>NW_027507825.1:14118077-14197135 GCF_037356315.1 Lithobates pipiens
AGAGGAAATATTTTAAGCATCTTAAAAAAGAGCGCTCAAATTTTCCCTTTTTGGTTGAACTGGGTGAAATAACCTCAAATGAATGGAGTAAGGTCGAGAGAAAGAATTCTCTTATCTCCAAGGTGGCAAGAATGTACCCATTCAAAGGCAAAGAAGTCAAGCATCTGGAGTCTGCTCCTCTCATTGATGTGGCCTTAATGAGGTTGGTGAGACATGTCACGCTCCCTCTAGAGGACACCGTTTCTTTCAAAGATGGTCTTGAGAGGAAAATCGATACGGATTTGAAACGTATCTATATTAAGGCAGGGATGGCCTGTAAGCAGCATTATCCAAAGCAATGGAGTGTTGGATGGATGATGTGGGTGCGACCTTGGGAAGCATTTCTGAAGAAGCGCTCAAGAATTCTCAGATACATGAGATGAAGATGGCGTTGGCGTTTCTGGGTGAGGCCTCCCTGGATATTATTCGTCTGGTAGCACGTGTCATGCTGTCTTCTGTTACAGCTAAATGGGCCTTATGGCTACGCCCTTGGGTGGCGGATCCTGCCTCTAAACAGGCATGGTGTAAGATTCCCTTTGAGGGTGCTTCTCTCTTTGGGAATGAACTTGATTCAGCTATCACACATGCTACTGGGGGGGGAAGTCTGGGTTCTTACCCCAGGATCGCCGTCTTTTAGGTCAGAAGAGAGTCCAATCTAGACAAGATCCGGAGCGTGCTAGGGATGCATGTCGCTACAGGCTGGGTCGTGAATTTAGGAAGAAATGGAGGAGAAGCCAGCCTTCTGGTCAGAAGCCTTCAAAATCAACTCTTCCGGGAGACGAGAAGCTGCAAAATCTTTTTGATATAGAGCCTGTCCAGGCTCTACTCTATTTCTGCCACATCTGGTCAGCCTCGATTCAAGATTATTGGGTCATCAAAACAGTTTTTCTAGGACATGCCTGGGTATTCAGCAGTCCACCCACACATTTTTTTTGTTCCCACAAGTCTTCCACATTCAGAAGAAAAGAGAGAGGTTCTTCTGACTTACACGGACTCCCTTATCGCTCAAGGTGCCGCCATCCCGGTTCTAGCCAGGGAAAAATTTCAAGAGATCTACTCTTCCCTTTTTATTGTTCTCAAAAAAAAATGGTTCTTGGAGGCCGGTCATCAACTTGACTCATCTGAATTCCTTCATAAAAAAAAAGGAAAAATTCAAGATGGAAACATTATTGACTATACCACAAACTATACAACCAGGTGATTGGTTAGTTTCGATAGATCTGAAAGACGCGTACTTTCACGTACCAATTGCGAAGGACTTTCAGGACTAAAACTTCAAGGGACAAGGGAATTTAAACTGGGATAGTTGGCAAGTATGAGGCAGCTGCTTTGGGCCCCGGGCAGCTGCCCCTTTTGCCCTGCCTTAAAGACAGCCTACTGGTACTGATAACTGCATCCATCCTGCTATACCCGATTGATCGTGGTTGAACGAGAGCAAGGGATCTCATCTTATTCAATGCTCATTTGACCCCCTGTGATGGAGGATCTAAAGGAGGAGGGTAAGAGGCAGTGTGTTTGGTGCTGGTGGTGGTTATCCTCTCCTATTCACTCTTCAAGCATACCCCATGAACTGTGCGGTCTTTATTAACCCTTGAGGCCCGTTGGGTCTATGGACCTTTATTTTGAATACTGCACCTATCCTTTGTATTGTTGTTCATCAACATTGCACTGGCTGCTCAAGAGATTATTCAAATTTTAATTATTGTATCCAAGTGTAATTAGCACAGCAGACACCTACTACTGCCATTCGAACAGTGTGTGCAATTTTAAAGCATGACATGCGAGGTATCTATTTACTCTACGTAACATCATATGTCACATTATACAAAAAAAAAAAAAATTTGGTAACTTTACCTTTTTTTTCCTATTCATGAAAATTTCTCTTTTTTTTTTTGGGAAAAAAAATAAAACCAACAATCACGTTTGAAAAATTACCACGCAAAGTATTTTTGCGTGTGACAAAAAAAAAAAGTTGCAATAACTGCCATTTTATTCCCGATGTTGTCTGCTAAAAAAAAAAAAAAAAAGTATAACAATATAATTATATTTGGGGGTTCCGAGTCATTTCTAGCAAAAAATAAATTCGATTTTTACATGTAGGAGAGGAGTGCTGGAATGTGCATAGTATGGAAGTCGGTAATACCATCAAGAGAGAGTTTTGCCTCAAGAAAAATTAAAAAAAAAAAAAAATATATATATATATATTTCATGTGTACAGTGTAGTATGACCGCATACTGAAGTGGTTAAAATGTAACAATAAAGTGAAAAAGAAAAAAAAAAAAAAAAAGAAGAAATTAAATCACTGAGACACAAAAAAAAAAAAAAAGTTACATTTATATATTTAGACAATTGTTACATTTATACAAAAAAGAAACTTTCCATTATAGGTTTAAAGTCCTGTGTATGCAGAATATAGTATACAACATTCTTTGTACAGATAAATACAGGGTCACCATACACATTACAATCATCTTCCACTGTAATAAGATCACCTACCTAATCCAACAAATCCATGTGTATCCAATCAGGAGAACATTTTTTAAAATACAAATTTTTTGGTAGATCTAAAAAGGAGATTGTACAATCAGATTGTAGCATGAATGGTCAGCTTTACAGTTCATTTCCAAAGCACAATTAAAAAAACGACAGTTGAAGTCGGTGAATGTTATATGGGAGAGAATAGACCCAGCAGTAGTGAGAAATTGTGGAACTGTGGAGTCACGTGACTGCGAGCCCGGCAAACACCAATGCTTCCGGCAAAGGACACACATATGAAAACCTGTACAAAGTCCTAGTCCCACATTTTTTTTTTTAAAGCCAAAACTAAAACTTTTTTTAATTCTTAGAATTTGGACTGCGCAGGGAAGAGTCACAAGTTCTGTCTTTGGCCCCACTGGTGGGCTTTCCTACACTTCCTGTCCCTGTGACACCCCTATAAGAAATCAGGAGGAGTGGTGATCACTGGAACCAGAAGGTAAAAAAAAAAAAACACAAAATAATTTACCAAAAATTGTTTGTTCCACAATCGACTAAAAATGTCACTCCCCCTCCCCCCCGTATACCCTCTGGAGGCGATTTCACTTCTTGTCCCTGTAACACCCCTATAAGAAATGGGGGATGCTGCTTTCACTAGCAAGAGGCACAGCCAACAAAAACATTGCAAAACATGTATATGTTCCCCAATCTACTAAAGATACAAGTATAGTTTTTTTTTTTTTGGTCTGTGTCCCCTCTGGAGAGATTTCCTTCACTTCCCGTCGCTGTGACACCCCTATAAAAAAAAAATATATAAAAAAAATAATGCGGTTTATTCATCACTGGAACTGGAAGGCATAGCCAGCAACGAAAACAAAAAAACAAAAAAAAAATTGCCAGAAGTTTTACCTTTTCCCCAATCAGTTTTTTTCTTGCCCATGTCCCCTCTGGAAACATTTCCTTCCCTTCCTCACCCTGCGACACGCTATATAAGAAATGGGGTATGCTGTTGTCTCCAGGCACAGGAGAGGGCAGTAGTAAAAATATTGGAGAACAGGTAGAAGTTTTGGCAGTTTTTTTTTTTTTTTTTTTACCCGTGTGCCCTCTAGAGAGATTTCCCCTCACTTCCTGTCTTACTGGAGCTAGGCTTCAGGCTTTAGACCCTCTGTCAGGTGTTTGTGATGTAGATTTCCTCTCACCTCCTAAACAATCACTATGACAGGAAGTGAAATGTCCCAATGTGGGGGGACAGAGCAGGTTTTGCGGAGGTGTGATGTGTAAGACTCACTGTAGGGTTTTTATTAATGTCTGTGTCCCCACTGGGGCGATTCTCCCCTCACTGAGTTTGTAGTCAGCAGGACGGGAAGTGATGGGGAGACAGATTGTAATAAAATAGTTACTGAGGTTCTCATTCCTCCTTCACGCTCACTGTGTGCTCTCAGCACAGAGGCCGAGCGGTCATAGACAGCCATTCATGCCCACTAGTGATTGGCAGCCGTGGGACCGGTTCCTGATCATGTGACTGCTGTGACAACCTATCACAATGGTCAGGTGACCGCCGATCCTCCTGGCCACACCCATACCTCAGACGTTCAGAACTTTTTAAAGTGACCCCGAGGTGGACCAGAAGGGGTTAAAAAGTAAAGCTCTAAAATGATTGTACAATATGTCAAAAACGATACATTTCACTTATTTAATACTTTCATGTAACTTTTTATAGATTTTGAAGTAGAAATAAAAATAACTTTTTTCCCCCCATCTTGGATAGATGAAGGGGGGTGGGGGGGGGGGGTAGGACTCATCAGATTTTATTGCCATCCAGTCCTAGGACAGCATCATCTAGAGCCCAGGGCAAACATAGCAAACTGCACCCCCCCCCCCCAAAGTTTATATAAGCATTATGTGTCAGTAAATCTTAACCCCCCCCCCCCAAATGAATAAAATTGGGTACCAACCTGCATGCTTACCCTCCAAGCATAAATCACCCCTCCTCCCAGAACAAATCTGCCCCCTTCCACCTGCCACAATCTTCTACCCTTCAAAATGTCCCCTCTGGACTACAAAACCTCTCCCCCACACTCCAATTCCCCCATCCCAGCACAAAGCCTCCAATTATCCCAATTAGCACAAATCCCCTGCCCCCAAAGAAATTTCCCCTTCTAGCACAAGTCCTCTACCCGTTCGACTACACAACCTCTCCACTGCACTGCAAATCCCCCCTCCCAGCAAACCCCCCCCCCCCCCCCCACACTAAAGATACATTTCCCCTCCTAGCACACATCCTCTACCCCCTCAAATTTCCCCTCTGAGTACACAACCTCTCCCCTGCACTCAAAATCCCCCCACCCAGCACAAATCTTCCCTGCCAACCCCCCTCCAGGCACACATCCTTCACCCACCCACCCACCATTAATCCTCTCCCCCCCCCCCCCATCCACTCAATCCAAAACTAGAAAAGAAATGTTCCCTATAGTTCTACTTAATGATTTGTCATCGAAAATCGTCACTGTATTACATATAGAGATCGTTTCTCCCTCTTATCTGCACATCAACATTTCTGTGCAGTAACCGCTGAGATAAAATCAACCACACAGCAAATCTCTTCTTCTCAGAGTAATCATGAATGACTTAAAGCTGAATTCCAGGAATAAAATAGATAACCTCTACCCTTGCCGTGTCCCCACCCCCTCAGTTCATCTAATGCAGGAGGTCAGCACTATGCAGCATCCTATACCAACAAACTAGACCAGTGATGGTGAACCTTGGCACCCCAGATGTTTTGGAACTACATTTCCCATGATGCTCAACTACACTGAAGAGTGCATGAGCATCATGGGAAATGTAGTTCCAAAACATCTGGGGTGCCAAGGTTCGCCATCACTGAACTAGACCTTAACCTTCAGCAGCTCAGCTTTCCACAGAGGAATGCCAGTATGAGATCTGGTTGTAGGCCAGTTTTTCTTTGCTGCCTCTTGAAACAGGTGGAGGTTTCATGCCTCTTGGCAAAGCCTCCGAAATCAAGGATCCACACTGGAGCCCCCCAACCTGCATGAGCAAGAACTCTGTATGACACAAACCCCATATTGTACTATGGTGGGGCACCAGTAAGAAAGCAGTTGATGCAGGCCATTCAAGGCGCAATCCGTGGAACCTCAACTGCTTCCTTACTGGTGCCCCATCACAGTATAATGGGTTTCGTCTCACTCAAGCAGGCTGAGGGGTTCCAGGATTGTGCTATAAGGAAGGAAACTGGTTTCCTCAGGAACTGCTAAAAACCATGTTTTGGTTCTTGAGTCTGGAGATTTTGGAGAGTCTTGGGAGGCATGAAGCCTGCAATGTAGAAACCATAGAGGAAAGCCGGCACACAAATGCCAATCCTTAAATGTAGTTTTTGCCTTGAGAATTATGCAGCCCATTCAAGGCGCAATCTGTAGAACCTTAAGGCAAAAACTACATCTAAGGATCAGCATTTGTGTGCTTGATTTCCTCTATGGTTTCTACATTGTAGGCTTTATGCCTCCCAAGATTCAAGAAAACCTCCAGACTCAAAGACCCAAAATGGGTTTTACCAGTCCCTGAGAAAACCCGTCATTGGGAGGAACGGTGCCCCTTCCCCGCCGACAGGAGGAGGAACGGTGCCCCTTCCCCGCCGACAGGAGGAGGAACGGTGCCCCTTCCCCGCCGACAGGAGGAGGAACGGTGCCCCTTCCCCGCCGACAGGAGGAGGAACGGTGCCCCTTCACCGGTGTCAGTGGGGGGGGGGGGGTGGGGGATTACGCCCCACTGTTGGTATTCGTGAATAAAAAATAGTCCCCCCCCCCCCCCCCGGGTTGGAAAAAAGCAAGCAAAGGGCCACAGTTTGGAGGCCACTGGTCTAGCACAATCACACAGCTACCAGGCCCATGTATCAACAGGAAAGTGAAGCGAAATGTCCCCAATGGGACTGCAAAAAACAAATTTGGACTCTGATACTTCCCTACTCCGTCCAGAACACATACCTATAAAAAGAAGTACGATCTTAAAGCATTTGTTTCCCCAGCATTTCGTATTCCTGATATGTGCCTGCTGTACTTGTATGAGAAGGTCTCCTGTTCTTTGTATTGCTTCCTTTGTGTGAAATCCCTGGTGATCATGCCAGTCCGTTTGCTTTTCCATGGAAAACTAACCACACTAGGCATGAGAGCACAGCATGGTCAGTTCTCCACTGATCAGAATTGTCCTGACACACCCACCCTGCACAGTCATTCACTGGGAAGCTCAGTGTGTTGCTGGTTCTTCCCAACTCTTATGCAGCTGAGAACAAAGGGAATGTGATCACTTTTTTTTTTACAAGGTTATCGTTTACAAATCACTTTAAGACCTGGAACAAGCACGCTGCCATGCATTCCCATATTGACCTACACGGATATAGCTTCACATGCCCAAATAATATTTCACTTTCAAGATAAAATTAACTTTATTAACAATCTAAGTTGGTTTCCCCGTATAATATCTCTCGATTTTCTTCTTTGGCAGAGAAGTCCTTTTATAAAAAAAACAAAAAAAAAACAAAAAAATAATAAAAAAAAATAAAAAATAAAAAAACAACAACAACATTAGTAAAATAACCCAGCCCTGGTCTTCAATAATACATTTCTATGCAGTTTTAAACTCTGAAATTGCTTACATTTTACCAAATTGCCCCTTTGTTCCATAAAACAGCATCTTTGTGCTTTATCTGCCCATAGGGCGTTCAGGACTGGAATTCCCCAATAGTGACCAGCATACCAAGGCAAATACATGGATTGGACCAGCCAGAACCATCTCATCCCTGGGTGTCGGGTACAATGTCTTATATGACCCATCTCAGGGTGAAAGGGCTAGAGAAAGTTCAGGTCCTTCACTGGTGTGTCTTGCTCGCCCACAGTCTTATACAGGAAGTGGAAGTCCAATTTTTGTTCGTTCTTTAGCAGATGAGATTTTACCTGCTGCGGCAATGCGTCATCGGCAAGGAGATAAAACTGTTCATTGATGAGTACAAAGAGCCCGTATTTCTGTGGGTCGGACACCTCAAATTTTTCCACGCACTGCTGCAGCACCTGGGCCACCCTCGTATCTGGCTTGGTGGCCAATGTCCTCGTGTTCACCTCCAGCTCTTCAAAGGAGATTGTGATGAAGTCCTAGGAAGCAAAAGGACATTGTCAATTAACTGGTCCATCTGGAGGACTGCAATTGGAGTTAGAGAATTTGAATCTAACAGTTCTCAAACTATAATTCCCAGTATGTAGCTGACTGTGCAATCTGGGGCATGTGGTCCTTCAAAGCCAAGATGAGCTCTTCAGACTTCCCTCCAGTCTTGCACAGTTGTACTGCCTCTTCTCCTGGACTGAAATTGCTTACTCAGATTTCACTTCACACTGTGAGCTTCTCGCAATGTGCATTACAAGCTGCAGAAAAGTCAGAAAAAGCCCATTGATGGCTGGAGGAGGTCAAGCATCATCTGGTTATTCATTTCAAAGTGAAACTTCACTAAGCCCTTGGGTAAATTCCCTTACAGTGCCTTGCGAAAGTATTCGGCCCCCTTGAACTTTTCAACCTTTTGCCACATTTCAGTCTTCAAACATAAAGATATAAAATTTTTATTTTTTGTGAAGAATCACCAACAAGTGGGACACAATTGTGAAGTGGAACGAAATCTATTGGATTTTTGACATTTTTTTAACTAATAAAAAAATGAAAAGTGGGGCGTGCAAAATTATTCGGCCCCCTTGCGATAATACTTTGTAGAGCCACCTTTTTCTGCGATTACAGCTGCAAGTCGCTTGGGGTATGTCTCTATCAGTTTTGCACATCGAGAGACTGAAATTCTTGCCCATTCTTCCTTGCAAAACAGCTCGAGCTCAGTGAGGTTGGATGGAGAGCGTTTGTGAACAGCAGTTTTCAGCTCTTTCCCCAGATTCTCGATTGGATTCAGGTCTGGACGTTGACTTGGCCATTCTAACACCTGGATACGTTTATTTGTGAACATTCCTTTGTAGATTTTGCTGTATGTTTGGGATCATTGTCTTGTTGGAAGATAAATCTCCATCCAAGTTTCAGGTCTTTTGCAGACTCCAACAGGTTTTCATCCAGAATGGTCCTGTATTTGGCTGCATCCATCTTCCCCTCAATTTTACCCATCTTCCCTGTCCCTGCTGAAGAAAAGCAGGCCCAAACCATGATGCTGCCACCACCATGTGTGACAGTGGGGATGGTGTGTTGAGGGTGATGAGCTGTGTTGCTTTTACGCCAAACATATCGTTTTGCATTGTGGGCAAAAAGTTGGATTTTGGTTTCATCTGACCAGAGCACCTTCTTCCACATGTTTGGTGTGTCTCCCAGGTGGCTTGTGGCAAACTTTAGACGAGACTTTTTATGGATATCTTTGAGAAATGGCTTTCTTCTTGTCACTCTTCCATAAAGGCCAGATTTGTGCCGTGTACGACTGATTGTTGTCCTATGGACAGACTCTCCCACCTCAGCTGTAGTTCTCTGCAGTTCATCCAGAGTGATCATGGGCCTCTTGGCTGCATCTTTCAGAGACCCTCGCTGAACTTCTGGAGTGAGTTTGCTGCACTGAAAGTAAAGGGGCCGAATAATTTTGCACGCACCACTTTTCAGTTTTTTATTTGCTAAAAAAGTTTAAATTATCCAATAGATTTCGTTCCACTTCACAATTGTGTCCCACTTGTTGGGGATTCTTCACAAAAAATTTAAATTTTATATCTTTATGTTTGAAGCCTGAAATGTGGCAAAAGGTTGAAAAGTTCAAGGGGGGCCGAATACTTTCGCAAGGCACTGTACATATTAAACAGCCTATTTCCCTTCAGCAAGTCAACCCCACTGTCTCAAATGGAAAAGTCGTTGATTGTGCAAATCTCTGCAAACTCCCTGTAAGGTGGTGTATGACGGCCTTAGCCCAGGCTCCAACACGTTTAACTCCACCCATGGAGCTTAGACATGGGGATCCCTATGACTAAACCCCATGGGTGGAGTAAAACGTGTTGGGAGCGTGGCCTGGTTGGAGCCTGGGCTGAGGAGGTTATACACCTTACAGCATGGGTCTTCAAACTATGGCCCTCCAGTTGCTCAGGAACTACAATTCCCATCATGCCTAGTCATGTCTGTGAATGTCAGAGTTTTACAATGCCTCATGGGATGTGTAGTTTCGCAACAGCTGGAGGGCCGTAGTTTGAGGATCCCTGCCTTACAGGGTTTTGCAGAGATGTGCAACTTTCAGAACTATTCCCTTTTCCATTAGATGTCTAGAGCTGGGACAAGTTCTGGCCTGCCAAGTGGTTGCTAGATAAGAGGACCAGGTGAAGCCTCAATTTAGTTTGGCCCACGGTCTCAAAGTTGGGTACAAATATGAAGATGGTGCTCCCAGTACAGATCCACCATTGCAAGAGTCACCAGTCCCAAGAAGGGATGTCCAAGTATTGGAGGTTTCCACAATGTGTCATTAAACTGCCTTTACATTTTTGCTCTTCGCATTAAGCAAATAGGCAATGTTGGCAACAGTATACACGAGGTCCAGGAGTCTCTATGAGTAGAACCCACCTGTATGGAGGAGCGAGACACCCTGGCTTTGTTAAGCGTCCGTCTCCTCTCCCATCGATGAATGGAGTCTTGGACCTCTAGGCTGAGCTGCCGGGTCATTGTGATCTTATCGTAGTTCTTGATGTGCTCCAGAGCCCCGTAAGTGGTGGTCAGGTAATAGGAGCCTAAAAGGAACAAGGAAAACGTATAAGTCATTGCCAAAAACATCTCCAGTGTTTTTCAGAGTATGTCACATTATAGAACAGCCTTTCTCAACCCCTTTACCCCAGAAGAACCCTTGAAATAATTTATTAGGTCTCTGGGGAATCCCTGCAAAAATGAATTCATTGGTGGTCAGAACGTCCCCCTTACAGTGGTGGTCAGCATTCCACCCTTACAGAGAGCTAAAAAAAAGGTAATTGGCATCATGGTTTTGGCTCTGCCAAGTGGCATCAGACACAGAGTTATGCAAGTACCATCAGATGAAAAGTCAACCAACCACAGCTCATGGAACCCTTAGAAACCTCTGGGGGAATCTTTGGGTTCCATGGAACCCTGGTTGAAAAACCCTGCTCTGGAGGAACCCTAGGGTTCAGGGGCGGACTGACAACTCATGGGGCCCCCGGGCAATAGGACACTATGGGGCCCCCAGGCAGTCAGACATTACGGGGCGACACAGTATACAATCACACAGTATACACAGACATGTTTCTATTGGCTGAGAAGGTACTGGAGAGGTGGGGCAGCTATAATCTCGGGATTTTTAGACCAAAAGGATGTCGGTAAGGGACATTTCAGAGACAGATGTAAAAAAAACAAAAAACAGATTTTTACATACTTTCCATGGTTTTACTGAGGCTGGCAACCCTGATGGGGCCCCCTAGTGGCACAGGGCCCACGGGCAGTGCCCAAGTGGCCCAATGGTCAGTCTGCCCCTGCTAGGGTTCCACAGGACTGGTTGGGAATCCTCACATAGAATAATTCACATCAGGTCCTGCCCAAGAGGAGCTTACAGCCGAATGTTTCTATCCCAGTCTTAGGTTCACAAAGAAACCCAAAACAGGAAGAACCTACAAACTCCATGCAGAAAGAGCCTTCATGAAAATTAAATCTAGGGCTCAACACACAATTCATGGCAGATATATAAAGCCAGTGCTCTTCACCTGAACTCCTTTAAATTAATATTTTTTTCAGTTCTGTTGGTATCATTATTTGAAATCCGTTTTTTATAATGTTGGCCAAAAGTTGAAATTGGACCTGTTGGAGGAGGTCGGTTACGTAATCTGGTGGAACAATTGTGGTGTACAGGACTGCCCGAAAACAGGGTAGTGATGTCACAGCAATGGCTGCATGGCATTTCCGAGGGTGGGTTTCCCCGATTGTGACTACAGCAGGGGACTAGGTCTGCTTAATGTACAGTATGTTAAAAACAACCACTTGTCTCCAAAAGAAGCCCTTATGAGAGGGTGACAATGCAGGAGCACAAAATTGGGAGACAGGGATAGAGCATTGTCAGCCTATAACAGGAAGTGCCTGAACAAAGACTTTCATGGCAGGATCACAAAATATCCAATTTAATCAAAGCTCCAGATTTAAAAAAGACTGAAAATTACATGAATGTTCTAGTGTACGAGACTGTAGTAATTGGGTTTACTGCAAGTGATTAAAAACACTCAAAAACACTTTTTAAAAAGATAAAAACTATTTTATATACAACTATATAGATCAGACCAAAGCGAGGGACAAATGAGGAGGAAAGAGGGAGTTTGTTCCAAATCAGAGACAGTTGAGAACTATGTGTTTGTGTGCTCCAGCCACATTGTTGTTTGGACATGTGGAAAGCAATGAGGATATCCAATTAAAATTACCATCATTCTTTGGCTTATTATATACTTAACCCTCTGATGCTCTCATAGGTCTATAGAAGAAAGTATATTTTTTAGTCTTTTGTGTCTCTCCTGCGGTCTACAGAGTACTATGCAGGGGCTCCAATATTGGTGCATACATGAGTGATTTGAGACCATTTCCTATCCCCAGTTGGGGGTCACCCCTGATTTGGAGTATAGTGCAAACTATTTGGAACGTATTGGGATACTAGCAGCCAATTTCTGGCTGATGAAGCCAGCCATGGAGAAACATGTTGAAGCTACTATTCCAAGCTGTCCACGAAGAGATGCAAATGGAACCTATTTTTGTAATGATTGTTTGAATAAAAAGCGTATATTTCAATATTCATTACTTTGCACCTTGAAAATCTTGATATTTTTCAAACAGAGTTCATTCAATTTTAGTTTTTTTTTATTTATTTTTTTTTTTTACTGAAAACATGCATTTGATAAAACAGTTGTCCATACTACCACCATTTTTTGTTCTATAGGGCACCACTTTCATAAAAACTACCGTTTTGGGGGTTTACAATTTTCCAGCCAAAAATGCTAATTCTAAACATGTGTGAAAAGTTAAAAAGTTGGCACGGCAAAGTGTTTAAGGTTTTATATGTGGCTCTAGTGTACTATTGCAGGTCAAGAAACGTAGAATAGGTAGAGCCGAGGTCCTGTTCATGCTAAGGTAGCGCTACATCAGGCGTCATGTGTGTGCACTTTTATCACATTGGAAGTGATTATGGATGATCCCGCGCAGATGGCTATAACTGAATATTTAGGAACTGCTGTCCCTACCAATACAACCACCTGGGAGTATAGAAATGCAATTTTTTTTTTTTTTTTTTTTTATAAAAAGGTATGGCGCTGTTCAGGTAACAAACCCTTAACCAGGGTTTTGAGATATGCCAATGCTGCACCTCCTTCAGAAATACAAAATCTAATACAAACCCATGTGTGATAAACATTAATCTGCCATATAGATATACCTAAATCTGCTATAGATGCGATTTGTGCAAATTATGTACCAAGTGTCCTACCCATTTCCTCATCAAGACATCTAGATGTCTGGATGACAAAATGCGTAGGGCGGAGCTTCTAGTATCTTTGCGGCACTTTAGTTTTTTAAGCCGTGGAACTCGTGTGATAAATATCTGGTGCTATATGTAAACATAAATCTGCTATACAGATAGAACGTGCAATAATGCAAATATAAACCTAAATCTGCTATACATGTATACCATGCGAGATGTGCAAAATTATGTACAAAGTGCCAAGTGATTCTGTACTACAAAAAGACAGTTCTGGTTGTTATGTGGTGTTGCAAATTTGAAAATGATGCCGTGCTATTCAGGCCATATGCAATAAAATAAATAGAATATATAATTTTTTTTTTTTTTTTTTTTTAATTTTCAAAAAAAAAAAAAAAAAAGTGTCAGGTGCTCTTCAAACGTGTTCCTTTGTGCTTCTTACAGTGCCCCCTATAGGTAATGCACTCACCCCCCGCAGGGGTATCTCACTTTCACAGTATTTGCCACTGTGCAGCAATATGCAGATCTGCGCTTTTAGAGCTCAATCTTTTCTTTAGGCTTTAGAGGTTACTCCACATCACTCACATGTAGGAAAGAGATACTCCCATAACATAATTCTGTATGTCAATGGGTTTAGTTAAACGTAAAAACGACGAACATACATAATCTCAGTAAATAATAAAATATTTAAAAACCAGGAAGCTGGGAAGATTTGCGTCCCACTGCTTAAAAACCGAAAGCGACGCAAAGACTCTAGAAGCTCCAGCCTACACATTTCCTCATCAAGACGACCAGATGACGTCTTTATGACGAAACAAGTAGGGCACTTGGTACACAATCTGCACAAATCACATGTATATCAATATTTATGTTTATATTTGCATTATTGGACGTTATATCTGTATAGTAGATTAAAGAGGGATTCCACTGGAAACAAAATTATTAAAAGCCAGCAGCTATAAATACTGCAGCTGCTGACTTTTAATAAATGGACACCTACCTGTCCCAGGGTCCAGCGATGTCGGCAGCCGAGACCGATCGACCGCTTGGCTCTTGGCGGCTGCTGCCGCCATTCTTGGTGAGGGAATCAGGAAGTGAAGCATTGCGGCTTCACTTTACGGTTCCCTACTGCGCATGCGCGAGTCGCGCAGTGCAATGGGAATGGTCCGCGCTGTCTCTGGGATCCGTGTGTGTCCCAGCAGACAGCGGGACAGGAAACAGCATAGACTCCCGTGGGAGTCTATGCCCGGAAGTGGGTGCAAATATCTGTCTTAGACAGGTATCTGCACCCTCCTCCCCCCTGAAAGGTGGCAACTGTGACACCGGAGGGGGGAGGGTTCCAATGAGCAGAAGTTCCACTTTAGGGTGGAACCCCGCTTTAATGTTTACATATAGCACCAGATATTTATCACACAAGAGTTTGTATTAGATTCTGCGAAAGGAGGTGCAGCATTGGCAACTCTCAAGACCCTGGTTAAGGGGTTGTGCCAGCGCCATACCTACCCTTTAAAATTTCAAGTTTACTTTTATCATGTTGTTGCATGTTATGGAGTAGCACAGCCCATCATCCATTTCAATGGACTGCCCTGGGAGTGATAAACATAGCAAAGAAGCTCTTGTATCTCCGAATCCACGGTCCACGCTGATTGGTATGGAGTCCTCTGTTATCCCTGGATGGAGCGGTGCCCCACCTGGCTTATAGCCATCCCAGCCCATTGGATAGATTGTTATGCTTCCTGCAAGTTTTTTTTTTTTAACCTCATGCAATAAATGGTGACATATTAATGCTACACTTAGTTGGGGCCTTCCCCTTTCTCGTTCTCTAAATGAATGGCAACACAAGCAGGACAAGTGTTTTTTGCTTGTTTCATCCAAGTGCGAAAAAAGTTGTCATGCTGCACTAGTGTAAGTGGGGCTCAGATCAGGCAGCAACCATTACCTTCTCCCAGCTGCAGCGAAGGGTCCATCAGCTCCATCATATATTCCACATCCAGGAGAAGAGCCACAAGGTCACAGCGGGCCAGGACATACATCAGAACCGGGAGGAAGTCATCCGCTCCATGGGGCTTCCCTGCACAAGGGACAGAAATTCAATCAGAAATCTGGTGCTACAGAATAATTGCCATGGCAGGGTCCCCCACATCGCCGCCGCCCCCCCCCCCCAAAGGCCCACAGCAAATAGCGCTCCCAGGATAATTACCAACTAATTTTCCTTCCCAGATAAATGTAACATTTAAATTAAGTTCTGTTTTTATTGAAAACAAATCGCATGCATCTCCAGTAATGCAGACTAATATGAAATACTACAAATTATTGCACCACAGACTGGACAGATGGGACCCTAAAACTGGAATAGTGGAGTCAGCAGGAACAGCGAAGGCCAGTGTAAGCAAATTAACTCTGCACATACCCAAGGGAGAATATGCAGTGTTCTATAGCAGGGGTCTCCAGACTGCGGCCCATGGGGCAGATGAAGCCCTTTGCTTGCCTTTATCTGGCCCTTGGGACACCAAAGACGGGGCACTATTCCTCCTATTGAGTTCAGAGTTGGGGAACTCATGCTTCAGTGACAAATTATGGGCCACTATTTCTCCCCCCCCTCCACTGACACAAATGATGGGCCACTAATCCCCCCCCCCCACTGACACCAATGATTAGCTACTATCCCCCCCCACTGACACCAATGATGAACCACTATTTATCCCCACTGACACCAATAATGGGCCACTATTCCCCCCCACCTTTACGGACACCAATGATGGGCCACTATTCCTTCCACTGACACCAATAATGGGCCACTATTCCCTCCCCCCCCCCCCCCACTGACATCAATGATGGATCACTAGTCGTCCCCCCACACTGACACCAGTGATGGACCATTATTCCCCCCTCACTGACACCAGTGATGGGCCACTACTCTCCCCCCCCCAAGCCTATGGCATTGTTTACACCCACCGATGCCAGGGCATTTTCTTCTCCCACTGGCCACAGTCCGGCCCCCTAAAGTTAAAGGGGCAGTAAACTGGCCCTTGGTTTGAAGTTTGGAGACCCCTGTATTAGAATCAGAAACATATGCAACCAGAATTATATTCCCCAGCTTTGATCTGGCAAGAGCCAAATGGGTGCCGATTGTGATCTAATCAAGAACGGGAGGATCATTACCCTTAAAATGGGGCAGAAACAGCGTGAGAACTACAAGTAATGCTCAGATTTGGGAGCATCACTTGCTTTTGAGCCATTTATGGTAAACTGAAGAGTATAGCCTTTAAAAGACCTGAACGCAAAGGCAAGATTTTTCCATCCCCATTAGCAACAGCTACAACTGGTAATTTTGCCTAGGCGGTGCCCTGAAAGGTTGAGGTTTTGTCTTGAATTCCTCCCAAAAAGAAAAGCAGGGCACTTCCTGTTCCTGAGCAATCCTGTTCTGTAGCCCAATAGCTGTATATCTGCAGTGAGAGATCATTTAAGGCAGGGGTCCCCAACCCCCGGACCATGGCCTGCTGGGAGCCGGGCCTGCACGGTAGGGGTTAACAGCAGGCAGAGCAAGACGGCACAACCAGCACTGCAACCTCTGACCCCCAGAGGGCGCCCACTTCCCTTCTAGCATGACTACACCCATCCTATTATGTGGTCATGAAGGACTGGGGAGGTCCTGTAGTACAAGGATCTCCCCAAATTGGTTTCATGCATTGCATTCGGTGGATCTGTGTCTTCTCTAACTCGCCTACAGTTTTGTTCATCACTGAACTTTTGCGAAAGTCCGGTATGGACGCAACGCATCAGTTGAGTGGAGTTTCATAACGTCACGGTAGGCAGAGCCTCAACACCATTGTGGAGCACTGGATTAATATTGTTTTAACTTTTTCCATCATTACCCCACCAACAATCAGTACAAACTAAAATTAAAAAAACTCAGGCAACACTGGTGACTCAAACTAGTTACCAACCCAATCCCAAAGTACAAGACATTAGTAACATGGTCATGAAAACAGGAATTAAGGACAGATACAGGAAGAGAACCCTTAAATACTTGTTTGCCCAGGGCAGGCCACATACCTGGGTTCCCAGCGGCCATGGAGTCGTAGATGAGTTTGCATGCCTTCAGCAGGTAGGTGATCTTCTTCTCTGGAGAGTAGGTCTTGTGCATGGTCCCAAACTTCTGGATAATCTTCTCCATCACGCCGCTGTCTGGCACGCTGGTGGTGACGCCCAGTTCAGTGGTGGTTGTGTCCTGGATGACCAGCTGGTTCTCGGTCATAAGTCTCAAGGAGTTGTCCTTCTCATGGATCTCCCGGAGGTAACGTTCAACGGGGGCCTTGAGCGGCTTCAGGACACACTTGCACAGAGCCGCCTCCACGATGGCGTCTGTGGTGGGAACATGGTAAAGCAGTAGAAAATTACCAGTGGGAAATCTAATCACACGAGATCTGTACTTTCTTCAGTAGTTTGCTTTTGAGGAGCAGCCATTGTTGACTTTAAAAACACCAGCAATGTAGCCGTACGTTGCTGAATTTTCGGTAGTTATACCGGGATGATGCCTGCTGGGACAGGCATTATCCCAGTAGTTTTTTTATATTTTTAGTTTTTTTTTTTTAGAGCCAGCAGTTGGAATAGCAATCAGCTAGCTCAACTGCTATTACAAGCAGAGGGAGGGGACATTTCCCCACCAACTCATTGCTCTCTTGTCCCACCGGGAGACCTGAGAAACCAGCAGCCACGTCCACTAAGATCGGCTGTTGGTGATAGTAACCTCAGAAACTATGACATCACTTCTGGTTTAACCAGATCTCAACTTTATTTTGATGTAAGCGCACACCTACTCATTTAATAACTTGTCATCTTAACATTCTACACTACGGGAAGCAATGTTTTTGTTCTATCCTAACATATGGAGGCATGAGACCAGCGATGCCTTAGAACGAAGAAAAAACCCTCTAGCCAAGTATCCAACAGGGAAACCCAAAAAGGAAGGACAAAGGCCAAACCAGATGATATAGTGGGAACCTTACTTCTAGGCTCTTGTTATATGGGAATAAGGAACTGCGCATCACTATCTACATTGATTTATCTAGTGTAGATACAGTAGGTTTTGCAGCAATCCCTTATTTGTTTTTTTGTACAACACGGTTTATTATATGGTCAATATCTTATATACTATTTAGAATTTTATCACCATTAATACCATCAGGTAGCCCAGGGGATAAGGCTCGGTTCACACAGGGGTGACTTGTCCAGGCGACTTCACCGCCTGACAAGTCGCGCTCCGTTCTGTACTATGGAACCGTTCTAATAGGAGCGACTCAAGTCGCTCCGACTTAGAAAAAAAGGTTCCTGTACTACTTTTGCGGCGACTTCGGGCGACTTGCATTGACTTCTATACAGAAGTCGTTTTGCAAGTCGCCGCTGATCGTGTGCAGGTCGCGGCGCTGCAAGTCGTGCCGCCCACTGTGTGAACAGAGCCTTACACTTAACCGCTTCTGGACCAGCCGTCATCGTTATACGTTGGTACTTTGATGCTAAATACCATTGTTATGGCAGATAGCTGCCATACCCCCGGTAGTTTTAAAAATGGCGGGTGGTCTGCTTTCAGATAAAAGTGTTTTTTTCAGCGAATTCGCTGCAAGATCACTTTGATCGGCAGTGGGAAAGGTGCCCCCTGGCGTGTTACGGTCGTCTCTACTGCTTAGTGGAGCCGCCGGTAGCAGCGGAGACTATTGGGTCCTTTCCCCTCTGAGGCATGAAGTAGAGCGAGAGAAAAATGGCTCCCCCACTCGACTTCATACTATTGGATGGCGGAAGCAACATCAAAAAACGGTCAATGGTATTAAAAAGGGGATTTTTATTGAAAAAAAAAAAAAAAAAAAAAGGAAAAAAATAGGAGATCTGAAGTCTTTTTGACCCCAAATCTCACATTAAAGAAGTCCCATCATGTTTTTTTTTTCTATTACAAGGGATGTTTACGTTGCTTGTAATAGGAATAAAAGTGATTGAATTTTTTTTTTTTTAAATGTTAAAAAAAAAAAAAAAAAATTGCAGCGCTAAATACCTTATAGAACCACGAATATATAGCAAAGGAATACAAAATAAAAAATGGAAATAAAAATAAAAATTCAAAATAACCATGTTGAATAATAGTTACATCCTTACTGGCGCTAGCCCAAAAAAGGCATGGTATGGTAAGGTAAGGCAATTGGTCAACCTGGCCAGAACATATCCTTTATAGAAAAAAACAAAAACAAATAAAACTCTACAAAGCAAACCCTCCAAAAATGGAGGGAGGCAAGGTGCTACCTATAAAGAATAAACCCATATCATCATAATTTGTTAATGAATGTGTTAATATCCCAAATCGAGATTTAACTCAAAAGGGGAAAAGCACTTCAAATGATAAATCCAGAATCCCTTCGTATAAGAATTGGATGGGGTTACATGAAGGACTGAATCATTGATGTTGTAGAGTCTTGACCTCTCATGAGGATTTTTTTTTTTGTGCATAGCATTTTCCCTTTCTCTGCGATTTTTTATTTTTTTTTATGAACTGCACAGATGATTATATTTTTATAATTTAATGTTATGCATTTTGGATTTGATATTCATTCGCTTTTTATTAGTTTCACTACTATTGTTGTGGCTCACTGTTTTCAGCGAGTTTACTCTCACAGATTTTTTTATCACAATATTCTCTTTGATATTTGTCTGGTGTGTATTGTCACTAGTATCTCACATTTAGCGCTGCAATTTGTTTATGTTTTCACAATTCATCATTGTTGATGCTGGCTGCTAGACTTTTTACATTATTCTGATAGCACAATTATATTTTTATTTTTTATGCTTTTTTTTTTTATTTTTTTTTTTTTTTTTAGTGGACAGGTGTAAAAAAAATAAATACATTTTTTTTTTAAGCGCCCCGTCCCATCGAGCTTGCGCGCAGAAGCGAACACATGCGCAAGTCGCACCCACATATGTAAACGGTGTTCAAACCACACGAGGCATTGCCGCGATCGTTCGAGTGAGCAATAATTCAAGCACTAGACTGCCTCTAACTCCAAACTGGTAACCTGAAGACATTTTTAAACACCAAATTTTGTGTTTTTTGCCATTCCACGAGCGGGTGCAATTTTGAAGCGTGACATGTTGGGTATCAATTTACTTGGAGTAACATGATCTTTCACAATAAAAAATAAAAATAAAATTATCTATCCATCTTTGTTTTTTTTTTTTACAAACTTTTATTTTCAAAAAAAGTGAGACCACTATTTTCAATGACACGGGGGAATTTTTTTTTTTTAAAATAGCGTGCATGAGGCTGTAGTGAAACATGTGAATTGAGCTCAATATGTAACATATAAGAGCATTCGGGGGAAACTAACAAAACTGTTCACAGAGAAAAGTGGGCCAGTTATGCACTAGGGCAGTGATGGCGAACCTTGGCACTCCAGATGTTTTGGAACTACATTTCCCATGATGCTCATGCACTCTGCAGTGTAGTGGAGCATCATGGGAAATGTACTTCCAAAACATCTGGGGTGCCAAGGTTCGCCATCACTGGTCTAGGGGATGATTAGCTCCAGGTAAGGCTTCCAAGGACCCAGCCACTTGACAGTCCTTTATTTTAGGGGTTTCCTTGACAACTTTCATTTAAAGAATAATCAGAGTGTTACCCGCCTAGGGTCTTCAGCCTCTCCCTTCCATGTAGGCATGTGCACTGCCAAAAAAGTTTTTTTGTTTTTCCTCTCAATTCGAAAAATCAAAAATCCAAAAGAACGAAAATCCTACATAACTAATAACTTAAAATGATAGGTATTGGAATTTCCTTTCAAAATTTGGCCGTTAGTGAACGTAACGAATACAAATTTACCTGAAGTTATGAATTATCTGAAAATAACAAATGCTGCATCTAAACAAATGGAGCGGATTAACAAACAATAATAAAATTATATTATATTATATTATATTATATTATATATATAATATTGAACTAACTTTACTGTTGTCAAGAAAAAAAAATAATAATTTTGATTTAAACTTGTAAACACTTAAGTGTAAAAAATAGGCCTGGTCCTTAAGTGGTTAAATACATAAAAATAGTAAATAAAATAAATTAACCCCCCAACCCAAAAAAATAAAAATAAAAAAAGTTAAGCGGATGAAAAGGCTAAAAAATTTTTATAAAAACAGAACAAATGATGAAACAGATATTTCTCTCTATTGGAAAAAATATAAAATAAAAAAAGTGGCAAATGCTTTAAAACAACTCTGTACAAAAATGCTGAAGAACATGCAAACTAAACGTCCAGACAAAAAAACAAAAAAATACAAACAAAACAAAAAAAATAAAAATAAATAAAACACAACAACACACACTCAAAAGCACGATGCTCAGATATGAATGCAACCTTCGGGATCAGGAGTTAGCCAGATGGTCTCCCGATCATGTGACCACTGTTACAGCCAATCAGTGTTCACAGGATCAGATATTCTGGAGTAAGGACCCAGTTAAAAGGGTCACCAGGGCTGGAAAGGAAGGTGTTAAGGATTTATTCTAGCATTTGAGGTTTTAGAGGAGTGTTTTGGTTTAGTTTAACCTCCCTGGCGGTATGATTATTTCAGATTTTAGGTCCTGAAAAGCGGCATTATTAATAGCATGATTTTGCATGGAAATTTGGCATTTTATATTGTAGGCCTGTAATTCTTAGAAAGAATTCACTTAAATCCGTCCAAACAAGAGTAAAAGACATCCCGGGTATGACAAAAATTTGGAAATACAAAAATCATAAAATATAATAAATAACTATAAATTATAAACATAAAAATTATTCGATAATGTAATCAAAAACACTGAAATATGTCGAGTTGCAGAATTGTCACAGTCATTACTTTTAGTGTTTGATGACGAATTTCCCCACAAATTACTATCGCTCAATTCTGTGAGTTATCAGTTATTTATTATCACCGTTTTCTAGCTGGTCTAAAGGCACTTTTGATGTAAACAAACATTTTTTGGTTGCTATGGACAATCTCCAGTTTCCAGGCATAAAGAACAGTATTTATTATATAAAAAACTGCATGCAGGACACTGGACAGACCACTAGGGACAAAAAGGGATGTGAAATTTGATACAGTATACTGTACTATTACAGTACTGTATCTATACTGCGTTTTTTACTTTTTGAACTTGGTGCAGAACTCCATCCCCGTGCGTCGCAACGCTCGCAGGGAATGGAGCCCGGCGATGTGACAGATCGAGCGAGACATGGCGGCTCGCTGATCACAGTGGGGAGACATCGCTGGATCCAGGGGACATGGTAAGTAAACCCCTACATGGATCCTACGATGGGATCGCGAGTCTGGCTCGGGAATACCGCTTATGGTACTGAAATCTCACCCCGAGCCAGACTCTGGAATACCGGCAGGGGAGGTTAAGAAACAAAGCATTTAAACCAACAACAAATATGTAACATATTGCAGCTTACCAGACCTTTGTGGTGGCTGCATTTGTTTTCTTTTTCAGGCCATTTTTACCAGTTATTTCCATGGGGTGATCCTCCCAGGAACATACTTACTGTCCTAGTGTGACAACATTGAGTCACTGTTCACATAGCTCCCAACTGTCCCAGATTTCGAGGGACTGTCCCCGATTTGGAGCAATGTCTCTCTGCCCCTCATTTTGTTCCGATCTCTATAGTTGTGTATAAAGTGCACTTTTTTTTATCAAAAAAGGGTTTCCCAGTGCTAAACCGTTCATCCGATTTCTAAATTGCTGCATTTGTAAACTCCACAAGCTAATATAAAGGAATCGTAGTGATATATAAAAAAAAAAAAAAAAAAAAAAAACACAAAAACACGCACTTGTGGGTTTATCCAATTCTCCTTTAAGGGGGAGTGGCAAGGGGTGTGTCCTATGCCTGCATACTTTTGCAGATAGGTGTCCCTCATTCCCATCTCAAAAAGTTGGGAGGTACGTGTCCAGTGTCTATGAAGGAGCAGTTGTCATCCTAGGCTGCTCTCCTGATTTAAACTACAAACACCTCCCTCTCTCCTTATCTCCATAACATTAGTGGGGAGGCGTTCTGTAGAGAACAGAGAAGCTACAAAAACTCTGGATTTATGACAGTAACATCAGGGGTTTCTTCTACTTGCAGGCATTGTACTGATAACATTCAACATTACATTTTTGTACTTGGGTTTGGATTAAAGTAGAATTTAAAGTGGAGGGCCGGTTATAAAAAAAAAAAAAAAAAAAAAAAAAAAAAAAAAGTCAGCAGCTGCAAACACTGCAGCTGCTGACTTAATAAACACACTCACCTGTCCAGGGCGCCCGCGATGTCGGCCGCCCGAGGCCGACCCGTCCCTCGGGTCCCGGCGCCGCCATCCCTTGAAAGGGAAACAGGCAGCGGAGCCTTATGGCTTCACTGCCCGTTTCCTACTGCGCATGCGCGAGTCCCGCAGCTACTGCGCATGCGCGAGTCCCGCAGCGCTTTCTGAACACACAGTTCCCAGAACACAGCGCGACTCATTACCCAGAAGACGCCGCGACGAAGACAGAAGACAGAAGATCTCCGGAGGAGGAAGAGGAAGATTAGGAGAAAGTGCCCAACAGGCATTTCTGGTAAGTAAAAAAAAAAAAAAATTTTCATTTTTTTTTTTTTTTAGATTTTTTGTAATTTTTAAAGTTTTTTTGTTTTTCAGGGTGGCCCTCCCCTTTAAGGCAAAGCTTTTTTTTTGGATGGAGCATAGACGATTTACATTGTAGCCCTGGGCATTAGATGACCTTGTCCCGGGCACTGGATGGCACCCCCCCAACCTTTCCACTATCCAAAATGAAAAGTTGCCTTCAGTTCTACTTATTTTATACAACAATCAGCTCTAAATGAATCACCCCTTACCTATTTTATCATCCGTGTATAGATTATAATCCACCATGGACTTCAGCTCGGTGCTCTGCACCAGATAACTCTTCAGCTGGGTCATCATGAGCCGAATCTCCTGCAGCATCTCCGTGCTGGAGCTCTGCTTGGCCATCATCTCCAAACTGTAGGTCTTATAGTCCTGCACCAGATTCCCGAAGTACGAGTCTTTGTCATGAGCCAGTTCCGTAATCCTCTTCTGCAGCTTCCGGTCCGCAGACATAAACGCCGAAAAGACGTTGGTGATGGCCACGATGGACAATCTGTTTTTGGCCCTGTCCAGCATAAATGAATGGGACTTTTTAAGGGATGCACCGGTGAGCCTGTCAGTGTCCTCATCGGCACTGCTGGTAGAGTTGGAATCAATTTCCGGATTGGATGATGGGGTAGTTGGCGCACTCACCGGCGAATTCAAAGACGAATCTGAACCCTTCAGGTCCTGGGATATCATACTTTTTAGTGGTTCTTTTTTATCCCTGGTTTTGACACTCTGGTGGATTTCAGACGTCTTGGAAGGTTGTTGGGGCTCCAGACTTTTTGGTTTCTGCTGACCAGAGGAATTCTTAGAAGATAATTTCTTCACTCTGGGTGGTGGGACAGGAGGAGGCATTTTCTTTCCGTCTGCCGATTTTTGTTGATGTACAGGAGAGTCGACCTTTTGTTTGAGGTTTTCATGGCTTCCTCTCTGAGCTTCAACTGGTTTCATTAGTGGCTTTACTTTTGACACACTGTTCTTTTGCTTAGAAGATGGCGAACTTAGTTTTTCTTCTGCATTGGGTTTTACTGAGAAAACGTTGGATGCCTCCTCTGGAACTTTACCAGAAGGTCTCCTTTTTGGGACAGCAGGTGGCAGGCGAACCGGAGTCCTAATTGGAGATGCTCCTGGAGTCACATTTCCTGGGACATCTCTCTTCTCTTCTGAATTGACAATTCTCATATCTGCAGAAGGCTTCTCAACCATATGAGCATCGATGACGGAAGACCCTTGGATGGCCGAAGACCCTTGGATGGCCGAAGACCCTTGGATGGCCGAAGACCCTTGGATGGCCGAAGACCCTTGGATGGCCGAAGACCCTTGGATGGCCGAAGACCCTTGGATGGCCGAAGACCCTTGGATGACCGAAGACCCTTGGATGACCGAAGACCCTTGGATGACCGAAGACCCTTGGATGACCGAAGACTCCTCAGCAGAGTCGCCTGCCTGGTTTAAGTTTAGAGGAGCCGATGAGTAAAGAGACACATCAGTCTTACATTTAAGACTAGAAGATTCAGCTGGTGGAGAATTAACAGACGTAGGAGGGCATTCAGGTTCTAAGAGGTTAGGTTCAGAAGATGCCGGGTCACTAGAGAAACACAATGTGAGATGTTCCACTAAAGGAGCCACAGAAGAGGATAAGGAAGCCAGTGACAGATCAGCTGGGGTGTCCAGAGCAGAAGTTAGAGGAAGAGGTCCATCTGACTGTGAATTAGGTGAACATTGAGAAACTGGCTCATCCGAAGAAGCTTCACAAGAATAAGGCAGTGGTGGCGTCTCGGTTTTAGAAGGGGAGATCAAACTTTGGTCAGAGAAACTCGAAGACGTAGGGGAGGAAATCTCAGGAGAACTTAACGTTGGCGAGTGTGAATGTGGAAGTATATAATCTGGGGGAGGCGCAGAAGGAGGAACAGACGGAAGGGGAGGCTTATGTAAGGAAGGAGGCGGTGGAGGAGGTGGTCTCCTGTAAACAACTTTGGGGAGCTGAACTTCAGCCTTTGCAACACAGTTTGTAAGGGGAAGTTTGTCACAGGCCTGTGCGTTGCCACACTCCTCGATAAAAATAGGATTCACAAACCACAGTCTGCCACTTCCTGCCGTGAGCTCGATTTCACAGGCGCAGTCACTCGGTGCGTCGGAGGCATCTCCACTCCGCAAACGGCCACAGGATGCCAATTTCCCAGGATGAGGAATGAGCGCGCCTCTTTTGTCTCTTATGGAGGAGTCCCAGAATCCTGTGTTAAAAAAAAAAAAAAAATCTATTGAGATCACTGGGATTATAAAAATACATACACAAACTTTAAACTGAAACACATTCTTTGTATCCAAAATTTGCCATCTTGTTTTCCCTTTTTTCACTCCTGCAGACTCTGTGAAGCCACTTTATCTCTACATTCTCTCCAGTGATGCTTGGCATTTTTCAGGGTTTCCTGATGGTGACAACAGTGGACCATACCTGTTCACTTGTAGTCTCCATTGCTTGGAGCACCACATTATGGCCATTAGGTGGTGCCGAAGAGCATACTAATTTCCTATAATAGTTAATGCCACCTGGTGGCCAAAATGCAGTATTCTCCTAATTCACACATTCAATCTGCAGAGAATATAGCCTGCGAACATTTTATTTTTCAAATGTGCAGAAGGAACATGCAGACAAGGGACAAAAAAATAAAGAGGGTAAGCAGAGAGAGGAGACCTCAATCTACTGCTTCTCTTTTCACAGTCCAATCACAGCCTGGGGATTAGAAGGCAAGGAACCTACTGAATCTCTTCTAAAGTCTAACAGGGTGTAACCCACCTGACTGCTGTGTGGCAGAGCTGTATAAATCTTAGAACTGGGTTGACAAATACAAATCCTTTTGCAGGAGAAACCGCTCTCATATACACATTTCATCTGTATTTAGAACAGTAAAAAAGGTCCTTCATCATCATGTTGGAAAAAGGGAAAAGTCCTGGAAGTCACACTCAGCCCTGGCTCCAACCAGGCCACACCCCCTCAGACTGGGTGGAGCCCAGGCTGTCATACACCTTCTCATGGGGGGTTCTGCAGGGATGCCAGACTTCCAGAACTTAGGTCTAGAGATTGGACAAGCTCTGTCCTTGTCTGCACACCAACAGGTTGCTACATAGAAAGACCCCGTGGAGTCCAGTTAATTTCGTTTGGGCCCCTTGATCAGGTTTACACTGCTGTACGTGCCTCCAGTGGGGACATTTTCCCCTCGCCTCCTAGGTGGTCACAAGGACAGGAAGTGGGAGGGAATCTCCACACTGGGGGGTCTAACCCTTCCCCACCAGAGAATCTGCAGCCACCCAATGTGGAATTAAATAAAGCCAAGTCATACTCGCCTCCTACTGCTCCCATGCCTGGTCTCCTAGGTTCAGGATCTTTAGCCACCTTGACCGGTTGGGCTGGGACGACAACTCCCATGCATGCGCATGTTTGTTCATTCATCCCAGCAACAAGGCAGGCTGAGAATGTGCTCCAAGTTTGCCATGCACAGCTCAGTATGCATTCTAAAGAAGGCAGATAAGCAGCATTTACTGCAGAAGGCATAGCTTGTATTTTCTGCAATAGAAGCCAGCCTGCTGGCATTTTTTTCCCCCATTTTACTACATAGCTCTGTTACGTATTAAAATATGAATAGATATAGACTCACCGGTCACTTTATTTAGGTACACCTGCTCAATTGCTTGGCAACACAAATTGCTAATCAGCCAATCACATGGCAGCAACTCAATGCATTTAGGCATCTAGAGATAGTGAAGACTACTTGCTGAAGTTCAAACTGAGCATCAGAATGGGGAAGAAAGGGGATATAATGTGGTTGTATAGCCAAATTTGACATTTTTACAAATACAGGTACGGGTTTAGTAGATATTAATTTTACCTACAGGTAAGCCTTATTATAGGCCTACCTGTAGGTAAAATTCATATCTCCTGTACGGTTTAGGAGATATTACCTTTGCATGCAGCCGCTGGCGTGAGCGCCGCATACGCTCTTAATGCCCGGCTGAAGGTCCCTTCCCCTTCCGGGAAGAAAAAACTCCCACACGTGGGGAGCGACGTTATCGCAGCTCCTGCCACTCACAGCGTCGGAGCCACAAACGGCGAGGGCAAGATGTCAGCTCCCTCGGCATGCACCGGGCTCCGATGAGGGGGCTTCGTCCTGAGGCAAGTATTGTAGCTAGTATGTAGGGGTGTTTAAAAAAAAAAATGTGCGGTTATACAACCGCTTTAAGTGACTTAATGTGGCATGGTCGTTGGTACCAGACGGGCTGGTCTGAGTATTTCTGGGATTTTTCACACACAACCATCTCAAGTTTACAGAGAATGTTGGGGGAAAAAAAATATGAATATCCAGTGAGCTGCAGTTGTGTGGCGGAAAGTGTCTTGTTGATGTCAGGGGAGAATGGGCAGACTGGTTCCAGATGATAGAAAGGAAACAGTAACTCAAATAACTGCTCATTACACCCAAGGTAATGTATGCAGAATACCATCTCTGAACGCACAACACATTGAACCTTGAAGCAGATGGGGTACAGCAGCAGAAGATCACACCGGGTGACACTCCTGTCAGATAAGAACAGGAAACTGAGGCTACAAGTCACACAGGATCACCAAAATTAGACAACAGAAGCTTGGAAAAAAGTAGCCTGGTCTGATGAGTCTGGATTTCAGCTGTGAAATCCAGATGGTGGGGGGGGTCAGAATTTGGCGCATGGATCCATCCTGCCTTGCATCACCGGTTCAGGCTGGTGGTGGGGGTGTAATGGTGTGGGGGATATTTTCTTGGCACCCTTTGGGCCCCTTGGTACTAATTGACCATGGTTTAAACACCACGGCCTACCTGAGTGTTGATGCTGACCATGTCTATCCCTTTATGATTACAGTGTCTCCATCTTCTGATGGCTCCATCCAGCAGGATAATGCCCCATGTCACAAAGCTCCAATCATCTCACCACTGGACAATGAGGTCACTGTCCTCCACACTCACCACATCTCATCCAATAGAGCACCTTTGGGAATGTGGTGGAACGGAGATTGGCATCATGGATGTGCAGCCGACAAATCTGCAGCAACTGAGTGGCAGTGGCTCACAGCTAAGCGGGGCAAGCCACGCTCGCCAGCAATCGAGGACATATGACCCCATTCGCCCAATCACAGGGCACCAGGTGCCATCCTGCGATGGAACATGGCGGCCGAAGGGCGGAGACACCCAGGGTAGACACAATGGCGTGGGATTTCACCCTCCCCAAATGTAGCACCCGGGGCCACGTACCCCCCCCCCCACCCAATAATATTATTTCTAGGATTCTTTTTTAAGCACAGATGAATTGTCACAAGCGATTGGCCAACATTTCCAATAACTGGAGCTTGTGTGGTCACCCGGTGGTTACACCATCAAAATTGACAAAGCTTTGCTGCAAGAGAACTTCTGTGTAACATGACGGAAGAGGTCTAGAATGCTCAGGCACAGCAGCAAATGAGGTGAACTTCATGATAAGGGAAGGACGCCAAGTAAACTGACGAACACATTTTTGAAACACCAATATTAAATTACATTCTAATAAAATGTGGAAGTTATATTATTCAATACATTATTATGACTGTGGAACGTCTGCAGACAAATTGAGGTCTTGGGAGGTTAAATCTTGGTCCTTTCCACCTCATCATGCCCAACAGACTTTTCACTGCTATGGTCACATATCTGCCGATACCCGCCCACCCCCCCAACAGCCCTGCTGCTGAGTCCTTTTACGCTTCTGATCTTCTCCAGTGATGAGGGGGTCGTAATGATGCAGAGACATCAATGCTGCTCTCTGCATCGTTACACTGAGTGAAGGGCGCGGTGGTGAAGTCCCTTTGGTCCACATCCCAATCTTCTGGGTTAAGCAACATTGGGCGTCCTTCAGCCTGAAAGACTGGGGACATCTTGTCGAGATAAATAAAAAATAAAAAGTAATATTTAAACGAGGCTGTAGCTCTGGGGGTTTTTTGCTTAGGGTTGAAGCGAGGAAGGAGAGGTAGAAGGCCAGTGGCCTACTCCCATACTTTTGGCTTGGGATGCAAAACCCCTAAAAAGTTATGGGCTGCGCCTCAACTCTGCACTCATCTCTTCTGCTATTTGCAGCTCAGAATGTGTCATAACCATTTGGGTGACTGAAAGGATTTAAATATGGAAGTCAACTACCTTTTAGTAAAAACATAGCTGTAGTGTTGGCTGTTCCTTCTCCTAATCTCAAGATGGGAACATCTGGGGAAAAAAAAAAGCCTTTGCTGACTGAGGCCACTATTGGGGTCTACTGCCACAAGGAATGTATGGAAAAGGCTACTGAATGATGCTGGTTAGGGGAGGCAAGAGGCCTCCTGTGGGTGCTTCTGTATTGGTGCTCAGCAGAGGATTCAGTATCGATAGCACCTTAGTGAGCCTAAGAGGGCCAACCTCTTGTGGCAAGCATAGGTTAGTGAGTGTATGTGCTCCCCCACCATGTGAAGGACATGTTCTCCAGAACACAGCTTGGTCATGACACAACACTGACCCAATCACAATTGCCAAAGCTTCACTGTAAGCAAACTTCTGTATAACAGAGTATGTCGCCAGCGCACCTCAATCTCCTGCAATCAGGTCATCTTGATAAACGTTTGTGCAGTTTACAAATTATGCTTATGACATGCTGAACAAACGTCAATACTGAAGACAAATGGAAGTCTCGGAGTTCACACCCCAGATCTTGGTCATCTTCACTCTTAGGGACTCCAACTGACCTTCGATCCACTATGGGTACTTATCTTCTGCGGACACCAGGGCAGGACTTGAGTCACTTTCAGGCCCTACCTTCTATATATTAGCGTATTTATTGGCGTAGAACACGTGTCGGCATATAAAACCCACCCCAAATTTAGGAGGGAATTTTAAGGGAAAAAAAAAAAAAAAAAAAACACTTACATTTAAATGTCCATCAATGCAGCCTTATCAGTGTCCATCTGCAGCCTTGTCCAGTGTCATTGCAGCCTTGTCAGTGCCATTTGTAGTCTTGAAGTTTAAAAATGGCGATGCTGAGATACAGAGTCCTGTGTATCTCGGGTCCTCTCGGTGGAGTAACGACCTATTCGGTGACCCATCACAGTTTGCTACGGAAGCGACGTTACGTCGCCGCCATCTTGGTACACCCCACACTCATCCACAGTAAGGATACACTAAGAAGGTGTAAAGCAGACATGTTACACCCACCGCAGTTTTGCATTTTACACGTATTTATAACAGTAAAGTCAGTTTATATAGTGAAATACAGGACTTCGAACACCGTCTGACTACTTAGATCTTGAATTTTAAAGCAGCGGCAACCCTGCTCATCTCACAGGTTGCTAATCTGACAGAAGTGCGCCACTTTTAAAATTCAACATCTAAGTAATCAGATGGAGTTGTAAGTACTGTATTTCACTATATACCAACTTTAATGTTATAAATCCGTCTAAAATGCAAAACTCCGGTGGGTGTCTGCTTTACCCCTTCTTAGTGTATCCTTACTGTGGACGAGTGTAGCAAGACGGCGGCAACGGAACGTCACTTCCGTAGCAAACTGCGGTGGGTCACCGAATATGTAGTTACAGCGGCTCTCGGGTCCTCTCGCGGAGCCGTGAGTAGCGAAGTGTACTCGGCTCACAGTCACGCCCAGTCCCTGTTTTATGTCCATCATAGGGCGGGACTGGGTTTGACTGTGGGTGGAGCAGAGTACACTCGGCTATGTGTCTCAGCAGGGCCCATAGGCTTGACCCCAATAAAGCCCAATGGTAAGTCTGACCCTGGTGGACACCCTTCACCCCTACCTGTAGTAGATTTACTATAGAGGTGTGGACCTCCCAGCAGTATTTTATTCTGAGTTAAGGGCACAGGGGTGAGGCCCCTTCGGGTCAATTACTAAACCTTCTGGGTTGAGCAGCAGTGGCCTTCCTACAACCTGGAAGGCTGAGGAAGAAGTGCTACACAGGAACACCTCTAGAGAGGAGGTGCACATTGCAGTTATGCTGCATACACACAGTCGGATTTTCCGATGGGAAATGTTGGATGTGAGCTTGTGGTCGGAAAGTCCAACCATGTGTATGCTCCATCGAACATTTGCTGTCTGACTTTCCGCCAGCAAATGTTTGCTAGCAGGTTCTCAAATTTTCAGCTAATAAAACTTTATTATCGGAAAGGCCAATCGTTTGTGTACACAAGTCAGACGCACAAAAGTTCACATATGCTCGGAAATCAAGCACAAAGAGCCACACTGGCTATTGAACTTCTTTTCTTAGCTCATCGTTCATCTTGAACGTCACTGTGTTCCCAATTGTTGGCCAATATTTGTGTGACCTTGTGTATGCAAGACAAGTTTGAGCCAACATCCTTCAAATGAAAATCCACTGCTTTGTGGGCGGAAAGTCTGATTGCGTGTACAGGTCATTAGCGTTTTTCTTTACAATATAAAAGAGTTAGGGGTTTAGGAAGGCCCTGCCTGTGAAGTCCTGAAACACAAAAACCCTCAGCAAGTGGTAAACTGCTCTGACTATTGGTGGTGTATAAATCCAGGAAGTCCCCATCATCCAACCTTCCACAATCACCCAGCAATCCATCAATCATCATCAGCCATACATTCATTTACATCTATTCAATCATCCACCACGGCTCTACCCAGGGCTGCTGTTAGAAATCATGGGGCCCCGTACAGCCTTCTTGATGGGCGTCCCAACCCTGCTTTGAAATTCCTATGGTGCAGCAGAGCAGCTGCACTGACTTTATCCCCCTACGCCACAAAAATGAAAAAAGTCCCCCCTCTGCTCCCACCTCCTGGGCCTCCTCTGTTGACCTGATGGAGTCCAGAGGAAATGCAATTTAAGCCCTGGTAAGCACACAGAAGTGGGGGGTGTAGTCTAGTAAAATCCCTTTATTCATTTAGGCAGAAATGAAATAAAGCTGCACTGTTTAGCAGATGAGGCCTGGGCCCAGTACAACAGGACCAGTTGTATTGCCTTATCCACTAATCCATCAATCATCCACCAGTCTTGACCCATCCATTTTTACCTATTCACCCTCCAATCTTTGCCCATGCACCAATCTTCCCACATCCACCAATCTTCTCCAGTTTGGAAAGTCAGGAAGGAATCCTCCCTCCCTTCTTAAAACAAGGCTGGTCACAGTGATGCTTTCATTATTATTATTATTCAGGTTTTATATAGCGCCAACAGTTTGCGCAGCACTTAAAATGAAGGCAGACATTACAATTTGGTACAAGAGGCATTAGAGGGCCCTGCTTGTTAGAGCTTACAATCTAAAAATGTGGACTTCCAGTAAACCAACTATTGCACTTTGTCGTTCATAAATTTGTAGTCTGTTCACTTACAGATTGCCAGTGGATCTAAAATTCACATAATGGAGTTTACCTGAACCAAGGTTGGAAAGTGTTTCAAGGTCCTTCAAGGTTTGGGCTCTGGATATGACGTATGGAAGCCGCAGTGGAGACTGCAAAATATCTCTGAAAAAGTGGAAACCCCAAGAATTAGATTCACCAGCTGCACATTAGCTCAGTTACGTCATGAATTAGGTAGAAATAGTCTACAAAAAAAAAAAAATAATAAAATAGTCTTCTGCAAAAGTTCACACAATGAAAACAGGAAGTTTCACAACGTAGCAAAGAAACATCAAAACCACAAGATTTCTGCACAAAAAGTAGAAGTCACAGATCTTGCTATGGCCTAGCACAGGTAGATGTGACTGAGTGCCTCTCCGAGAAGAAAGGAAGCAGCCTCAAAGGTAATTTAGGGGGTGTGTAAAATATAATATAATATAATATAATTTAATATAAATTTTTTTTTTTTTTACAAACTTATTTTCAAAAAAGTGAGACTGCTATTTTCAATGACATGGGGGGGGGGGGGAAAAAATAAAAAAATTGCGTGCATGAGGCTGTAATGAAACATGTGAATTGAGCTCAATATGTAACATATAAAAGCATTCGGGGGAAACTAACAAAAAACTTTGTTCACAGAGAAAAGCGGGCCAGTTATGCACTAGGGGGTGATTAGCTCCAGGTAAGGCTTCCAAGGACCCGGCCACTTGACAGTCCTTTATTTTAGGGGTTTCCTTGACAACTTTCATTAAAAGAATATTCAGAGTGTTACCCGCCTAGGGTCTTCAGCCTCTCCCTTCCATGTAGGCATGTGCACTGCCAAAAAAGTTTTTTTTTTTTTCCTCTCAATTCGAAAAATCTAAAATCCGAAAGAACGAAAATCCTACAGAACTAATAACTTAAAAATTATAGGTATTGGAATTTCCTTTCAAAAGTTGGCCGTTAGTGAACGTAACGAATACAAAATTTACCTGAAGTTATGAATTATCTGAAAATAACAAATGCTGCATCTAAACAAATGGAGCGGATTAACAAGTAATGATAATAATAATAAAATAAATTTGTTACGTTCCATTCGTTTAGATATGGCATTTGTTATTTCAGTTATTAGGTAGTCACTTCAGATTTTCGAATTTTTTAATATTAGCATTAACGAATATTCGGAAAAATTTGTTAAAAATGCGTTTGTTAATGCTCATTTCCGAATTAACAAAAATGTATCTAAAATTCGTTAACTGAATTTGGAAGGAAACTAATTGCACATGTCTACTTTCATGTCAACACAGGGAGGTCGATTTACTAAAGGGAAATATATTGTGCACTACAAGTGCATTTTTTCTAGGACTGAGGGGAAGCTCTGCCGATTTCTATCATCCAAATCATGTGCAAGTAACAATGCTGTTTATTTTCCTTGCATGTGACTGAGTATTCTTTGCAAAGTTACCCCATTTACCAAATTCTGGAGCAACTGCATTTGCAGTGCTCAGTATATCTGCCTTTAGTAAATCAACCCCAAAGGCTTAACTTCAGTCCATTGGCCATTTTTTTCTGCTTGGACTCCTTATGCTTTCATCACACCCTTTTGTACCACCCTTACAGCCACAAGGACTCCTTGGAGAGGATGGAGCCCTGAACAATTGCAAACCCCCCCCAACTTATAAGGGCTGCACACACCTGCCCATTCAGGGAAAAAAAACTTAGACCCAGGATTGGAGAGGTCGTCCCTCCCAAGTCTCTACAAAGGGCCCATACCAGGACTTACTGCTGTCAAAGGACACTGAAAAGAACGCATCCTGGAGTCCCTCGACCTGTATAGATGAAAACCCTGGGGTGCCACTTAACCTGTCTCAAGCCATGAGAGTTTCATACTCTCCCAGCACATTTACTTGGACGTGACAGCTCTTATATAGGCAAGGATGGGGCCACCCGGTGACCTTAGTGATACGGTTACATCAGTGGGTGGCCCCGGCCTTGCTTATATAAGCGCTGTTACAGCGAAAAGACAGCATTTGGCGGCAAGCCCTCCCACGGAGGTGGAGTATTTTCAATCTTTTGGGTCCATCGGGTGGCATGATTGACAAGATATGTACATTGCAGGACACTTTTTCCTTCTTTAATAAAGGACTTGTCCCGTGCCAATTTTTTTCCTCGATTTTCATCCATATTGCCGGCAATACATTATAGCAGTGAGCAGTTTTAAATGACATTTTTTTCCTTTCGAAAATTTCGTTTTGCTGCAGCACTGTAAAACATCACACAGATGCACTGAAAGAGGTGGTATATAATATCTATATCTTGAGTTATTACTCCTTTAAATATATTGTTGCTCTGCAGTGAAGAGATGTTTCTATAGAGAAGATGGAAGTCTTGGTTTAGTTTTGCCCCAACCACAAATCTAATGCCTGGATCAAAGTAATGCGATAGCCACATTGCTATAAAAAAAAAGCAGTCTGAACATAGATAGGCGAGAAATGCTATGAATAGCTTTATATAAATGGGGGGAGGTGTTTGGCATGGCTTGGAATGGTAAATGTCCCATTGGTGGGCTATATCTTGAATGTATATTTTAAAATGTGCTGTACCAGGACCAATAAAAAAAAAAAAATCAGTGTTTAGATCTAATTATCTGCGTTGGGTCACGTTTATATTCATTGTTCCCGGTACAGAATCTGGGTAATATAATATATATATATATATATATATATATATATATATATATATAAAAAATAATAATAAGCACCAACATAATGTGATAGATACATAGTAGGTGAGGAAAAAAAAAAAAAAAAAAATTAAAATAATACATTTATATATATATATATATATATATATATATATATATATATATATATATATCCATCAAGTCCAACCTATGTGTGATTATATGCCAGTATTACATTGTATATCCCTGTATGTTGCGGTCGTTCAGGTGCTTACCAGTTTCTTGAAACCATCGATGCTCCCCGCTGAGACCACCGCCTGTGGAAGGGAATTCCACATCCTTGCCGCTCTTACAGTAAAGAACCCTCTACGCAGTTTAAGGTTAAACTCCCTTTTGCAAAAAAAAAAGTTTTCTCCCCATTGTGGGGTCACCAGTACAGTATTTATAAATTGAAATCATATCCCCTCGCAAGCGTCTCTTCTGCAGAGAGAATAAGTTCAGAGCTCGCAACCTTTCCTCATAACTAATATCCTCCAGACCCTTTATTAGCTTTGTTGCCCTTCTTTATACTCGCTCCATTTCCAGTACATCCTTCCTGAGGACTGGTGCCCAGAACTGGACAGCATATTCCAGGTGCGGCCGGACCAGAGTCTTGTAGAGAAGGAGAATTATCGTTTCATCTCTGGAGTTGATCCTCTTTTTAATGCCAATATTCTGTTTGCTTTGTTAGCAGCAGCTTGGCATTGCATGCCATTGCTGAGCCTCTCTACAAGGACCCCCAGGTCCTTTTCCATCCTAGATTCCCCCAGTGTAGTTCTGCAGATGGTTTAGAAAAATATCACCATATAAAAAGTATTTTTTTGTCCGATGCAGCTTTTACTTTCCGTTTAGGGCTGTACAGCGATTTGCACTTTACTGCTCCAGTCTCAGAGCTAATCTACCATTTGGGCCAGAGTAGTAGAAAATAAGGAACTCCCTATATGGCTAAGATTTTATTTCAGCAGCTGTTGATTGCAGCAATATACAAATAACTAATAAAGGCAGAATCTACAATTCTATATGTAATAAAATCGTGGAAACATGGTACAGCAAATAGGGAAGGAGGAAGTCATAGAAAATCATCTAGCGTCACAACTCAACAGAAGGTTCAGTGGTCAGATAGGAGTCCTCATGTGACCAGTCATAGGACAGTTTTGGTTGTGGACTACTTACCGGCTGACACAATAGAATCCTACAAGCTTAAATATATCTTCAAAGATGAGGAAGGAGCCCTCCAAATACATCACTGTGGGAAAAAAAAAAAGACAGAAAATGAATGCATTTCAGTGGTGTAAAATAAATAAAATTATATTATATTTTTAAGAGACACAGAATGGCAAATCAGAAGAGCCAGCCACAAAACAATCAGAAGATGCAACCATGCGTCTGTACAGATGGGAAGGTGTCTACAGCCCAAGTATGGTCCCCTGCTTTGGTCTGATCAGAGATTGATCAACCCGGGCATTGGTGGGGGGTAAACTGTACAGTTTTAAATTGCCTACAGACCTAGGATGGTCCACTCCTGATCTGATCAGAGATTGGTCAGCTGGAGGGGGTGGTATTTGTGCAGGACAAAGGTATGTTTAGACCTAGGATGGTACCCTGGACTGAGCAGAGATTTGTCAGTCTTTGGAGGGGGGGGGTTAGTGTCTGTACAAGTTGATGGTGCCTACAGTCCAAGGACAGCCCCTGCTTTGACCAGAGATTGGTCAGCCTGAGGGCGGTGGGGGGTATATGTATAGGATAGTTGGCCTACAGACCTACGATGGTCCCCTGGTCAGATCAGAGATTGTTTAGGCTATGGAGGAAGCTTGAACGAGTGTCTGTATGGGTTGGTGGTGCCTACAGACCTGGGATGGTCCCCTCCTGGTCTGATCAGAGATTGGTCAGCTTGGGGGGGTGGTATTTCTACAAGACAGGAGGTGCCTACAGAGCTAGGATCGTTTCCTAGCCTGATCAGAGATTGGTCATCCTGGAAGGGCATGCCTGTTGTACAGGTGGGAGGTGCCTACAGACCTAGAATACTCCCCAGGTCTGATTAGAGGAAGGTCAGCCTGGAGGTTCCTACATGCCTATGTTGGTCCCCTGGTCTTATCAGAGGTTGGTCAGCCTGGGATGGTCTGTACAGGTAGGTGAATACATACATAGGATGGTCCCCTGGTCTGAAAGTCTTTACAGTCTCTACAAAGTTAGGGATGTCCATTATAGACCATTGGAAGACTTCAAAACAGTCTCCATGTTAACTCCAGTTTTGGAGTTACAGTTACATGTACTGTGCACTCATTCACTTCATGCTGAATTACCTGCCAATGCTTTCCTGAAGGACATAATATGCCGTCACTGATAAAGGGAAATTGATGAAACCTCAAATTACGTGGAATTTCTGATCTTATTGATGCACTTTAAATAAAGCCAAGGTAGACTGAGTGCTCTGGGACCCATTGTTATATGATTGGGTAAGGAATAGGAGTTTTATCTTGACTGCCATTTGCAAAAAAATAAAAAATAAAAATAAAAAATAAATTAAAAAAATGCAACCCGAGATGAAGGTAGATATAGGTTTGCTGAAGGTTGCACACCATGGTGTTCGACTAATGATGTTTTGCAATGTTGTCCTGTCTGGAGCAGCTGGCAGACAACCATGGACCCAACATCAGAGGCAATGGGGAAAATATCAGCCATTGATTGTATGAGAACCTTCTGCCCCTCTACACTGAAAAACATCTGAATGGGTCAATGTAAGCTGTAGAGCATTATAGAGTCTGACATATCTGTGCTTGGAGGGGTGGTCAGATTTGGGTATGAAGATTTAGCTACCTCTTGGTGTATATAGGCAACTTAGACTAACCCAGTGATGGCGAACCTTGGCACCCCAGATGTTTTGGAACTACATTTCCCATGATGCTCATGCACTCTGCAGTGTAGTGGAGCATGATGGGAAATGTAGTTTCAAACATCTGGGGTGCCAATGTTCGCCATCACTGGACTAACCCATTCAGGTATGAAATGAGGAGGCAGCATGGATGGGTGACTACACATTTGGAGGGCAATTAGGAGGCACCGTCACCTACCCATTCAGGTATGTAATGAGGAGGTATACCTTTGGGTGGCCAGCAGGAGGTACTGTCATCTGTGCAGAAAGTGGGGGTGCCAGCATGGATGGATGAGTATACCTTTAGAGGGCTATCAGGAGGCACGGTCATCCAGGTTTAACGTGAGGAGGCAGCATGAATCGTTGAGTATACCTTGATGGGCCATCTGGAGGTCCTTCCAACTGTCACCCAGGTATAAAGTGAAGAGGGAGCATGGATAGTCAAATATACCTTGGGTGGGCCATCAGGAGGTGCTTTTACATTTCCTACAAAATAGGCCAACTCACATTGCCCATTTAATATTTGGATTATCTTCTAAGATAGAACCAGTCTGGTGCCCACCAACTGGTGAAGAATGCTCTGCTCTCCAGTAAAGCCAAATCGAGTTTTTGTACCTTCCTTCCCCCAGTAGCTATAAATCCACAGCCCTTCCCCCTATACTAATTACACCGATTTTGGGAGGGGGATGGAAGACCATTAGTCTACTACGTGAAGTCCAGGACATTTATAAATGAACTATAGATGGCAAGTGGTTAACCAGACGTCATTTTGGACTCTGTATAGTGAAGCTATAAAACCTGACAGGTTTAAACCCCTCACCACACCATCCAAAATTTAAAGAAAAAATATTTGCAAAGTTTGTTACTTATGAATAGAATGTAATTTGACCACGGGTGACTAAACTATTTACAGACAATTGTATTTAGCAAAAAAAAAAAAAATAAAAAAAATTTTGCAAGACAAAAAATGCAACACTCATGACACCAGAACTCGGCAGTTCGCTAGAAAACAGTCATTGTGCGAGTAATTTTCACTAGAGATCACTAGTTCCTCGCTAATAAACAGGAGTTTCCTAAATGAACACAATTTCCTGATGTCTGCACGTACTTTTGCAGATCAAGCTGCAATACCACCAAAGGCTGGTTGGTGGTGCTCTAACCTGGGCATAATCTAGAGGCACGCTAGGCAGCGGAAGATATTAAAAAAGGGGACTGTTCCAACATATATTTATAGTAAAAAGGGAAATTCTAGTTTACGTCACGCTGTTTTTAATGCAAGTCCCAGGACTACCACAATTTAAAGCAGAACCTTGCCTGAAAGTACGTGGCCACTTATGCCGCACCCCTCTTCCCCCAAAGCTATTTAATTAGGCGCTACAGAAATTACAAAACAAAGAAAAAAGAAAAAAGAAAAAAAGAAAAAAAGAAAAAAAAAGAAAAAAAAAAGAAAAAAAAAGAAAAAAAAAAAGAAAAAAAAAAAAAGGGGAGGAGGGGGAGGAGGAGAAGAGGAAGCACTGAACAGACACGCGCACACAGTGCATCCGAAAAGTAGTCACAGCGCTTCACTTTTTCCACATTTTATGTTACAACCTTATTCCAAAATGGGTTAGATTCATTATTTTCCCTCAAAAATTCTACAAACAATACCCTATGATGACCACATGAAAATAAGTTGGTTTCAAAGCGTTGTAACATAAAAATAAATACCCGTATTTAATCAGCGTATAACACGTACCCCAAGTTTAGAAAAAAAAAAAAAAAAAAAAAACACAACATTTAAAATGCCCATCAATGCAACCTTACCATTTAAAAATGGCACCGCCAAGATACAGAGCGGATGTCCTGTGTATCTTGGCGGCGCCTGGTAGCTTTCGGCCGCTCAAGAGCGGTCGAAAGCCAGCGAGAAGCTCACAATCAACGGGGGGGGGGGGGGGGGGGGGATCAGCATAGAACACTCATCCATGATTTTCTCCTGATTTTAAGGAGAGAAAAAAATAAAATAAAAAAACTGCAGGTTATACACCGATAAATACAGTAATTTAAAAAAAAAAAATCCCATGTACACAAGTATCACAGCCTTTGCCATGACACTCAGAATTGAGCTCATGTGCATCTGTAGAAACATCGCAAGGATGATTGGAGTTCACCTGTGGTAAATTCAGTTGATTGGACATGATCTGGAAAGGCACACGCCTGTCTATAGAAGGCCACACAGTTAATAGTGCATGTCAGAGCACAAACCAAGCCATGAAGTCCAAGAAATTTCTCTAGACCTCCGAGACAGGATTGTATGGAGGCACAGATCTGGGGAAGGGTACAGAACATTTACTGCAGCATTGAAGGTCCCAATGAGCACAGTGGCCTCCATCATCTGTAAATGGAAGACGTTTGGTACCACCAGGACTCTTAGAGCAGGCCGCCTGGCCAAACTGAGTGATCGGGGGAGAAGGGCCTTAGTCAGGGAGGTGACCAAGAACCCGATGGTCACTCTGACAGAGCTCCAGCCATTTGCCGTGGAGAGAGGAGAACCTTCCAGAAGAACAACCATCTTTGCAGCACTCAACCAATCAGTCCTGTATGGTAAAGTGGCCAGACAGAAGACAGTCCTCAGTAAAAAGCACATGACAGCCCGTCTGAAGTTTGCCAAAAAGGCACCTGAAGGACTCTCAGACCATGAGAAACAATTCTCTGGTCTGACGAAACAAAGATTGAAGTCTTTGGCCTGAATGGTAAGTGTAATGTCTGGAGGAAACCAGGCACCGCTCAACACCTGGCCAATACCATCCCCACAGTGAAGCATGGTGGTGGCAGCATCATGCTGTGAGGATGTTTTTTCAGCAGCAGGAACTGGGAGAAGTCAGGACTGAGGTAACAATGAATACAGCAATGTACAGAGACATCCTTGATGAAAACCTGCTCCAGAGTCCTCTGGACCTCAGACTGGGGAGAAGGTTCACCTTTCAACAGGGCAACGACCCCAAGCACACAGCCAAGTGAACAAAGGAGTGGCTACGGGACAACTCTGAATGTCCTTGAATGGCCCAGCCAGAGCCCAGACTTGAACCCGATTGAACATCTCTGGAGAGATCTAAAAATGGCTGTGCACCGACGTATTCAGTGCTACAAGCACGAATAAATGCATGACTTATAAAAGTTTACAAGTGGGGAAAAAAAAAAAAAAAAAAAAAAAAAAAAAAAAAAAAGAGAAGTGAATGGTCTGAAGGAATGCATAAAGAATTACATACAAAATGATAAATAGGGGGCCCCAAGCTATTCAAAATTATTATTATTTTATAATAATAAATAAAATAATATTATTATTATTATTATTAATAAATAAAACAATAATAAAATAATAATAATAAAATAATAATAATAATAAATAAAATAATAAATAAAATAATAATAATAATAATAAAATTAATAATATTAAAATAATAATAATAATAATAATAATAATAAATAAAAATAAAATAATAAATAAAAATAAAATAATAAATAAAATAATACCGCAACTCCTCCCCCCCCCCTTTTTTTTTAAAGAACAATGCTAATGTGGGGACAAGTTTTTCCAATACCCAAGGTAAGGATGCTAAAGGAGCATGCCGATAGGAGGAAAGAGCAACAGATGGGCTAATCAGCTTACTGCTTCTTCATTCACTGTCCAATCACAGGCCGGGGGGGAGGGACAAGACCTGTACGTGTTACTGAACTACAGCAGAGGAAAATCAAAAAAGAGCAGGTCTCCTTCCTGCTCTAGCAAATAGGGGAAATGTCTTGTCTGCAATTTATATCGTTGCCTTCTATTTCTGTATGTGTATGATGGCACTGCAATTTTTTTTTTTTTTTTAATAAAAAATATAACACACCCACACCCCTAAAGTACCGTTTTCCTAATGGATATAAGAGCTATCACATGACCCAGCTCTCTCCCAGCCTTTCTGCAGGGAAAACATAAGCAGGAGGAGCTTCTTGTCCTCTGCTGCTGGTCACATGTTCCAAAGGCTTTTTTTTTTTTAATACAGAGTAAAAATAAAATGGTTTTGGAAATTGTCACACATATATTTGAAATTAAATATTTTTAATTCTTTGGTGTGGGTGGATTTCTGCCAGTCACAGGCTGTGTCACATCCCTCCAGCCTGTGTCTTAGAATAAGAGGGAGGTGAAGCCTCCATCAATCTACAGGTAATCTCTCACCCCCATTGTGTTTGACTGGTTAGTGGGAATGGGAGGAGGAGGGGGGGACAGAGTGGGCTGTCATTTACCACTGTGTATACGCCCACGTGTGACGACGAACCTTGGCACCCCAGATGTTTTGGAACTAGATTTCCCATGATGCTCATGCACTGTGCAGTGTAGTGGGGCATCATGGGAAATTTAGTTCCAAAACATCTGGGGTGCCAAGGTTCACCATCACTGCTCTATAGTCACATGGGCTGCTCAGATGTGATAGGGAGGAAATGCTCAGCACAGAAACTCACTGAAAACTGAGCATGTGCAGAGTTACCACCACAGCTGCAAAATCCCTAGCTGAACTGGGGACATGAACAGAACAGGGAGATAGAGAGCAGCAGGATCAACCAGGATTTTTACAGAAGACAGAAAATAAAATCTCATAGTGACCGAGTATAAACAGCAAGGACCACATACCATTTATTGACTTTTTTATGGTGCGGGTTTAGTGAAACTGCATTTAAATAGATGACATTTTTTTTTTTTTTTAATAATTGGCATACAATCCTATGCAGGATGTGAGCGCAGCCTACATTATAATCCCACAATGCACTGCACCTTCTTGTTGGCTTTTTTGCACACACGTCAGTACTAAAGAAAGGACTGGAGGTCACCTACTTGTTTTCTCTTCCCGGATGTTGTAACGAAGGACATCAGCGGGGTTCTTGTGATCGGAGAAGCGGACCCAGAGGACCATACACTTTGCTTCCACATCGCGGGTGACTAGGAAGACCTGGAAGACATGGATTGTGTCAGCCATATTTACCAGACTTTGTTATTTGTTGTTTACATGTAAAGTTAAAATTACTTTGAACCCTCATGCATTTTTTTTTATAGCAGAGACCCTAGAGAATACAATGGTGGTCTTTGCAATTTTTATGTTACCCGGTTTTTGCGCAGCAGATCGTTTTTCAAACAATTTTTTTTTGGGGGGGGGGGGAGAATACACTTTAATGAATTTAAAACAAACCAAAACCTAAAATATATACCCAATTTTTTCCTAGAATATAAAAAAAGAGAAGATGTTACACAGTAAATAGATACCCAACATGTCACACTTTAAAATTGCAAACGCTCGTGGAATGGCACCAAACTACGATACATAAAAATCTCCATTAGCAACAATTTAAAAATGTCTACAGGTTACCCGTTTAAAGTTACAGAGGAGGTCTAGCACCAGATTTATTGCTCTCACTCAGAAGTTTGTGGCGATACCTCACATGTGTGGTGTGAACACAGTTTACACATGTGGGGGCACTTAAAGCGGAGGTCCACCCTAAAGTGGACCTCCGCTCATCGGAACCCTCCCCCCCTCCGGCGCCACAATTGGCACCTTTCAGGGGGGAGGGGGGTGCAGATACCTGTACAGTACAGGTATTCTGCACCCACTTCCGGGATAGCTCTCTGCGGAAAGGGGCGTAGATTACGCCCCTTTCCGCAAGTGCCCCGCTGCCTGCTGGGAAACACACAGATCCCAGAGGCAGCGGGGACCGTCCTTGCGCAGTAGGGAACCGGGAAATGAAGCCGAAAGGCTCCATTTCCCGATTCCCATACCCAAGATGGCGGCGGCAGCACCTTACAGACGATCTAGAGGCCGGCTTCGGGTGCCGACATCGCGGGCGCGCTGGACAGGTAAGTGTCACTATTTTAAAAGTCAGCAGCTGCAGTATTTGTAGCTGCTGGCTTTTAAAAAAAAAAAATAAAAAAAAAAATAAAAATAAAAACGCGGAGTCCCGGTGGACTCCCGCTTTAAGCATGTGTTAATTACTGCAGGCTAGCACACGGGCGCCAAAACAAAAAAAAAAAACCCACGTGTGATAATATCTCTATACACACACACACACACACACACACACACACTTTTCTAAATATTTTATTCCATCTTTTCATGTGACAACACTGAAGAAATGACACTTGTCTACAATGTAAAGTAGTGAGTGTACAGCTTGTATAACAGTGTAAATTTGCCGTCCCCTCAAAATAACTCAACACACAGCCATTAATGTCTAAACTGCTGGCAACAAAAGTGAGTACACCCCTAAGTGAAAATGTCCAAATTGGGCCCAATTAGCCATTTTCCCTCCCCGGTGTCATGTGACTCATTAAGGTTACAAGGTCTCAGGTGTGAATGGGGAGCAGGTGTGTTCAATTTGGTGTTATCGCTCTTACTCTCACATACTGGTCACTTTAAGTTCAACATGGCACCTCATGGCAAAGAACTCTGAGGATCTGAAAAAAATAAAAAAAAATAAAAAAGAATTCTTGCTCTACATAAAGATGGCCTAGGCTTTAAGAAGATTTCCAAGACCCTGAAACTGAGCTGCAGCACGGTGGCCAAGACCATACAGCGGTATAACAGGACAGGTTCCACTCAGAACAGGCCTCGCCATGGTTGACCAAAGAAGTTGAGTGCACGTGCTGAGCGTCATATCCAGAGGTTGTCTTTGGGAAATAGATGTACGAGTGCTGCCAGCATTGCTGCAGAGGTTGAAGGGGCGGGGAGTCAACCTGTCAGTGCTCAGACCATACACCGCACACTGCATCAAATTGGTCTACATGGCTATCGTCCAAGAAGGAAGCCTCTTCTAAAGATGAAGCACAAGAAAGACCACAAACAGTTTGCTGAAGACAAGCTGGCAGAATCATCAATTCTGGTTGGACTGCAAGCTGCAATCCCAACCCTACTCTCTTGCTTCTGGATAGGCCCTTACCCAGCCCAGCAGGCAGATGTCCCTAGGATAGGCCTCAGACTCTGGCCTACCAGCCCAGGTCATGGGCGCAGCATAAGGGGTTGCAGGGGTCACAATCGCAACCCCGCCCCTAGCTCCAGGGGGCCCTTGCAGCCTCCCTGTCATATCATCATATCCTCCACAAAGTCCAGCTCCGATCTGCCCTAGGGTCCCATAGCCACACTCCAGTACTGGCCTTCCACAGTCCACACCCTTCTGTTCTCATTGGGTGTGGAGAAGCTGTGAGCCACTTCCTGAATGGAGAGGAGCATGGGGGAAGAGTCTGTGCTGTGTGCTAGCAACATGGAATGGTAACCTAGCTCAGCGAATTAAGAGAAGAAGAAGTGCTATCCTGTAGCCACAATGGGACCAACGTCACTGGGGAGGCAAGACACCGCTCAGTGTGACAACTAGGGAAAAAGACACGCACTTCCGGGAGATCACCTTTCCAACACTGACCGAGAAACCTTCAGAAATTGCTAAAAAAAAAAAACAAACAAATCCCCCACACTAGGGGTGCAACGGATCGTCACCGATCCGTGAGGGTCAACCTGTTCGGATCGGCACACCTCGTGATCCACAGATTGCTCCACTTCCTCGGCCTTAGGAAAGGCTGTGGCTCCGGCCTAGCTCTGGAGCAGCGGCCATTTTTGGTGCCTGTTTACAATGCGATCGTTTCGTCAAATGAAGGAGCGATCACTTGTAAACAAACCGGCATCATGTCACAACGCCGGTTCCTCCCTCCCCTCTGTGTACGGATTTGTACAGTGGAGGGATCACATCGGAGGGAAGCAGGGATGTGGGCTGGATCTATAGTGCCCACAGCTCTGCTCTCTGTGACAATTGCAGTCACATCCATCCCTTCATACTCTGCCAATACCCAGCCAATATTACAGTGGGGGAGCTGTCAGATATTACAGTGGGGACAATATGGTGGTGGAATATTCACAGGTTTTTGCAAATTCAATTATTTGATCCGTTGCATCCCTACTTAGCACTTCCTGAGGGGCTACAGGCTCCAGATTTCATGCCACATGGCTTTGGCCCCCATATCTAAAATTTCACCCCCCTGTTCCTACTAGCTTGGGGGGCCCATTCAGCTCTGCTCACGTTCATCTGCCTTGGCTCAAATCCCGGCCAGCCGCCTGCCCGCTCATCTCCTTGCCTGGATCCGGCGGTCTCACCTAGTGGTCTGCCTATGTAAACAAGGCAGTTCACCATCCTGTCAGTGTGGAAGACATTGATCCTGTGTTCCTGCAAAGCAGGTACAGGGATCCATGGCTTCCCTTAGTAAAATCACCTGCCTCACAATGAGAAAACACTTTTTAGTCACACATTTAACCCATTGATTTCCCTAGATGTTATCCCCTTCCCATCCAGGGTCATTAGTACAGTGACAGTGCATATTTTTTAGCACTGATCACTGCATTAGTGTCACTGGTTCCCACAAAGTGTCAAAAGCGTCACTAATGCCGCGTACACACGAGCAGAATGTCCGACAAAGTCTTTTCATCGTATATTCTGATCATGTGTGGGCCTCATCGAACTCATCTGTATGCTGTTCCAACAGACCAAAACCGATGCATGCTCTGAAGTACGTACGAGATGGAAGCTATCGGCTATTGAACTTCTTTTCTAGTCCCGTCATACGTCACCACATTCTTGACGCTTGGACTTTGGTGTGATCGTATGTAGACAAGACAGTGTCAGCAGAACTCCATTGGGAAAAACCTTCAGAGTTTATTCCGACAGGTAAACCAGTCGTGTGTACTCTGCATTAGTGTCCGATTTGTCCACCTCAATATCGCAGTCCCGCTATGAGACCCCTTTCACACTGGGGCATTTTTCAGGTGTTTTTCAGGTGCTTTAGCATTAACAAAAGCGCCTGAAAGAAGCCTCCTCTACAATCCCAATGTAAAAGCCCGAGTGCTTTCACACCAAGGAGCTGCGCTGGCAGGGCGTCAAAAAAATCCTGCAAGCAGCTTCTTTGCAGCGTTTTTAGAGCGGTGAATACACCTCTCCTAAAGCGTCCCCCTCCCATTGAAATCAATTGGAATCGCCTGCAAAGCGCTTTTGGCAGTGGCACTTTGTGGTCGGTTTTAACCCTTTATTTGGTCACTAGCGTGGGTTAAAAGTGCCCTGCTAGCGCTCAAAAAAACGGGTGCTGGCAGTGTGAAAGGGCTCTTTAAGCACTTGGGCTTTCACATTGGGATTGCAGATGAGGCTTCTTTCAAACGCTTTACAGGCGCTTTTTATTTATTTTATTTTTTTAAGCTAAAGCGCCTGAAAAAGACCTGAAAAACTCCCCAGTGTGAAAGGAGTCCGAGTCACTGATTGCTGCCATTACTAGTAAAAAAATAAATAAAAAAATGATGTCCCCGGATTTCATTTTAAAAATCTGGTCACCTTACCCTGGAGGCTATGCCCGGCTGCTGAGCTTCTTTCCCAGTACAGCACTCTATACTGCTCCTCCTCCGCAGGACTGAAAATCACATTCCTTTACAACACAGCCAGTCACCCATGATCTGCGCAGGGTGTATCTGCCTACTGGAACTACACTGCCGTTCCGACCAGGGGATTTCACAGGTCAGAAGGGGAACACAAATGCCAGATATACCCTGTGAAAGCTGATAGACTGTGTGTAAAGGAATGCGATTTCAGCCCTGTGTATTGTGGGGGGGGGGGGGGGGGAGCTGTTGACAGTGCTGGAATGGGAAAGGAGCTCTGCCAAATGACCTGCCAGGGGTCCCTGTGCTCTGATTTTTCAGCAGCAATTCCTGCCCTCTAATGTAAGGAGGAACTCTGGGAACTCTAAACTCTTAACTCTTACACCCACCGCACGCCAAGATGCTCAAAGTGGCTTATCTGCACACACAGTGGAAGTGGTCATTACAGTGCAGTCCCCTTTATATTTATATCAGTGCGCCTGCACATTACAAAGTGGCAGACCGACATATCAAATGTGTGTCTCGTATCTAATGCCACCTAGTGGTAGAATAGAGAAGTGCAGCAACTCAAGACTTGGGGTCCTTTCACTCAGCGAGGATCGTTGGAGCGATCTCCGCTGAGCAGGAAGATGAGAGGTCTGTCTCCGCACACTGCGCAGAGACGGACCTGTCACGGCGCCGCTCTCCCCTATGGGAGATCTGATGACGGATGGAGAAATAGCTTTTTCCTCCGTCACACTTTTTCGGATCGGAGCGGGTCGGATGTCAGCGGGCTTGTCACCGCTGACATCCGACGCTCCATAGACCTCTATGGAGCACCCGTTCAGGTCCGCCTGAAAAACTGACAGGCGGATCTGAATGGATCGCCTGTGTGAAAGGGGCCTAAGGGTGAACTCAATTGATCCTCAACATTTAACCAAGGTAGCTATACCTGCCAGGTAAATTTAGGAGCAACCCTGACTGAACACCAGGGTGCTACAGCACCAACTTTTTTTATCTTTTTAAAAAGGAGGTTTTTTTATCCAATCAAAACCATAAAATCGGACAACTAATCGTTAGTTGCAGCCCTAGATTGGAAGCACCCTGGAAGAGTGACCACGTCTGTTCTGTATATAATAAATCTGCCAATATGTTGACAACCCCCCCCCCCCCCCAGCATCAAGATGAATTTTTAAATGAAGCTGGTTTTCATGACATTACGTATTTTAGACCCAATGATGTATTCACTAGGTCTCTGTGCTTCTCTATGCAATGCAGGCAGATCATGACTGGTGGGAGGGGCCAGCAGGGGGCTGTACACAGCTTTCTGAAAACATCACAACTACCGCCCTCAGTACTCCTCTCAAGAGTCCTCAGTCCTGATGCAAGCAGTGGGAGGAGATATGCAAATATCAAAATTCCTTGATAGGTTGGTGTCAGTCTGAAGGAGTGGGCGTTCCTAGGCAGGCTGCATTTGCATGCAGACCTCTCTAGGCGACACCCACATGTGATGCTAAGCCTCCATGATTGACAGAACTGAAAGCCAATGACTGAACAGGGGCAGGCAACGGACTGTCAACCTGGGGAGGATAGTGCTACATGATGCTGGACGTCCTCCAGTCAGGAGATGAGGTGGATTCCATCAGATTTTTTGCAGCTTCTAATGCACATTGTGAGAATCTCGCAGTGTGCAGTGAAATCAGGGGGAAGCCATTTCACTCCAGGAGAGGAGCCGCTACAACTGTGCAAGACTAGAGGATGGGGGGGGGGGGGTTCAGATTTAATAAAAAGTAAACCAAGGATCAGCGCGGCACACAGCGACCAATCAGATTCCTCCTTTAGGTTTCCAGTAAGGCACTGAAATAAGTGAACCTCCGCCTTCTGCCCGGACTAGGCCTCCCCCTACAATGACAGGACGCAGACTCTCCGATGGCGGATCTATAGAGGACACATCTGGAAATGAAGGTGGTGGGTGGAAGACAATTCCTCACATTCCTTCCAAGGAAAACCTCATATTAGAGGAATTATCCGAGACAATGCCGGCGATCCAGGGCACCCTACAGGAAACAGCGCCACCCACCCTCCACAAATAAAGTCCTTAAAAGCAGTATTTAAAGTGGTTGTAAACCTCAGACATGAAACTTGAACAAAGTGTATCCCTCTATAGTGTGTACTTGTCTCAGTCCAGAGGACTAAGTGTCATTACTCTCTGCTGCCTCCTTCCTCCAATATTTTTATATCTATATCTATACACACAGAGGCAGTCAAAGGGTTAACCGTGTGCCTAGCCAGTGTTTGTGTACTGTGGGGGAGGTGTTTTTACTATGGAAGGCATGGATCCTTGTCCCTGCAGGAACACAGAATCCATGCCTTCCCTACTAACAGAGCAGCAATCTCCCTTGTTTACATAGATCGCCATTCTGGCTCTCAGTCTAAGGATCGGCAGGGTGCTGGTGGACAGAGCCCACGGTACCCACAAATCAGCTCCAGATGTGACTAATGGACACATCGGGAGCGGGTCATTGGCCGTGCTGTGTGCCCCAGACCCGGAAGCGTCGGATCACATACTAGGTACGGGATCCACGCAAAAGTGGCTGCCCTGCCGCAGTACATGTGCGGTGGGCAGTCTAAACGTGGTTCATCACCTCCCGCCCCTGAAAAGACGACTCAAACATGGGCCTTAATTGCTGGGAGGGCATCCATGTGCGTCCTAAGAGCATTCCGCCTGCAATTAGCAAGTCAATGAGACTCAGCTGATCACAGATCGGCGTAAGGGGCCGATCCCGGCCCAGTACCACGTGATCGGTTTTGTAATTTTTTTTTTTACATTTCGGCCTTTTTAAAATTTAACCCAAAATTACCACCAAAATAAAAGCTCTATTTGTGTGAAAAGTGATAAAAATGTCATATGGGCACAGTGTAGCACGACCGTGCAGTTGTCATTCAACTTGTGGCAGCGCTGAAAGCTGGCCTGGGCAGGAAAGGGGTGAAAGTGCTCCAGTAAGTAAGTGGTTAAGGAAGCCAAGAGACCAAATCACATCCACCTACCCCGGGTGTCTCTTCAGTGAGTATGGACGCCGCTTGCTTCGGGCTCATGCACAGCTGCAGCCATACCGGGCAGGTTTTAATGAGTCGGTCCAAAACGCTGAGGCCGGATGATGGCGGGCGGCCATTCGTAACCGGATTGGAGCAATGTGGAACCTCGGGGACTCCAACATCTGTGGGGCTGAAAGAGTGCGAGAATTAATACAAGAATCAGACTTCATTGCCAACAGATTACAATTCCCAAGGACGCTCTGCGGATAAAGTATTCACCATCAAAAAAAAAAAAAAAAAAAAAAAAAAAAAAAAGGAGGAAACATCCAGAGTGTTCCAGAAGATAAAGTTCATATAAATTCCAGGCAGCAAGTGAAATCAGCCTACTGTTCATGTTATCCAGCAATCAGAAAGTCTATATAAAAAGCAGAACAGCCAAAAACTAGGCAAGATGAACAGCTCATGGAAAAAAAAAAAAAAAAGTAAAATAATCAGATAACGTGCTGCAATATTCTGCTTCAATCTAGAGATTTACCCTGCAGTACTTTTTTCTGCCAATAGATGTCCCCCTTGGCCAGCATCATTCAATCTGCTTCTTCACACATACCTCACAGCATTTTGAGATGGGAATGAGGGACACCTATCAGCAAAAGTATGCAGCCATAGGACACCCCCCCCCCCCCCCCGCCACACCCCCTTAAAAAGGAGAATTTTAAAAACAAAAACAAACAAGATTGGTTAAACCCTCGAGTTTTTTTTTTTTTTTTTTAAACACTACTATTCCTTTATATTGGCTTTTGGAATTTACAAATGCAGCAATTTAGAAATCATATGAAAGATTTAGCGCTGGAAAACACTTTGATAGATAAAAAGTGCATTTTATATACATCCATATAGATCAGACCAAAATGGAGGGACAAATGAGGAGGAAAGGGGGATAGAGGGACATTCCCTCGAAATCCGGGACAGGTGGGAGCCATGTTCACACTGCACCCAGTTTAGGATTGGACAGTGAAAGAAGCAGCAGCACAGTGATGTGCTCATCTGTGTCACCCTCCTCCAATCAGCATGCTTCTTGTCAGCACATGAACTGCTTCCCTCCTTGTACAGATTACAGAGCTGCATTAATTTGTGCCTGGAGTTTAGCTTTAAAAACAGTTGTTTTGGTGGGGATGTGGAAGGGTTAGACCCTATGTCAGTTTTTTTTTTAATTGCCGTCTGTGTCCCTGCTCTAGAGATTCACCCGGTGCATTTGTTCTGGTGACCATTGTCAAGTATCAAAAAGCAAAAATTTTGGGTTGTCACAAAATAGGAAATCGTGGAGAAATCTTCCACTGGTTAATAGTAGAAGAAACCTTACCAAATAAATATATATATATATATATATATATATATATATATATATATATATATATATATATATATATATATATATATATATATATATAACACACACACACAATTTAAATCTGCAGTTTTTAGAACAGTCCCCAGTGATCCTTCTAGGAGACTCCTTGTTTAGTCATTTCCTGTTATAAGGTGACAACACTGTCCCTGTGGTTGTCACCCTGTCACATGCTGCCCTGCTGGAGACTACACGTGTCCATAGAAGGGAGGGGGACAATGGACTGCGAAGTTGAGAGGGGAAGAAAAAAAAAAAAAAAAAAAAAAAAAAAAAAAAAAAAAAAGAAGGGAAGGTTGAGAGAAAGGTATGGAAAAAAAAAAAAAAATTAAAAAATGAAAAATAAATAAAAATCAGACAGACAACCAAAGCATCCTTAAAGCGGTAGTAAACCCGCTTTTTTTTTTTTTTTTTTTTTTTTTTTTTTTTTTATTTTTTTTTTACACACACCTGCAAAGCAAAAGGCATAATGAGCTAGTACGCACCGCATACTAGCTCATTATGAAATACTTACCTTAGAACAAGGCCCCGACATCTGTCCCGATCCACGCCGAGGGAGCCGACATGCTCCCTCTGCGTTTCTTCCGGGTATCGCGGCTCCGGCGCTGTGAGTGGCTGGAGCCAGGATATCGTCACTCCCGCGCATGCGCGCGGGAGATTTCATTCCGGCCGGTCGGCCACTGCCGGATTTTCTGGCCGTGAAACCCCTTGTGCGCATGCGCCGCTGCAGTCAGCGGCGCATACCGGTTTAGGAGATATTTTTTTTACCTACAGGTAAGCCTTATTATAGGCTTTCCTGTAGGTAAAAGCCCCAAAAACGACTATACAACCACTTTAAGGCCCCTTTCACACTGGGCCAGTGAGGGAGTCAGCGGTAAAGCGGCGCTATTTTTTATCGCCGCTTTACCAGCGGTATGTGGCCGCTAGCGGGGGTTAAGTTGAAAAAAGGGTCAAAACCACCCGCAAAGCGCCATGGGTAGGAGCGGTGTATTCACCCCTCCAAAGATGCGGCTAGCAGGAATTTTTTCACCATCCTGCTAGCACACCGCTCCAGTGTCGTCCGGCTTTCACGCCGGAGTGAAAGGGGCCAGATATTTTCAGGCACCAACTTTAGCTCTCTAGCGCCTGAAAAAACGCCCCAATGTGAAAGGGGCCTAACACATGTACAGCACAGAATGTCCTACATTATAAAGAGGATATTGAATCCCCTCCACCCCCCCCCCCTTCCAATATTCGGCGTAGGTTTACCCCGTGTGCTCAGATTTCTCACCGCCAGTCCAATCTTATCTGTATCCTGCAGACACAATGGAAGGTTCCGTCTCCTTCCTGAGGAACATTCTGCATCTCCCATTAAAGGAAATTATGGAGAGGAAAATATTTGTTCCTCCACTCTGGAAAATGCAGCGCCACTTCATCATCTAAAAATGTTTATGTTCCAAATTTATAAACATTCAGACAGCAGAAGACCAGCCAAAAAAATTTATATATATATATATATATATATATATATATATATATATATATATATATATATATATATATATATATATATATATATATATATATATATATATATATATAATGCACAGTATTTGTATGCAGATACAAATTTTGCTTTACAGAGAGCATGAGCAAAAGGGAAAGAGCGTGACAGGGCCAACGAGAGAGACAGCACAAGCAAGACAGTGTGTATACACACACACACACACCAGAGAGGGAGAGCACATTCACCATGGGAAGCAAGCCAGGGAGCATGCGCGCAACAGAGAGCGCATGTGTGCACGCCAGAAAAAAATAAAAAATAAAAAAAACACGAGAGCCCTGTCTTTATGCCACATACACACAACCAGGCTTTGACGGACTAGGACCGATTGAATGAATCGGTCTATTACAATCGTGTGTGGGCTCCAGCGGACTTTTTTCCCCCCCAAAAGTCAGATGGACCTAGAAATAAAACATGTTTCAAATCTTTCCGACGGACTTGAGTCCGGTCAAAAAAATAAAATAAATAAATATCAGTTCGTCTGTATGCTAGTCCAACGGACGCAAACCGACATTAGGGCAGCTATTGGCTACTGCCTATGAACTTCCTTATTCTAATCCTGTTGTAAGTCATCATGTTTGAATCCGGACTGTGGCGTCATTGTGTGTGACAAGTCTGTTCGGAAAGTCCCTCGGAACACAACCGAAAGTCCGTCTGGGAAGACCATCGGACCTAGTCCGGCAAAAATTCCAGTCGTGTGTACTCGGCATTAGAGAGATAAAAAGAGCACAAGAGAACTTGCAAGCATGTTCAAGACAAAAAAATAAAAAGGGATGCATGCAAAAGGGCACAAGAGAAAGCATGTGCGCAACAGAGGAAACAAGAGAGGACATGTGCAAGAAACAGAACTCACAGGAAGGAGAACGCACGAGGAAGAGTGCAAGAGATCATTGTGCGCAAGAGACAAGTGAGCAGGCTCTCAAAAGAACGCGCACATGTGAAAAAGCATGCACCCAGACAAGAGCACACGAACGAAAGAATTTTTTTTAAAAATAGTACGCACAAGGGAGTATGAGCAAACATACAAGAGAGGGTGCGAGTGAAAAACAAAGTGAGATTGTGTGCCTGAGAGACAAAGATCATGCATGTGTCTCAGTGTCTCCTCTAGCTCATTCATCTTTGAATGTATTTACCCTGCTTGCTAGGCTATTCACCACATAGTAGTAAGATTGCTTGGTTATTACCACGTGACTGCAAATGAGGACTATGAAAGTTACAATATTTCACATCTAAGTGGAAAAAAAAAAAAATGTAAAACCAGTAAATATTTTCCTTTTAGTTCTGGGTGTCAGGTAGACACTCTCCATTACTTCAGGCTTAGTCTCCCACATTCCCCTGGTCAGCACTGACAGTGGGTGGTGCAGGGACATGTACTACAAGCTGCAGATCTACATCAGCAACAGGCTGGCAAGGAACAGGATGATCCCTGGGAGGATCCGACTTCCTCCTTGGCTTCCTGTTGCTAATAACAAACATCACATCAACAATGTCCTCATTGCTGGCAGCCAGGACCGACAAGGAAACTATCCGACATCCCGGCACAGGGCCCAGAATTCCACACCAGATCCCGGCTGGATTATTATTCCATACCCAGTATGGGGAGATCAGCACTGAATCCTATATAGATACAATGTAACAGAGTGACAGAACAACCAACCAATCAGGAACCTCTACATGCAGATGACTGTCCAACTCAATAGCTAGAATTTGGTCTACATGTGAAACAAATATATATTAAAAAAAAAAAAAAAAAAAAAACACACAATAGATATAGAGATATATATTTATTCCGTCTACTGCCACTGGACCTTTTTTTAAAGTCAGCAGCTACAAATACTGCAGCTGCTGACTTAAAATGGTGACACTTACCTGTCCAGCGCGCCCGCGATGTCGGCACCCGAAGCCGATCTCTAGATCGACACTCGGGTGCTGCCGCCGCCATCTTGGGTATGGGAATCAGGAAATGGAGCCTTTCGGCTTCATTTCCCGGTTCCCTACTGCGCATGCGCGAGCCGCGCGGCGCAATCCGGACGGTCCCCGCTGCCTCTGGGAACTGTGTGTTTCCCAGCAGGCAGCGGGGCACTTGCGCAAAGGGGCGGGCAGTTGCGGAAAGGGGCGTAATCTACGCCCCTTTCCGCAGACAGCTATCCCGGAAGTGGGTGCAGTTACCTGGATTATCCAGGTAACTTCACCCCCCTCCCCCCCCCCGAAAGGTGCCAATTGTGGCGCCGGAGGGGGGAGGATTCCGATCAGCGGAGGTCCATTTTAGGGTGGACCTCCGCTTTAAGGGAGGGCAGTTGGTGGTGACACTACAGAAAAAATGACCACCAATCCCATGTCCAAACCTAGCTCCTAATTGTACATCTCCTTTTAAAAAAAAGAAAAGAAAGATACATTATATACTGGAGTACTCTCATACATTGTATACCAGGGGAGAGGACTAAAAAAAAAAAAAAAAAAAAAAAAAAAACCATTGTATATTTGTTTACAGTCTTATTCCCTGGTATACAATGTATCTTTTTGTTTACGGTCTTCTCCTCTAGTACAGTGGTTCTCAAGCCTGTCCTCAAGTACCCCTGACAGGCCACGTTTTGGGGAATTTCTCTTCGATATAATAGCTGTCCAATTTAAAGCACCTGTGCAAGATAAAGGAAAACCTGCAAACATGGCCAGTTGGGAACCACTGCTCTAGTATACAAAGTTTTTTTGTTTACAGTCTTCTCTAGTATACAATGTATACTAGAAGAGAAGACTAAAACAAAAAGATCTTGTATACCAGATAAAAAAAATAAATAAAAAAAAAGTAAACAACAACAGTGGGAGAAGACAAAAAATAAAGACTGGAAACCAAAAAAATAAATAAATAAATAAATAAAATAAAGAAGAAAAAGAAGAAGATGCACCCTCTCCATTTGTCTCGTTTACCATTATGGATTATTGCACATTCTTGGGTCGCCTCCAGAACAGGAATAGAAGGAGAAGTCTTCCAATGGTGACACTAGTTTTGGCAACAACCAGGGATTCCCCCTCACTTTCTGTTGTGGCTATGAGACAGGAAGTGAAGGGGAAATCCCCCCCCACCCCCCATTTGCCTTTAGTTCTACTTTAAGGACCTTCATCCTTAAGGGGTTAATGTTCTGAATGGTCATCACCACAGACCAATGAGCAGGCAGGAGAGGTAAAGAAACCGACTATGGCTACTAATAGAGGACTGTAAACAGGATATCTAGATTGTGGTGGACGATGGAATCTCCCGAATAAAAAGGTCACTTGTGGTTTTACAGTCCCAGAGAAAAATCAGTAAAAAGAAGGTCAGAAGATACATTTTTCTTTTCACTATAGCCTCACTGGTGACACAGAGTCCTCCCTTGTTTTATTCATCAAAAGGTTGTCACCTTTTATAAAGCGTTACTCCCGCACCGAGGAGGCTGCTGACCTCCTGCTAATGCGTGTTGCCTGGCTGCCAACTTCATAGTTTCATAGTTAGTAAGGTTGAATAAAGACACCAGTCCATCCAGTTCAACCTGAGTGAGTGTCTACAATCACCCCTGTACATTGCACACTCACATCGGTCCCTACCCTCAAAGAGCCTACAATCCAAGGTCCCCATTCATATACTAGGGCCAATTTTAAACAGAAGCCAATTAACCTACCTGCATGTCTTTGGAGTGTGGGAGGAAGCCGGAGTACCCGGAGGAAACCCGCACAGGCACAGGGAGAACATGCAAACTCCAGGCAGGTAGTGTCGTGGTTGGGATTTGAACCAGCGACCCTCCTTACTGCTAGGTGAGAGTGCCGCCCCACTACACCACTGTGCCGCCCCACTACACCACTGTGCCGCCCCACTACACCACTGTGCCGCCATCCCATGGATTATGTACTTTCAACATGGAAGATCAGGAATTCTGATCTGGATGTCAGTCATCGGCTCTGAAAGCCAGGCAAACAGCAGGTTCTCCAGCAGCCTCTATCCAGTCACTTTCCACCTACATGCGCTCCAGTGACGGCTGCACAGCATTTCTAATGGCGGGTTTCCCGATGGTGACAAACGTGGACTGTGTCTGTGTAATGTGCATTGTAACAACCGCTGTAGTCTATCGGAGGCCAATGTGACAACCCAATAGCACAATTTAGAGACAGGGACAGAGTGTTGTCACTGTATAACAGGAAGTGCCTGAACAAGGATTTTCATGGCAGAATCGCCAGAAATGTAACCACTTGCTGACCACCCTATAGCAGTTTTATTGCTACAGGGCAGCAGCTGAGTGCTGGATACGAGATACTGCATTTCCACCTGCAGGGGGAGCGCACACGTTGCTTCTGCTGCGATAAGTCACAGCAGAAGCTGATCTGTGGGTGCCGGGCAAATTGATGTCCGCCGGCACCCGCTGATTGTCGGGCAGAGACTCAGAACATTGCTCTGCCTATGTAAAACAAGGCAGAGTTCTGTTCTGACAGAAGGGAAGGGATGGAATTTGTGTTCCTGTGAAAGCAGGGAATAAAATCCATCCCTTCCCCTAGTAAAAGCAGCACACATAGTAAACACAACACCAGCTAGGTGCACAGTTAACCGTTTGATCGCCCCTGATGTTAACCCCTTCCCAGCCAGTGTCATTAGTACAGTGACAGTGCATATTCTTAGCAATGATCATTGTATTAGGGTCACTGGTTTCTGCAAAGTGTCCATTTGCTTTTATACATTTTTTTAAAATAATCTTTAATTAAAGGGAAGTTTTGGTTATACTGCACTATGGGAGCCAATTTCTCTTTTTATGAGGATTATGAAAATTACATCCATCACAACCCGGATATCCCAAGGCTGCTCGAGGAACTGCAAAGGCTGACACCAGTGGTTACCTGCCAACCTAAGGACCCGCATGCACATTACCCCTGTAGGGGGGGGGGGGGGGGTAGTAGGATCTGGTGAGTAGGGATCCTTAAGGGGGAGCACGTACGTCACCTGTCAAGATTATGGGATCACTAAAGTCACCTGTTACAACTCCTCTAAAAACACGAACAATCACCTTCATTGGGATGAATGCACCTATGTTTTCTGTAAATGGTGCGATAAACTGCATCTTGGTGTAATTTTTAATTTTTGTGCGTTTTGCATTTTGGGTTTATATACAGCGTGAGGCTATGATTGTGACACTATATGTATATACCTATATATTTTTGTACATGGTGCGATAATTACATTCTGGTGCAATTTTTTTTTTTTATTTGGTTTTTGGGCTCACTCACATCCTGTATTTTGGGTCTGGACACTATACGCACTGTTACAAGTAGAGGATCACTATACTACTATCATGATATTCATGTCTGGATGTTTTATACACTAATTTATAAGCCATTATGTTTTTGGTGATAACCTCTCCTGTAAAGGATTGGTGTCCACACCTAGAGTATTTTAGTACTCACCTACTGGGGTTGGGGAGGTGTGATAATTACTACACCATCACCTTTATGGTAACGGTTTTGGCACTTGCCCCTTCACATCTTGCATTCTATATCCTAGAGCTCTCTTAAGGGGGGGCAGTTTGGGGAGGCTGCAACACACACACACACACACACACACACACACACACACACACACACACACACACACACACACACACACACACACACACACACACACCCCCTTATAATAGAGGAGAGATTATATTATATAATATAATAATATGCATAATATAGTATGCTATGCATACTAGCTCATTATGCCTTTGCCTTGCAGGTTGCATAAAAAAATAAAATAAAAATAAAGTGCCTTTACTTCCTCTTTAAATTAAGTTTGACAGGGTCAAACAAAGCCCTCATTAAAACTGTTAAAATACATTCTATAAAGAAAGTACACAATATAAAGTTATATTTATTTATATATTTTTTTCATATTGAATAAGTAATTGGCTTGTGTAAATTATATATTTTTTAATTTATATTAAGTAATACAGGACCTTATGTATACATACTTACAGGATTGTATATAGTGAAAAACAAACATCTGGTGGGGTTATTGAAAGTTCATTCTCTCAAGGTCGTAAATCTGTAATTCTTGAACTTAGTTAAATCTTATAAAGAGAAGGGTTTGATAACACAGGTGGGCGTCAGACTGTCTCTACACAGGTGTCTTTAATTGGGCAAAAAGCAGTTATAAATAATTTTTAATGAACATATAGGAATTCTGGGAGCAATTAAGGTTATCTGGTTGTAAAACAGGTGTCAGATTTATGGTTGTTACATTGATGTAGATCTTAGCGACCAATCATATCTAGGACAGATGGCTGAGATAGGCTTGTAAAAGGGTATACAAATGCAAGCTCTTCAATTGTTAGTCAGGCAAATCAGATAGGAGCTCATAAGGCTGAACTCTCTGTATGCAGCCCTATTGCCAGGGTCATAGAGGTCAGAACCAATGGGCAAATATCTGTCCAAAACTTGTCTCCTCATACGAGTCAGAGAAGACTTCTCAACTTGTTCAAGAGTGTGGTCTCAGGTGGGATTTCCCTCACAAACTTGGTCAAGCTGGAACCCAGAACTCTGAGGGGACCGGACCACTGGTCGATCGACTGGTCCCTATCAGGTGACAGGTTCCCAAGAATTGGCAGGAAAGACCCATTCTGGTTCAAGGTGAGAACAATTCACAATTCTTTCAATTTGGTTAGGGAATAAGAATACCTATATCCAAAATGCTTGCATTGTAAGAAACTGTATAAATTAGACCTGTATGTTGTAATACTTTGAGCATTAAACCTGTATGTCATAAGCTGTTAATAAACCTGCATTGCTTAAAAAAAATTTTTTTTTTTTTTAGAAGTCAGCAGCTGCAAACACTGTACCTGCTGAGTTTTAAATAAGCAGACTTACCTGTACAGGGCTGACCCCGTCCCTCCGTTCTCGGGTCCCGGCGCCGCCATTTCAACTAAGGGAAACAGGCAGTGGAGCCTTGCGGCTTCACTGCCCGTTTCCTACTGCTTATGCGCGAATCGCGCAGCACTTTGTGAATGGGGCACGCTGTGTTCTGGGAACTGTGTCACAGCGCCAGAACACAGAGCGCCCCATTACCCAGAAGACGCCGCACAGAGGAGAGAAGACCGAAGATCACCGCGGAGGAGGAAGAGGCAGATTAGGATGATATGCCTAGCAACAGGCATTTCTGGTAAGTTCTGATTTTTTGCTAAATTTTAATGCATTGTTGTTTTTCAGGGTGGCCCTCCACTTTAAGTTCTGCCTGGTTCGATACTTTACAATTCTACTTCACCACTAGATGGAGCTGGCGATCATAGGACATAATCATATTATGAGCAATATTGCATGTGCGCACGGTTAGCACATCCTCGCGGTAATTGTTTTATACATAGACTCCTTTTCAGTCATAGTTCAGAAAATACGTATAATTTCTGCACAGGTTTCTGGTCAGTGAGGCCGTTGTTACGTTATGCCAAATATCCTCACAACGTGAAAAAAAAAAAAAAAAAAATAAAAAAAATCACAGAACAGTCGGCCATTGACAGCCAACAGAAAAAGCACACACTGCCTTCAGAAGAATCGTTTCAGCTCGCAGCATGGTGGAGAGGACTGACCCAGGAAATCAGAATTCAAAGCAAGATGACAAAAACCACACAGCGTTCATAAAAAGTTATTTATAACTCTCTGCAAAGAAGCTGAAGACCTCAAAATGTGCTCTGCTCAGCTCTATCAGATGTATGGAGCACAGATCTCAATAACTGATAATGCTGATGAATGCAGCAGATGTATACTATAAATACCAAAAGTATTGGGACACCTGCCTTTACACGCACATGAACTTCAATGGCATCCCAGTCTTAGTCCGTAGGGTTCAATATCGAGTTGGCCCACCCTTTGCAGCTATAACAGCTTCAACTCTTCTGGGAAGGCTGTCCACAAGGTTTAGGAGTGTGTCTATGGGAACGTTTGACCATTCTTCCAGAAGCGCATTTGTGGGGTAAGGCAATGTTGCTGGACTAGACGGTCTGACTCAGTCTCTGCTCTAATGCATCCCAAAAGGTGAGGTCAATCAAGTTCCTCCACCCCAAACTCGCTCATCCATGTCTTCATAGACCTTGCTGTGTGCACTGGTGCGCAGTCACGTTGGAATAGGAAGGGGCCATCCCCAAACTGTTCCCACACAGTTGGGAGCAGGAAATTTGCTTGGTAGGATGATGCCTTAAGAGCTCCCTTCCTTGGAACCAAGCCCAACCCCTGAAAAAACAACCCCACACCATAATCCCCCCTCCACTAAATGATTTGGACCAGTGCACATTGTAGCTATTGTAATAGTTAGATTACTGGGGGCAGAGCAACTCCAAAACTGGAGCTCTTGAGGGATGTTCCTGGTCTGCAGAGGACAGGACCGACCAAAAGTGGTCCAAGTAAGAAAAATTGGCCAAGTGGGGACAGGGTCATGGGTGCCAGGGCTCATTAATGCACATGGAGAGCGAAGACTGATCCATGTAGTCCGATCCCATAGCAGAGCTACTGGAGCTCACATGTCTGAAAAAGTGAATGCTGGTTCTGATAGAAAGGTGTCAGAACACAGAGCATCGCAGTTTGTTGTGTATTGTCGTAGTATAGCTGCAAACTGGTCAGGGCATCCATGCTGACCCATGTCCACAGCCAAAAGGTGCCTACAATGGGCATGTGAGCATCCAAACTGGACCACAGAGCAATGGAAGAAGGTGGCCTGGTCTGAAATCAACAATAGTTTGAGGAACGCAACAGCAAGTTTGGGGTGTTGACTTGACCTCCAAATCTCAATCCAATACAAACACATACATACACACCAGTATTCAGAGGTCTAGTGGAGACCATGCTGCAGGTCAGAGCTGTTTTAGTGGCAAAAAGGGGACCTACTCATTATTAGGTGGGTGGTCATTTTATGGTGGATGACCATAAGGTTATGGTTGGTCAGTATACATCTGTTTTTGGCTTTAAAGCCAGTCAGGGCTGTCTATTGTTGGACCATGGGCAATTTATTTATTTATTTATTTTTGAGCGCCCCCCACTCGAGACATACAATAAATAGCAGCTAGACTCAAAATCAGTTCACTGCAGCAGATCAGGCAGCGATTGGTTGCCAGAGGTTACAGCACACATTACGGCTCAGTGATTAGTTGCTAGAGCTTACAGCACATTGGTTCCGTTTTCTGATTGGTTTCTAGTGGTTACTGCACATTGTTGCGCACTACTTGGTCCCTAGAAATTACAGGAGATCATTACTGTTTGCCGATTTGTTGCTGAAGGTTACAGCACATTATTACGGCTCACTGGTTGGTTGATAGAGGTTACAGAACATTACAGTGCAGGGTTGAGGGGTGCACAATGCAACTCCCCCCCCCCCCACAGTAGAAAGCTCTCTTCCCCAGTTCAGAGCTCCCCCCACCTAGAAAATTTCAGAGGGGAGCTGCAGAGTACCCACACCGTCTCTGTGTAGGCTGCCGGTCAGGAGGAACTTCTCTGCGTAGATTTCCAGCCCCTCCCTCCTCTGCGCTTCTATTGCGTTTGGCGCTCGTGTAGCTTCCCCTGCCCTTTCCTCCTCCTCTGTTTTTTAAAGAGATCGATGTATAGAGGGAGGGGTTTGAGCAGCCGGAAACTGAGCAACGCTGGAGGTGGCTGTACTCCGGCTGAAACAAAACCCTGACGGGCACCGCGGGATTAACGGAGCTTCTGCTTTGGGCCCCCTATCAATCACTGGGCCCTGGGCAGCTTCCCCTTTTGCCCCCACGGTCAACACGGCCCTGAAGCCAACACTTAAAACGTGTATAAGCTCCCAATATGTTTTCAGTACAATTGTCATTGTTTCTCACCAACTACTGTTTTCTTCAAGTAGAACTAAAAAGCAAAAAACAGTTTTAAAGGGTTACCATTTGTGGGATTTGAAAAAAAAAAAAAAAAAAAAAAAAAAAAAAAAAAGGTAGAGTAGTTGTGCTGGAGGTATTTCAGCAGGGGAAGTGGATTTGTACCGGGGGGGGGGGGGGGAGCACTATCTGACCTTGTCCCAGCACTGATAGGAGACCCCCCCAGGATACTTCCCTGGTGATTGCTCCCTAGCTCACAGCCCTGCCAGTGATCAGCTGGGAGGAAACATCAGAAGGGAATCTGCTGATGCAGCTTTTCACAAATTGTCAAAAAAGTGTTCCGGGGATGTCAATCTTCATGATACACCAGAAAATGTCTCCCGTCTTCCTCAGTTCTCCAAATGTTGTTAAAAGGAACCGAAAAATAACTGATGAGGAATGCAAAAAAAAAGAGATATCTGGACCTTATGTGCAACTGCAGTTATATTTTAAAGAAGTAGTGGTCAACTTTATTAATGTAATGTAGGAGACACCTCAAGTGTGGCTCCCCACATCACCAATGTATAGTATTTAGTGAATGTGATGCAACAAAAAATCTTAGCCCTTGTACACACGGTCGGAGATTCTGACGGAATGTGTCCGATATTCCGTCTGTGTGTGGTCTGCATCGGACTGCTTCTGTCGGAGTATCCGACGGACCAACTTTTCCAACTTGCCGGTAAAATTTTCCGATCGGACATACTCCGATCATGTGTAGAGAATTCAGATCGGACAAAGTGCCACGCATGCTCAGATCAAATTCCTACACCAAAGCTATTGGCTACTAGCCTGAACGTAGTCCCGTCGTAACGAAATAACGTAATCACGTTGGATTTTCGGACAACTTTGTCCGACCGTGTGTATGCAACAGTTTCGGACAAAATCCGATGGATTTGGTTGTCAGAATCTCTGACCGTGTGTACAAAGGGCTTAGAGACTGCAGACTTACTCCAGGATAACGGTCAGAGACTGCAGACCTACTCCAGGCCCATCAGACGGTGGTAGGAACAGCCTTCAGTGTGAAATTGCCATTAGGCTGCGTACACACGCGGGGACTGTTCGCTCAACTTTGTCCGTCAAACAGTTTCAGCGGACAGTCCGCTCAAAATTAGCATGGACGGACTTGCCCACACACGACGAACGAACAGTCCGCTGAAACCGTGCGCGATGACGTGTACAGCACGTACGACGGGACTAGAAAACGACGTCCTATACACTGCAATGCAACCTTCGGCGTGTAAATTCTTTCTGAGCATGCGCGGAACTTAGTTTGACGAACAAGCCTACACACGGGCGGACTGTCCGCTCAAACCAAGTTTCAGCCATGATACCATAAAAGTCCTTTAGAAAAGGTTTTTATTTGCAGGGGTAACATCCAACAAAACACACAGTCTCGTATGGGAACAGAGGGCAAGGGTGAAGGAACTCAGGCACCTTGAACTTCTAATACCAGAAAGTCTAATACCACCCAGAGAGTAGCCACTCACAGCTGGGCACTTCAAAGCTGAACAAATCACTAGCCAGAGATTATGGCAGTCAGCACTTTGAACCAGAACTTGTGAAATCTAACCTTGATTAACTGGTAACAAGTGAACAGGAGCCTTTTTCCTCAGTACTTGGAACGTTCTCTGTCTCCTTGGCAGTACTGGAAAAAACGTGGATTCGTCAGTGTCCTTCACAACCCAGCAACCAGGCACTTCGTAGGATGCCAGCTTGTTGGGCCTCCCCCGGTCGCTTACACAAGCTGCGTTGCCTCTCCAAGCCGAAAGCACACCCGGACGCCTTGAATCCTCCCTCAGTTACTGCGCCTCGGACCAGCCAGATCCCTACCCCAGACCAGGCGGGTCTATTGGGGTTAGCCAACCAAAGCATGTTGTGGAGCGACATACGCTCCCCTGACCAGGACCCCTCGTGGGACTACCCCGGTCCAGAATCAGGAACAGGCAGCTAGGGCCTCACAAACGAACCTTGAACACGTGACTTCAACATCTTAAGTACTCTTCCCCAGACTCCACAGCGGTGCCCGGCGCACCCACCGATTGGCTCAGAGGAACGCTGATATCCAAAGCGTCCAACCAGGCCTGGTTCTGGCCCGTCATGTGCACTTCACTGTACACAGGACAGGCAGAACTCTAAGCCCCTGTACACACGGTTGGAGATTTCCACAACCAAATCCGTCGGATTTTGCCCATTGGATCTTGTCCGAAACTGTTGCATACACAGTTGGCGAAAAATCCGATCTTTCAGAACGTGATGATGTCATTTCGTTACGATGGGACTACGTTCAGGCTAGTAGCCAATAGCTTTGATGTAGGAATTTGATCCGAGCATGCGTGGCACTTGGTCCGATCAAAATTCTCTACACATGATCGGAGTATGTCTGATCGGCCCAGTTGGTCGGGAAATATTTCCAACAAGTTGGAAAATTGGGTCCGACGGATATTCCGATGCAGACCACACACAGTCGGATTATCCGACGGCACGGTCCGATAGGACACATTCCGACAGATTCTCCGACCGTGTGTACAAGGGCTAACACAGCCCAGCAAAACTGATGTCAAAGTTAACCTACACAATTAACCCTCAGAACCCCATTACTATTCTGAGGCAAACACTAAATTTATACATGACAGACACTTTGTCCAAGGTGTCATCGCTACACTAGGAACCACGATCTGTCACTTCTTCTAGGTCAGTCCCCCTTCCCCCTTACAGTTAGAAACACAATTAACCCCTTCTCCAACAGAGACACTTTTTACAGTACTTGCTGTATAATTGCCAATTGTCCCAAAAATGTGACAAAAGTGTCAGATGTCATTTTATTTTTATTTTTAATTCTAGCAAAAACACTACAAAATAGTGTTTTTTTTTTATTTCACTTTCTTTTATAGCACAAAAAATAAAAACCACAAAGGCGATCAAATACAAAATGAAAGCTCTTCATGGGAAAAAAAAAAAAAAAAAAAAAAAAAAATGTAATATAATATATATATATATATATATATATATATATATATATATAAATAAAATGTTGTTTGGGTACAGCGTTGAACAACTGCGCAATTGTTAGTTAAAGCGACGCAGTGCCAAATCGCAAAAAAAAAAAAAGGCCCGGTCATTCAGCAGCCAAATCTTCCAGGGCTGAAGCGGTTGAATCGATCCAAAACCAGAAACATTTTTCACGCTCTGCTTACATATAGGGTCAGTTAATCACCTGAGATTCACATAGATATTATTAACCACTAGAGATCCGCGCTATAGCCGAATGAAGGCTACAGCGCGGACCTGCTTTGCCGGGACGACGTCTATTGACGTCGTCCCGTGCACGAGCGGCCTGCGCGCCCCCTGAGGGGCACGGCGCGCTCTGTGATCGGCCAGTCTATGAGACTCGCCTGGTCACGGATCTGTGCAAGGGGGTCGATCCCGACCCCTTACCACGTGATCAGCTGTCAGCCAATGACAGCTGATCATGTGACAAAACAGAGCCGGTAATTGGCTATTTTTCCTCTCCTCGCGCTGACAGCGCGAGGAGAGGAAAAAAAAAAAAGCCGATCACTGGCGGCCGTGATCAGGACATCAGTCCCGATCACGGCCAGCTTATCAGTGCCCACCTGCCCCCTGCCAGTACCACCCAGATATTAAAAAAAAGTGCCACCCAGCAGTGCCCATAGTGCCACCCAGCAGTGCCCACAATCTGCCTCAACAACAGTGCTGCACCTCAGTGCTGCCCATCAGAGCCACCCATCAGTACTGCCTTATCTGTGCCCATCAGTGCCACCTCATCAGCGCATTTCAATGAAGGAGAAAAATTACCTTTTTTTTTTGCATTTTTTTTTGTTTGTTTAGCAAAAAATAAAAAACTCCCAGCTGTAATTAAATACCACCAAAAGAAAGCTTTATTTGTGGGGGGAAAAAATGATAAAAATGTCATTTGGGTACAGTGTTGTATGGCCGCGCAATTGTCATTCAAAGTGCATCAGCGCTGAAAGCTGAAAACTGGTCTGGGCAGGAGGAGGGGTTTAAGTGCCCAGTAAGCAAGTGGTTAAACTTGGGTGAATACAAAAAAAAAGGATAGATTTTTTATTTACATCCCTGAAGCAGAGATTGTACATAATGTCTATGGATCTCCTGAACCGCACCCAGAACAATTTGTTCTCTATATATAGAATCATTTCAGATCTCGATCCCCATACACGTCATAGTGATGTCACTTCCTAGGTAAAGTTTTAGTCTGGAAGAACCGGCCCTGCGTTTTATTTATTTTGGGACACACTGATTGCCAACTTTTATAGCAACAGAGCTTGTTATCCAGGCTGGTAACTTTGCAGCGCCGGGGGCCCGGACTGGATTCCCACTGAGAAGATCTTGCATGGAGTCTGGACTTACTCCCTATACATTTCTGTGGCTCTCCCCTCCCCCAGCTAACCTTCTTACCTGAACTTGTCTTTCACTGGTCTGGTTTTTATACTGAGCTTTGCTGAATGCAAGCGATCGTATGCATTAGGCAAGGGAGATCTATTTTTTTTTAAATGGAAGAAAGGTCATTCTTTATGGTGCAATCTGTAATACAATAAGTCATCGACCACAAGCCACATGGGTAGCCTGGCATCAAGTAGCCTGATGCACCGCTTCCCGTCTATGGGTAGGCTAGCATTATAGAAGAGCGCAGAGTTCTGTACATTAGCAAAATGAACGAGTCTGAGACGGGTAACAAAAATGTTGAAAGGACAGAGATAAAACATCAGGAGAGACTTTGGGAACGTCACAATGTGAAGACCAGCTTTCTGCCAGTTGCTTACAAGTTTACATAAGAAAAGACACACACACACACACACACACACTACATACTTTTAGCAGAGACCCTAGGGAATAAAATGGTGATTGTATTTATGTCACATGGTATTTGAGCAGTTGTTTTTCAAATGCAATTTTTGGAAAAATAGATATTCATGAAAAAAAAAAAAAAAAAAAACCACCCCATACAATATCGTTTTTTTGGTACAATGTGAATGGTTGATTGATGTAATGCCAAGTAAATAGATACCCAACATGTCACGCTTTAAAATTGCACACGCTCGTGGAATGGTGACAAACTACAGTACTTAAAAATCTCCCTAGGCAAATTTTAAGAACGCCTTTACGGGTAATCGGTATAGAGTTATAAAAAAATAAATAAAAAAAAAGTGGTCTAGTGCTAGAATTATTGCTCTCGCACCAACGTTCACGACAACACCTCACATGTGTGGTGCAAACAAAGTTTACATATGCGTTCGCGTCTGCCCGCTTGCTGTGAAACAACTAGGAAACAGGCTGTGTTCACCCGATTTTCTCATATAGTGTTCACATCTATACATGTTGAGCGTTTCTGCAGTGCTTTTAAACACGATTTGGGCATTTTATGCTTTTTTTTTTATAAAACGCACTACATGATTTTCAGTAGCTTCTCTAATGAGCAAATAAATTATATGGGCTCTTTTCACACCAATGCGTTTTTTGCACCCCTTATCCCGCCCCTGCATACACACACTGCCCCTTAGTAGATGCATGGCAGTGCCACCAAGGGCAGCTTCACACTGCCACACTAAAGTGCAGCAAACCACAGTTTTCATGCAGGTAAGCTGCGTTTTCCCAGAAAGAACACCAAAACTCTTGCATGCTGCATCTTTGATGCTCTTTCTGAAATCGAACCTGTGAGCTCATAGAAGTCAAAGGGAAAGTGAAGCTAACCCGCAGGAACACCACAAGTTAGCTGCACTTTGCTCAGAGCACAGCGCAGGACTGCGAGTAGTGTGAAGCCACCCCAATTGTTTTTGGTACCCACACAGATCTGCTGCCCAACCACATTGGGGGGGGGGGGGGGGATAAACTTTTCCATGTTTCTCAGGCAGCAGCACATGTGCAGTCAGTCGCAGCTGTAGGTGTGAGCCCAGCGACAATGCTGAATGCAGCAGCTGTGACTGATCTGAGGTCACACTTGCAGGATCTGCACAGCCAAAAATGACGCAGCCAGGTACAGTACCTCCTGTAGACCCTGCCAGACGTCCTGCGGGCGCGGCCCGACGCACCTCTCCCCCTTCGAGCGTTCCTGTCCGCCATAAACTAGAATCTCCGGTGGATGGGTGAAGCAGCAGGGCAAGCTGGGATGTGTCATGTCAGGGTGGAGTGGGTGTGTGTGAACATTCCTCCACTGCAGAGAATTCCACACTCCTCACACAACCTCCAACACTTCCCACACTGCAGACCTATCCCCTGCAGGGGCATTGCCGGGGGTCACCGCAGACCCCCCACAAAGTGAGTGTATAGACAAAACCCTCCCTTGTAGTTTTGGACAGAGCAGAAGGATTTAAACCCCTGACAGTTTATTCGTTTGCTGCCATTTGTGTCCCATTGGCAAGATTTCCCTTCACTTCCTGTCCAGGAGACGCAGGAAGTGAAGACATTTCTGCAATTTGAGAGAATGAGTTACCAGAACTGGTGTCTACTGGGAGATTTCTCTTCACTTCCTGTGAACCACAGGTTCCTTTTACTACAAGGCTGATAGGAGTAGTGACATCACTACTTCTGTCAGCAAAGCACTAGTAGCGGCAAGGAGAGATCCAGGAGGAGGTGTGGGTTGTGCTCTCTCACCCTCTTCATAAGCTTGCACAAAATTAAGGTCAGGGGGGCAATTTGGTGGCATCTTTGCCCCGGGGACTGGATGATTGTCCCAGCATTGGTCTGGCTTTTTTTTTTTTTTTTTACTGAAAGACCAACCCTTCAGCGCTGATGAAAATTTAATGACAATTGTGCAGTCATACAACACTGTACCCAAATGAAATTTTTATAATCCCCCCCACATAGAGCTTTCTTTTGGTGCCATTTGATCACCTGTGCGTTTTTTTTTTTTTTTGGGTGCAAAAAATGTAAAAAAAAAAAAAAAAAAAAAAAGGCAATTTTTGTCCTTGATGTACGCCGATGAGGCAGCAGTAATGGGGACTGATCGTTTACACCGATAGGCAGCACTTTAAGTGACACTAATTGGCAGCACTTGTGGGCATAGATAAGCGGCACTTGTGGCTTGCAAGGTTCCAATTATGAGGCATAATTGCCTCTTTGTTTCAGGACCGATGTCAATTTAAGCTGAGCCGGTGATCAGATTTTTTTTTTCCTCCTCCACTGTCAGCTCACTGAGCTTTTGTTTTGATCATGTGATCAAAATAGCTGATCACATGGTAAGGGGCCAGGACCACATGACGGCCTCCTGGGAATTCACATCTGCACTGTGGCCTCATTCGTCCATAGCACAAGTGTCAGATGGTTAAACTGGCCGCTCTGTATGCTCTGTACTCTGTATGTTCTGATAGGCTGCGCAAGAAGCCCCGTATCTCCAGGATCATAGATGATAGGAGCCCCACATTTTGACCAGTAGTGGGGGGTAGACCTTCAGATACCTACCTCGCCAAGCCACGACCCTTGAAGTCAATAGTTTTTTTTATTTTATGCAATTTTTCTTAAATGGGCCTATCTTAAAGTGGTTGTAAACCCTTACAAACCACTTTGACCTACAGGTAAGCCTAGATTAAGGCTTACCTGTAGGTCCAAGAAATATCTCCTAAACCTATACGGTTTAGGAGATATTTGCCTGAAGACAGCCACCGCTGTCTACGGCGCATGCGCCGTAGACAGCGATGCGCAGGCGCACTGAGCGCGGCATTTCCAACAATGGATCTGCCGCGCGTGTCGGCTCCCGTGCGCATGCGCGGGAGTGACGTCATCGCGGCTCCGCCGAATGACAGCGGCGGAGCTGCGAGACGCCACCAGCAAGATGGATGCGGTGGACTACAGGGGACAGCGGCGACTTTGCCGACTCCTGTGTCAGGTAAGTGACACATAATGGACTACTATGCGATGCGATGCGATGCGATGCATAGTAGTTCATTATGCTTTGCCTTTGCAGGGAATGAAACAGGAAGTAAACTCATCAGGGTTTACTTTCTCTTTAAAAAGGTAAGGGTTATGTTATGTTAATCCGGCCCTGCCTGGGTCCCCTGCAGATCTTAAATGGTTCCTCCCCCATACATCATCATCACCAGGATATGACAGAGATTGGAAATGTGCCAGAGGAACCAATTAGAGCGGAGGAGGGTCCAGGAGGTAGATTCTTCTCTGGAATGGAGCTGTGTTTGGCAGCACGGTCAGCGGGTAGGCATGTAAGCTGGAGATTTTCAGTGTATGACATACAAGTCCTTGAGAATGAGGACTTCATTGTACCCATCCCCTGCTACCCAGATCTTCATTCTACCTGGCCCCTACTAAACAACCTATTAAAAATAAACAAAAAAATCCCATGTATATAAGAATTCAAAGCCTTTACCATGACACTCAGAATTGAGCTCAGGTGCATCCTGGTTCCACTGATCATCTTTGAGATGGTTCTACAACTTGGAGTCCACCTGTGGTACATTCAGTTGAATGGACATGATTTGGAAAGGCACACGCCTGTCTATATAAAAAAGGTCCCACAGTAAACAGTGCATGTTAGAGCACAAACCAAGCAATCAAGTCCAAGGATTTGTCTATAGACCCCCCCCCCCCCAAAAGACAGGATGGAGACACAAAACTGGGGAAAGGTACAGAAAAATGTCTGCAGCATTGTAGGTCCGAAGGAGCACAGTGGTCTCCATCATCCATAAATGGAAGACGTTTGGAACCACCAGGACTCTTCCTTGAGAGGGCCACCCGGCCAAACTGAATGATCGGGGGAGAAGAGCCTTGGTCAGGGAGGTGAACAAGAAACCAATGGTCACTGGCAGAGTTCCACTGTTTCTCTATGGAGGAAAACCTTCCAGAAGAACCACCATCTCTGCAGCATTCCACCAATCAGGCCTGTATGGTAGAGACGGAAGCCACTCAGTAAAAAAAGGCACATGACAGCCTGCCTGGGGTTTGCCAAAAGGCACCTGAAGGACTCTTAGACCATGAGACAAACAAAAAAAAACTCTCTGGTCTGATGAAACGAGAAAAGATTGAAGTAAGTATTTGGCCTGAATGGTAAGCGTCATGTCTGGAGGAAACCAGGCACCGCTCATCACCTGCCCAATACCATCCTTACAGTGAAGCATGGTGGTGGCAGCAACATGCTGTGGGAAGGTTTTTCTGCGGCAGGAACGAGAGACCAATCAGGATCAAGGTAAAGATGAATGCAGCAATGTATAGAGACATCCCTGGTGAAAACCTGCTCCAGAGCATTTTGGACATCAGACGCGGAAGAAGGTTCATCTTCCAATAAGACAACTACCCCAAGCACACAGCCAAGATAACAATGGAGCGGCTATGGGACAATTCCGTGAATGTTCTTGAGTGGCCCAGCCATAGCCCAGACTCCAACCCGATTGAACATCTTTGGAGAGATCCGATTATGGCTGTGCACTGACAAGTCTGAAATCACGGGGCCCCATGCAGCCTGACCGGGAGACCCTCCCCTGGCTGAAAGTGACTAAGGTCATAGATTTATCAGTCTCTTTCTCTGTAGCCTCAGCTGGACAGATGAATGAAAAGCAAGCACTCCTAATCTTCTTGTTAATTCAAACTGAAGCATAATAAACACCAGTTTGAACACGTGATGAATGGGCACAGGAGTGATGGGTACCGATCGCTTACTGTTCATTCAGGAATGGAAGGCGCCAATAATTTACATGTTTACCAGCCGCTTCCCCTGCTCTCCATCCTGAAAGATTCCCGTGTGCCCGCAGCACCTGCTGGCAGGAGAAGAGGGAAGTTGGGAGCACTGCAGCAGAAAAAATATATATATACCGTATTTATCGGCGTATAACACGCACCCCAAGTTTAGGAGGCAAGTTTAAGGAAAAAACCTTACATTTTAAATGCCCATCAATGTAGCCTTCCACTGTCCCCCCTGCAGCCCCACACTGTCCCCCTGCAGCCCCACACTGTCCCCCTGCAGCCTGTTAGCCTGCCAGTTAGTTTTAAATTTACTGCCGCGATCTTCGGCTCCTCCCGCCACTGACATAGACCGAGCCGAGGGTACACGGCTCTGCTTGCAGTAACGCCCCCCCGTCCCGCCCCTTGTCCTGGCTCCTGTGATGGACACAACACCGGGCCAATGGCGGGATGTAAAGGCTAGGAGGCGGGACTGGGCGTGACAGAGCGGAGCAGAGTACACAGTACACTCGGCTCAGCTCGGTAAATGTCGGCGGCGCTCCACAGAGCGCAGACCGGGGGGTTGAAATCGGCGTATAACACGCACCCATGATTTCCCCCTGATTTTAAGGGGAAAAAAGTGAGTGTTACACGCCGATAAATATGGTATATATAGTACAGCCAGCCCTCCTGCATAGCAGGTGCCCCTTTTTGAACTGATGGGATCCAACCGCAGTACAGGAGGGCTGGCTGTACTGCCTTAGCAGCCCTGTGCGCCGACGCTCCTCATCCAACCTGATGGCACTCGAAAGGTCCTGCAAAGAAGAATGGGAGAAACTGCTCTAAAAATAGGCGTGCCGAGCTTGTAGCATCATACTCAGAGACTTGGGGCTGTAATTGGCAAGAAAGGAGCTTCACCAAGAGTATTGAGCAAAGGCTGCGATACTTAAAGCGGAGGTCCACCCTAAAATGGACCTCCGCTCATCGGAATCCCCCCCCCCTGCGGCGCCACAATCGGCACATTTCAGGGGGGAGGGGGGTGCAGTTACCTGGATAATCCAGGTAACTGCACCCACTTCCGGGCTAGCTCTCTGCGGAAAGGGGCGTACATTACGCCCCTTTCCGCAAGCGCCCACCCCCTTCAGCAAGTGCCCCGCTGCCTGCTGGGAAACACACAGCTCCCAGAGGCAGCGGGGACCGTCCGGATTGCGCCACGCGGCTCGCGCATGCGCAGTAGGGAACCGGGAAATGAAGCCGAAAGGCTCAATTTCCTGATTCCCATACCCAAGATGGCGGCGGCAGGACCCGCCAGACGAGCGAGCGATCGGCTTCGGGTGCCGACATCGCGGGCGCGCTGGACAGGTAAGTGTCACTATTTAAAAGTCAGCAGCTGCAGTATTTGTAGCTGCTGGCTTTTAAAAAAAAAAAAAAAAAAAAAAAAAAAAAAAAAACGCGGACTCCCGGTGGACTCCCGCTTTAAGTACATGGGGATTTTTTCTACTTTTTTTATAAAAACTTGCAAAGATTTCAAAACAAACTTTTCACCTTGTCATTATGGGGTATTGTTTGTAGAATTTTGGAGGAAAATAATGGATTGAATCCATTTTGGCTGGAACATAAATAAGAGGGGGAAAAAAAAAAAAAGTGTAAATATATTATTATATATAAAACCCAAGCAAAAACCAGGACCCGCGTCCAGACGGGAGGGAGGGAAACAAACAAAAAAATAAAATAAAAAAACCACCACACACACCCCTCAGTGACAGGACAAGGTCATCTAGAGCCCAGGGCAAACATGCCAAATTGCACCCCCCCCCCCCCCCAGATGGATGAGTATTATGTGTCAGCAAAAATAAACCCTCCACAAAAAAAAAAAATAGAAAAAAAAAAAAAAAAAAAAGTGGTCAAAGCTAAAGCTGCTCTTCTTGCTCAACTCCAATCCCATCATTCCACACATGCTTCCAACAATCCCCCCCACCCCCAATCCTCTTCACACAAATCCCCTTCAAATCACCATTCCTAGCACATCTCCCTCCTGCCGCACCCCCCCCCCCCCCCCCCAAAAACAAAACACAACCCCAATCTCACATGATACCACAATGCCCAGGGCAGCCCACCACTGCTGCCCACCCCTTATGCCAGCCCGCTTCTCTCAATGCGCAGGAAGGTGTCGTGCAGTCTGCCCCATGGGAGGGGGGGGGAGGGGGAGTCATTGGACACCCAAAACATTTTACATTTTCAGGGCGTCATGTCCCACATGTCCTTTGAAGAGAAAGCATATACATACATGAATAAGCTGAATACAAAAAGAAACATTGTTAGTTGGGTTGGGAAAAAAAAAAATATATATATATATATACGGTAAGTCAATTTAGTTCAAACCAATAAATAAAAGTTACAATCCTATATACAGAAACATGAAGGCCTCATTTATAGTATGTGATCCTCCATTACGTGTGGGTGGGGGGGGGGGGGGGGGGATTACTAATTTTTCAGAGCTGGTGAATCATGTGTGGCCAGGACAGAGTTAACACAACCCCCCCGCCCCCCTTCCCCCAATAACACTGCATCCTTGGTTCTACTGTATATTATTCAAATTCTCCCCCCCCCCCCCCCCCAGAGATTAAAAGAAAAATTCAGCTCATGTCACCAAGATCTGGAGAAAAGATTTCCGGAGCAGAAGGAGGATTCCATCTCAGAAAGTTCAAAAAACCCACTCAGCACAGGGAGACAAAAATACACACAAAGCTGAACGCTCAAAAATACGCACCGCAAAAATTAAATAGAAAAACCACAACATACAAAAAAAGAGGCACACACATGGAAATCCGACAAAGAGGTCACAATTCTCCAGTTCCACTTCTTAACCAATCAGAAGGTGTCTTTCCAGGCAGCAGCAAAGTGAATTTCCGATTGGTTCTTTATGTAAAAATGGACCTGTCAGCAGATAGATTATTAGCTCAGCAATGTATCAGTGTAAATTAAAAATGCTGTGCACTTGCGCGCTGCCATGTTGTGCTATTAAGCAGTGGCAGCATTTTTTTTCTGGAGGGGGGGGGGGGGGGGTTTGAGTTTTTTTTTTGTTATGGGGGGGGGGGGGGGGGGGGGGAAGATGGTGGTGGGAAAACAAACACCTCAAACCCGACCCCCCCCCCCCCCCTCCAAAAAAAAATAAAAAATTGCAGCCACTGCTTTATAGCACAACATAGCAGCATGCAAGTCTTACCCCATCTGGGCGGCAGGTGACCGGTATCAGCCAGCAGGCATCTCCAAGGCATCCAATAGGACAGCCTGTCCTTTCAGCTAATCGAGTGATGGGTCTAAAACACGCTTCCTGATTGGCCAGGAGGATCAGTGTTACATCAGCAAATATTCTCTGGCTCTAATCAGGTGCTCAAAACCCCCCACGCCGCTTTGGAATCCATGCTCCTAAAAGGGACTGGATGGGGGGGGGGGTTTGCATGCCCATAATTGACGGTCTATTGGAGTCCTCTAAGACTACAATATAAAATAAATTATATATATATATATATACACATTATATATATTATATATATATATATAAACTAAGCATACAAAATCGTGTATCAATATGTAAAATTACATTCAAAAGTGGTGCCGCGCTCCCTAATGCCAATGTGTTAGTATCCCTTTAAAAACGGCTTGCATAGCAAATTAAAAAATAAATCAGCCTGTCATATCAAATCAGATAGAACATAATAAAACAATTTTGTTAATATGGTTCCAAAGAAATAGGTTCTTTCCAGCTTAAGCAGCGCCCAAAAACAACAAAACCACCACAACACCAAAATTGACAAAACAGAATGTGGAAAGGCATCTAGGGGAGACCACACGGCTTGCTGCACTGGGGATTTGTTCCGAGTCTCTCCCGTAGGGCCGTCTCAATGAGTGGGCACACCTGGGCATCAGCTACAAGGGGGCCCCTGCACTTTCCTCAAAAAAGCTGCTTCTTGAGCCCACGCAGGAAATTAGGGGCCCCGTGATGGCACTGAGAGTGATGGATACACAAAGGAGGCAGGCTGGCAGCGGTGCACCATGCTGTGCAGAACGATACCCATTTCACAGCTGGGAGGGGGGGGGTGGGGCCAGAGCGCCAGTGATGCTCTGACCCCGCCCCATGCAGCTTGAATTTTTGGGACTCAGATGCCATGGGTAGGAGCTGGAGTGGGAGCTGCTGAGTTGGCGCCCACCTGCGGAAGTGGCATTGTGGATTGTGTCATGGTAAGCCCAGCTGTCCAGCACTGTTTGCACTGAAGGCTTGAAATGCCCAGAGGCATGTTCCCTCCTCCGCCCCCCTTTCTGCCTGCTTGATGATTGGTATAGGTGGGCACATAGCCAAAAGTTTACATACACTGATCTCCACTGGAAAAGGGGGTACTACATGGATGGAATAAGGGTGCTGGGGCATATCAAGGGTGTATGGAGGAAAACAATGCTGAGGGGGGGATCTGGGGTGTATAGGGGGTAGCAATGCTTGGGCTGCTATAGTTCTAGAGGTATCAGGGATGTAGAGAGGCCACAGTGTTTTGGGACAATAAAAGTTTGCAGTTTCACACTATGAGGCTAGCTGCTATAACCCTGGTATCCCAGTGTTTGCCAGCGGCCCAGTACAAGATAAAAATGGTCTCTGTGGCGGATTCACTGCAAGATCACTTTTATCTATGGCGGGAGAGGGTCACCCCATCCCGCCGTGATCCGGAGCTGCCGGCAGCGGCGGAGGCGATGGGCTGACATGGAGGAGAGTGAGGGGGGAAGATAGCCCCCACCTGTCTCCATGTCCCGCAAGGGCCACTCTAATTTTCACAACCCTATGTCTACTTGGATGGTGGGGCTACCACCTCCACTCACGGCGCAGGCGCCGTTCAGCTTCAGAGATTTTCCCGAAGCTTCTTCTTCTGCCCCGTACTGCACATGCGGACACTATCTGCCAGAACACCAGAATCAGCTTTGATCCAGTCTCCGCTATGGTAACCCAGAAGCGATGACATCACTTCCACTTTACCTGGCCGTCAACGGCGCAATTTTTTTTGAAAAATCGCAAGTATTCAAAAACAGCGGGGGGTTTAAAGCAACAGGGTAAAAAATAGCACGCAAAATGCAAAGGTATGTGTCTGTCTTGCAGCTATGGATAGCAAAATTGATGTAGTTTGTCACCATGGTGCACGTTTTTTTAAAGCGTGACATGTTTGGTATCCATTTACTCGGCATGACTTTTTGAGAATATATTTTTTGGATTATGGTGTCATTTGCATAAAAAAAAATAGTATATTCCCCCCCCCCCCCCCAAAGCTTGCATTTGAAAAACCGCTGCACAAAATGTGTGACAAAAAAATAAAAAATTCTATAATTCATGATTATTATTTTTTTTAACCACTTGAAGATCTGACTTTCCGGCACTTCATCTTTTTTTCTATAAAAATTACTTGGCACATATGTGTGTGTAGATATATTCTAAGTAATTTTATAGCAAAAAAAAATAAAAAATTGTGAACAAGAAGTGCCGGAAAGTCTGGTCTTCGAGTGGTAAAAAGAAAATAAAAATTATAAATATGAACATGCTGAATTTGAA
>NW_027507825.1:14197335-14279835 GCF_037356315.1 Lithobates pipiens
AACTCCTGCGCTGCAGAACACATTTGGGGCTGCTGGCTAAACATTTCTAATATTTTCATAGGAAGGTTATATAGCCTATATTGCTTGTGGCATTTCTAAAGAAGTAATCATTGCATCCCCTTATAATACGAAGTATTTGCAGAAAAGATAGAGTTGTGTGTGAGGAGTGCAGCCTGCCCTGCAATTATTATGGAGGTCTCAGATAACACCGACCTCAACAGCTTACCAATGGTATGGCGTAATTTTGTGGGTTTCCCGGATTGCTTTGCTCCTGTGTTCAACTCTGAAGATACAAATTCCGATCAGTCTAGTGCTGATCACTGTGCAGTCTTATCTGTTGGGGACCTCAACTCACATAATACTGGCTGGTGGAAGTTATAGGATCTTTATCTTTGCAGCTGGAGGGGCGGTGGGAGTTGTAGCACCTTGGAGGACCACAGACGGAGGGGCAGTGGAAATTGTAGTAACTTGTTGGCTGCAGCTGAGGGGGTAATGAGTGTTGTAGTATCTTGAGGACCATGGATGGAGGGCTGGTAAGAATTGTAGTACCTTGAGGCCACAGCTAGAGGGGGGTACTAAAAATGTTGGTACAGTAACTAGATTACTAATTAGACAGTAACTAGACAAGAAGTAGTAAGGTATGTAGTACCCTGTTGGACAGGAAAAGGAGTTGTAGTAGCCTGTGTAATGGAAACAGGAGGGGCTTTTGGAGTTGTGGGGGCCGGCAGGACAGCACCTAGAGGGATGGTGGGGGTTGTATCTTTTTAGCTGTGGCTCCAGGGGCAATGGAAGTGTTAGATCCAGAAGACCCACAGATGAAAGTGTAGTGGGAGTTGTAGTATCTTGAGGACCACAGCTAGAGGGACATTGGGAGTTTTAGTACCTTGCTGACCACAGCTAGAAAGTCAGTAAAGATTTTAGTGCCCTGTTGGACAGCAACTGGACAAATAATGGGATTTGTAATATTTTTCAGGCCACAGCTGGCACTTGAGGTACCCTGTGGCACACCATTTGGAGGGGTTGTGGGAGGAGTTGCTGGAGTGGTAGTAAGAATTGTAGAACCATGGGGGATGGCAAAAAAAATAAAAAAAAAAGAAGGTCATAAGAAGTCCCATTTGCATTTTGCGAGAAGCCATGTGGGGGACACAGCAAACATGTGGAAGAAGGTGCTCTGATCAGAGGAGACCAAAATTTAACTTTTTGGCCTAAAATCAAGACGCTATGTGTGGTGGAAAACTAACACCACACATCACCCTGAACACACCATCCCCACTGTGAAGCATGGTGGTGGAAGCATTATGTTGTGGGGATGCTTTTCTTCAGCAGGGACAGGGAAGCTGGTCAGAGTTGATGGGAAGATGGATGGAGCCAAATACAGGGCGATCTTAGAAGAAAACTTGTTATGCCACGTACACACGACCAGACTTTGACGATCTTTCAGAACGAGCGGGCTTGGCCACCCACGACTGGACTAAGTCAGTTCGAAAGTCCATTAATTTTGAATGTGATGACGTAAATGGGACTAAACAAGGAAGTTCAATAACCAGTAGCCAATAGCTGCCCTTGCGTCGTATTTGGTCCATCGGACTAGCACACAGACGAACGGTTTCCTGATTTTTTAGTCCGTCGGATAGATTTGAAACGTGTTCCATTTCTAGGTCCATCTTTTTTTTTTTTTTTTTTTTTTTTTTTTTTTTTTTTATAAAATAACACAGTCGGACTAACTCACACATTGGACTGATGCCGTTGGACCTAGTCTGCCAGAAAGTCCGGTTGTGTGTACGCGGCATTAGAGTGCAAAAGACTTGAGACTGGGGCGGAGGTTCACCTTCTAGCAGGACAATGGAATGGTTTAGATCAAAGTATATTCATGTGTTAGAATGACCCAGTCAAACTCCAGGCCTAAATTCAATTGAGAATCTGTGGCAAGACTTTTGAAAATTGCTGTTCAGACGCTCTCCATCCAATCTGATAGAGCTTGAGATATTTTGCAAAGAAGAACAACAAAACACACACACACACACCTCAAGGGGTATGCATGCTTTTTCAAGCCACTGTAGAGGGGTAATGGGATTTGCAGTTTTTTTATTGGATGGGCAAAAATAAAAATAAAATATGTATTATTATTACTTTTTTGTTAAAGGCTGTGTTTGCTGGGGGAAGAGGATGGGGATGGGAGGGTCATTGGCACACATGGGGGCAGAGGTGACAGCTGGTGGAGGGCACAGTACAGGGTTCATTGCTGGCAGAGCGGTTTCCCATTCCTGCATTGTACACAGCCTGAAAAGCACCTGAAAACTGCCTCTCATGCCTCCCTAGTGTGAAAGCCCCAGAGCATTCACACTGGGGAGGTGCACTTGCAGGACAGGGAAAATTGAAATGAATGGGCAATGCTGCTGAAGTGCCTGCAAACTGCTCTGGTGTTCTGGCATATAGCGTTCGTCCATCGGATAGTGTCCGCTCCGTACTGCGCAGGCGCATCGCTTGCCCAGTACAGAACAGAAGGAGATTCGGAATAGAAATAGAAAAAAAAAAAAAAAAGTGATCATATTCCCTCTATTCTCAGCTGCATAAGAGCTGGGGGAGGAGAAACAGCATACAATGAGCTTCCCAGTGAATGGCTGTGCAGGGGTGGGTGTGTCAGGACAAGTCTGATTACTGGAGGAGAGCAGGCAGTGTTCCCAGCACAGCTAGAGAACTGACAATGGTGTGCTCTCCTGCCTAGACTTCCTCATACAAGTACATGGTAGAGCAGCCACATATCAGGAATATGAAGTGATATGAGCTGAATGCCCACTTTCAAATGAACCTTTCCAGTGAGTACACATAGCTGTGGTGGCAATGCTTCACTTGGCAGCATGGCACTTGTAATCCGGCATGACGAGGTGAAAACTCATCCACTGAAGTCAATAAGACTAGGTAGCAACCACAAGGCAAATGCTTGGATCACGATCGCGTCGCAGCATTTCCTCAAAAATTCCCCTTCAGCTGGAGGCAAAGGAAAAAATAAAAAATAAAAACCCCAAGCGGCAGTATTTCCTTCTAAATGCCTGCAACGACCTCTGAATAGCGATCCCCTGCAGTTCTTTTTCCAGAGGGGTGATAGGGACTGAAATGTGTGAAGGAGGTTGAATACTAACATTTTCACAGCTTTAAGTTTGGGGGCACGTCGAAAGCTCATTCTAGACACCACACGATCCTCCAATCATCTAGGATCGGTGGAATTATTGGCTGTGCAATCCTTGCAGCAGACTAACAACCCCAGATCAGTCGTTCTACCGTGATTTTTATTTATTTAGAACCACCCTATAGCAGAGAGTGTAAAAATCTTCCAACAGGCAAGTGGTTAAAGAATTAAATGAAGATTTTAGGTATATCAACCCTTCCTATGCAGAAAACACAACTGATGTTTTGGATTTTCTAAGAAACAATTTCAACATTGTTTAACCACTTCGCACCCAGGCCAATTCTGACATTTCTCTCCTACATGTAAAATTCCTAATTTTTTTGCTAGAAAATTACATAGAACCCCCAAACATTATATATGTTTTTTTAGAAAAGACCCTAGAGAATACAATGGCGGTCATTGCAACTTTTTATCTCGCACGGTATTTGCGCAGTAATTTTTCGAACGCGTTTTTATTCAGAAAAAAAAGTTTCATGCTATAAAAAAAAAAATAAAATAAAAAAATAAAACACACACAAACAGTAAAGTTAGCCCAATTTTTTTGCATAATGTGAAAGATGAAGATATGCCGAGTAAATAGATACCCAACATGTCACGCTTCAAAATTGCATGCGCTCGTGGAATGGCGCCAAACTTTGGTATTTAAAAATCCCCATAGGCGACGCTTTAAATTTTTTTACTGGTTACATATTAGGTTATTGGGTTACAGAGGAGGTCTAGGGCTAGAATTATTGCTCTCGCTCCAACGTTCACGGCAATACCTCACATATGTGGTTTGAACACCGTTTTCATATGTGGGTGGGACTTACGTATGCGTTCGCTTCTGTGTGCCAGCTCACTGGGACAGGGGCGCTTTAAATATTTATTTAATTTAATTTAAATTTTTTTAGTTTTACACTTAAAAAAAAAATTAATGACTTTTGGGGTAATATGGGGTCAATAAGACCCCATATCTCACCTCTAGGCTGGGAAGAATAAAAAAAAAAAAAAAGAAGAAGAAGAAGATCATGGCTTCCTAGCCAGATTGGCGCCGTTTATTTGAACACCGAGGCCGGGCGTGACGTCATAACATTGCGCCCGGCCTCCGAACGATCATAGAGACTCCGGGGACAATCTAGTCCGCCGGAAATTTCTATGATTACTTGCTGGGGCCGGTGGATCCTGTGACCGACTCACCGATGGAAAAGGTGAGTCGGTAGAAGCACCGGAGGGCGGCCCCTCCCGCCACCTGCAAGAACGATCAAGCGGCGGAACAGCAGCTATGATCGTTCTTATGGTGTAGGGAATCGCCGGCTGAAAACGGCAATATCTGAATGATGTCTGTGGCCTTAGGCATCATTTAGATATAACCACCGAAACCCCATGACGTCAATAGACGTAGTGTGGGAACCAAGTGGTTAATATTTGTAGCAATATGTGGACTCGTGTAGCAGGGGTAGCCAACCCCCCAGCACACAAAGCCTCTTTTGCCAGTGTTCTGTTGAGAAATGCCTCCCCATCGAATGGTGCCTATGCATGCGCAGGACAGAGCCACATTTCAGCTGATTTGCCGATCAACTGGAGTGACGTTACCAGGGCGCATGCGCACATCGTGGGAGGCATCACTCAATGGGAGATACAGTTTCACAATTGAAACCTATACAGACAACAGGAGGCCATAGTTCTCACGTTGTGCCTCACTGTTGCAGGGCGGCTTTACAGTGTGCTGATGGTCCGGTTTCGTCTGTGTTGCAGGGCAGGTTTGCTGTGTGAAAGGTCGGAATGCAACACAGACAAAACCAACTCTTCAACACAGCCACTAGCTGCCCTCCAGCAGCAGAGATGCACAATCTTAGAACTATGGTCTCCCCCCCGCTTGTATAGGTTTAAAATTGTGCCTGTGAAATGGTATCTCCCATCGAGAGATGCTGCCTATGATGTGCGCTTGCGCCCTGGTTCTGTCAGCCCAGCTGTTCAGCAAATCAGCTGTTCCATATGGCACATGCGCAGTACATACTGGGCACGTCGACAGAACACCAGCACTCGACTCCATCCCCATCAGCAGAGCAGCGCAGGGAAGCGTCGGTGAGACACCAATACATTCCAATCTCAGAATTGGACACACCACACCTGCACTGAGACCGACATTGAAAAGATGGGAAACATTGGAGAGGGCAAAATCTAGTGCAGCTCTGCATAGAATCTAATCAGATTCCAGGTTTTATTGTCAAAGCTTAATTGTGCAAGGTGATGTTAGAAGCGGATCGGTTACTATGCACAGCTGCACCAGATTCCGAGTCCACTCATTTTAGTAATTCTCCCGCAGTGTTTGGTTCCCTAACTTTGCTGTAGCTGGGATCGTCAGCTTTTGTGATGGGGGAAGAGATCGGGTGCAGTTCCTGTTTCCAGGAGAAGGACCGTCATTGGCCACAACTAAAGCCAATCACAGTCTTGTTAGCCCCGTCCACCATCTGGAGGAATAGGACTCGTTTGGTTGCCACTACCAATCACAGAAAGAAGATTTCACTGCAATTGAGAAAACCCCAGTCAGGTGACAGTTTGTGGAATTACTGTTGAGCTTCTGGGAACTTTGTTGAAATTCTTCCTGATCCTTTGTGTCACTTACTACTGACCCCCCACACTCTGTGTCCCTTTAAGCCACAGCCAGTGTTCAGCGCAATTAAAATCACGCCCAACTTTTTCTGTGGCGCAGAGCACCACACTTTTTCTCAGCCGCAGGGGCCAGATTTATGATCCTCCACACAGGCCCACTGCTTTCAGAAAATGCCCCTGACCTGAGCTCATCATTGGGCATCCATTCCAGTAGGGCTGCAACGAACGATTATTTTCATAATCGATTAGTTGGCCGATTATTGTTTAGATTAAATCGGTTAATAAACGTAAAAAAAAAATAAATAAAAAAAATAAAAAAAATAAAAAAAAAAGTGGGTCAAATTGACGCTCATTTTCAACCACAGTGACGGGAAAATTTGTAAATAATAGAAAACTTCTTGGTCAAAGGAATTTTCAGACAGTGTATGGTTTTTGTTCAGAAATGAAGTGAAAATTTCAAACAAAATTCTTTCATTCAGCGAATGTACAAAGATTTTTCATCTGAATATTCTCACCTGAAAACTGATCTGTGTGGCCAGCATATTATGCAGTTTTTGCTTTTGATCTGTTTCTGCGGTGCGTTTTGCTGTACGGTTTGATTTTTGTGCACGTGATTTTACTGCAATTTGCGTTTTTTGCTTTTTTTTTTTTGGGCAGATTAAAAAAAAAAAAAAAAAAAAAAACACACAAATTGCTGCAAAAACGCATTACACATTTTCTGCAGCTTCTCCATTGAATTATATTGAACTAAAAAAAAGTTCAATTTTGCATTAAAAGTCCCAGACCCTTTCCAAATATGCAGCGACTGAAAAAGGCACAGATGTGAACGTGTCCAATAGGAAACCATGTAAATGAACTGTAGTGCGTTTCTGCAAAAAGCACCAATAAACATATAGATGTGAACCAGGTCTAAGACGTTTGGTAACATAATGGGGTTAAAAAAAACTAAAATTAGCCCTTTATAGTACAAAAAAAAAGGCAAATAATCACTACTGGAAGGGGTTAATTTTTTTTACTGAAGAACAGCGAATGTAATATTTACAGTAGGGATTATATTGTTGTACTATAAAGGGCTCATTTTGTTTTGTTATGTTTTTTTAACTCTATTATGTTCCTGGCCGATTACTCGATTATGAAAATAGTAATCGATTAATTTCATAATCGATTAATCGATTAGTTGTTTCAGCCCTACATTCCAGGATGCTTGTATGTGACATACATACATCCCATACACTGGATGCGAAAGGTGGATCAGCAGGTGGATTGTGCCAGGACAGGTAGACGTGTCACATCTCCGCTTCCTTTCACCACTCTGCATATCACAGATGAGAAGAGGGTATATCCGTGGAAAAAATGAGTAGGAAGGGTTCAGAGGTGGGACAGATGAGCAGGAGGGCACAGCAGTGGGCAGATGTGCAGGGAGGTACAGTGGTGGAAGAGATGAGAAGGGGGTAAAGCAGTGGGCAGATGTGCAGGGAGGTACAGTGGTGGAAGAGATGAGAAGGGGGTAAAGCAGTGGGCAGATGTGCAGGGAGGTACAGTGGTGGAAGAGATGAGAAGGGGGTAAAGCAGTGGGCCAGAAGAGGGGGGGGGGGGGCTGGAAGAGTGTTGGGGGTAGATAAGCAGAAGGGGAGGGGGTTCAGTGTTGGGCCAGATGAGAAAGGAGGTACAGCAGTGGGGCACAGGAGTAGGGGGGGGGGGGTAGAGTGGTGGGACAGATGAGAAAGGGAGGTACATTGGTGGGACAGATGAGCAGGGGTTACAGCGGTGGGGCAGATGAGAAGATGGTTCAGTGGTGAGACAGAAGAGCAGGGGGGGTACAGCAGTGGGGGAGAAGTGCAGGGAGGTATAGTGGGGGGCACGCAGCGATTTGAGGCGTGACAGCAGTTACTTTATGAAAAAAAATCCTAAAATCCTTTGTGATTGAGTGTGAAGACTTAATAATATATTTTTTTTTTATTATTATTATTATTATTATTATTATTATTATTATTATTATTATAATATTCAGCAAGTTAAATTTCTTTGAAAACATTTTTTTCGGCACACTGGGCTCAAAAGGTTGCCTACTCCTGTTTTATAGCATATAGCTGAACTTTTGTAACATATGAAAATATTAGCAGCAATCTGTGGCTTTTTGTAGCATAATAATGTGGATTGTTATGGCATATGTCTAAATAATTGTAGCAAATATGTGGATTGTTATGGCATATGTCTAAATATTTGTAGCAATATGTGGCTTTTTGTAGCAATAACTGAACATAAGGGCTGGTTGTGTATGTTTAATATTATATTTAATCATAGCAGCTTTTCACATTAGAAGGGTTTATAAAAAGTGGTTTGCATAGCACTGTTATCGGGAATATATTATTACACGCTTGCATTTCCTCGCAAGCTTGGTTCCACCATTGACGCATCGCCACCTTTTTTTTTTGTGGCAAACAGCCCCATTATCCATAGGAAGCCTGTAGCATTTTACAAAACAATCGTTCAAAAGCTTTTTAACAGCCCTAACGCAAATCTAGACGCCGCCTGGCATCCACGAACGCCTCGCTGGGAAGGAAAAAAAAAAAAAAAAAACCCCACACAGATCACTTTAATCCCATCCACTGCATACGTCGCTAGACGCGTTAAGGGGTTAACCACAAATCCAGCTGTTCTGGTAACCGTGCGCTTTAAAAGTTGCCCCCACTCCAGCCAACCCAACGACAAATATGGACAGGCTGGAGTCAGGAAAGGGTTAAAAAAAAAAAACTTTGCACTACATCTGTTAAAAGTTTTTAAAGTGAAAAAAAAAAAAAAAAAAAAGTTCTTACTCAGAATCCTGGTGAGCGCCCTCCATCCCCACGCTGGCTCCAGTCCTTACTGGTATAGGCGGTGGGCTAATTCGGGGCCCCTGACCTGCGACAAGTGAGGGCCCCCGGCCATGGTTGTATTAGCCTGGGATGTGGCTGTTGAGAGCTGCAAAGGCTGACTTCTTCTACAGAACTTCCTGTGCTGAGTGTGATGGGGGGGATTCAGGAAGAGGTAGTGCTAGAGCTGCTCAGGTTATTTGAAGCCATTTGTGGTTGCAGAGCTGCAGGAGGCAGGGGAAGCCCTTTAACTCCTTCACTGCTGCTGTTTAGAGTCACTGTCACTCACAGCCCACCCACACTGTCACAACCACCCAGGGGTGCAAAAAAATAAATAAAAAAAAGCAATGCCAAAAAACAAAAAAAAAACAAAAAAAAAAACATGAAAATTGAGATTTAAAGGACCACCTTTTGAAAAAATAAATAAAAATAAATTGTAAATCACATTAACCACTTCAGCTCCGAAATAATTACACAAAAGTCCACATATAGCTAAATATTAAACAACATTGCAATTGTTTCTTTGAAAATCCAAAACATCCGTTGTATTATTTGTAGCAAGATTTGCCCCCGCCCTTCACTATCAGGCCATTTTTTGCGTTATTTTCACGCTAAAATTGATCGTTTTAAGCCGCGCTTTGCCGGCGCTTTAGCGGTGCTTTTTGCCCAGTTGTGCGCTAGCAGGGCACTTTTAACCCCTGCTAACAGTGGAAGAAAGGGTTAAAAATGCGCTTCCAAAGAGCTTTGCAGGCATTTCGGCAGCGCTGCCCATTCATTTCAATGGGCAGGGCGTTTTGGGAGTGCTGTATACACTGCTCTTAAACCACCCCAAGGATACTGCTTGCAGGAATTTTTTTCCCTGTCCTGCAAGCGCATCGCTCCGGTGTGAAAGCACTCGGGCTTTCATGTTGGGGCTGCAGAAGACACAGTTTACAGGCGTTTTCAGGCGCTATTTTTAACGCAAAAGCGCTTATAAAACGCCTCAGTGTGAAAGTGGCCTTTCTGACACTTGCGCTGTCATGCGGCTCTGTACTCAAATAAAATGTATATAATTGTTTTTCCCCCAGAATACAGCTTTCTGTTGGTGGTATTTGATCACCTCTGTGGTTTTTTGTTTTTTGTGCGATAAACAAAAAAAAAGCCAGACAGTTTTGAAAAAAATAAACAAACAAAAAATATATATATTTTTTACTTTCTGCTATAAAACATCGCCAATAATGTAAAAAAAAAAAACAATTTTCTTCATAAATTTAGGCCAATATGTATATTGCTACATTTTTTTTTTTTAAATACCAAAGAGCGTATATTAATTGGCTTGTGCAAAAGTTATAGTTATATATATTTTTATATATATATATATATATATATACCGGATTTTTTATCTATTTAACTAAAGTAAATGGCTTCAAACATGTTTGGGAAAAACATGGATCTAAACTCAGACAAAAAAGTTAATGTAAAATAAAAAAAAAGAATTAAAAATTGGGCAGGCTCGATGGACTACAGTCGTCACTTTTTTATGTTTTTTTATTGATTAGTTTGCACCAATGTTATAGCGTCTACAAACTCTGGGATATTCTTCTTTATTATTACATTTTTTTTACTAGTAATGGCAGCAATCAGTGACTTATAGCGGGATTGCAATATTGCCGCGGACATTCTGACACTGACACTTTTGACACTTTTTGGGGAGCAGTGACACTAATACAGTGATCAGTGCTAAATCAAATATTCACCGTCACTGTACTAATGACAATGGCTGGGAAGGGGTTAACATCAGGGGCGATCAAAGGGTTAAGTATGTGCCCAGCCTGTGTTTTACTACAGCGTGCAAGGCCAAGGAGCTTCTACTTGGGCAGTTATGGCGAACCTTAGTGCCCCAGATGTTTTGGAACTACATTCCCCATGATGCTCATGCACTGGGTGCCAAGGCTTGCTGTCACTGTACTAGGAGAAGAGATGGAATTTATTCCCTGCTTTGCAGAGACACAGGATCCATGCCTTCCCCTGTGTCAGAACGGCCATATGCATTGTTTACATGGCTCTCTACTGGATGGTCGGCGGGTGCCAGTGGACATTGGACATGCGGTACCCGCCACTGGGCTGCCGCTGTGTGCCCCCCTACCTGGAAGAGCCAGATCACGTGTATATATATATATATATATATATATATATATATATATATATATATAAATGATCTGGTGCAGAAGTGCCACCCTGAAGCAGTAAAACTTCTATAGGGTGGACTTTAAGCGGTTAATAAAACACGCCTGGGGCAAACATAGATCTACACTCACACAACAAAATAATAAAAACTAAAAAAAAAAAAAAAAAAAAAAAAAAAAAATGGGGAAGACTTGATGGTCTTTTTCTTCCGTCATTTTTAATTTCCAAAATTAAAAAAAAACATACAATTTATGTCAATTATATGAAACCTTCTGTGTTACATAAATTGCCCGCACTGAGAGCCAGTTCACACCAGAACGCAGTGCGGGAAACCCTGGGTTCCATGTGCGTTTCCCGCACCTCGCTCAAAACGCACCGCAGTTGTGATCTGCAGCGGGTGTCAATATTTGCGCTATTTCCACACCTATTCGCGTGGCTGCCGGAATCGCCTCTGTTCCCGCACCCGCAGCCAAAATCGCGCTGCTCTTGGGAGATTCATTATGAGTGGCACCCCCATGCAGCACAGTTGCAGGGACTGCAGGGAAATCGCACGGTCAAAAGAAAAATCACGCAATTTCACCGCGATTTTGAAAAGTTGAATGTGCCTTTTTGTGGGAATGCAGGCCTAGCATCCAATTCACTTGCCGTGCCCACAGAAATGTGGTCCGCACAAAATGCTGAAGTTTGAACCCAGGGTAAGTCAATGACAGCGCAAACACAGGTCACAACTGCAGTGCGTTTGCTGGTACCATGTGATCCAGATGCAGTGCGTGTTCAAAGGTAGTGCAGGTGCGATTTCAGCCCTTTTAACCACTTACTGATGGCTGCCCGTCATATGACATCCTGGGCTTTGTGAGGGTATATCTGAATGATGGGTGCAGCTACAAGCATCATTTACATATCGGCTTTGATCGTTCTTATGGGCGGCGAGAGGTGCTTCTCACCGCTGCGAGATCGGTAAGTCGGGGAACGGATCTGCCGCCCCCCCCCCAGATGTTTCACATAGAGATTTCCAATGGACCAGATGGTCGTCGGAGTCTCTATGATCATTCGGAAGGCCGGGCGCAATGTTACAAAGTCACACCCGGCCTCAGTATTCAAACAAATGGCGCCGCCTCGGCTGGGAAGCCAAGATGTTTTTTTTTTTTGTTTGTTTTTTTATTTCAGGCTTTCCAGCCTAGAGGTGAGATGTGGGGGTCTTGTTGACCTCCATATCTCACTGTAAAGAGGACCTGTCATGTCATATTTCCATTACAAGGAGGAATTCTTTGTAATAGGAATAAAAGTGATCAAAAAATTTTTTTTTAAAGTGCCAAAAATGTAAAATAAAATTAAAGCGGGAGTCCGCCGGGACTCCGCGTTTTTTTTTTATTTTTTTTAAAGCCAGCAGCTACAAATACTGCAGCTGCTGACTTTTAAAATAGTGACACTTACCTGTCCAGCGCGCCCGCGATGTCGGCACCCGAAGCCGATCTCTAGGTCGCCTGTCGGGTCCTGCCGCCGCCATCTTGGGTATGGGAATCAGGAAATGGAGCCTTTCGGCTTCATTTCCCGGTTCCCTACTGCGCATGCGCGAATCGCGCTGCGCAATAAGGACGCTCCCCGCTGCCTCTGGGATCTGTGTGTTTCCCAGCAGGCAGCGGGGCACTTGCGGGAAGGGGCGGGCACTTGCGGAAAGGGGCGTAAGTTACGCCCCTTTCCGCAGAGAGCTATCCCGGAAGTGGGTGCAGTTACCTGGATTATCCAGGTAACTGCACCCCCCTCCCCCCTGAAAGGTGCCGATTGTGGCACCGGAGGTGGGGAGGGTTCCGATGAGTGGAAGGTCCACTTTAGGGTGGACCTCCGCTTTAAGAATACATTTTTTTTTTTTTAAAGCGCCCCTGTCCCTGTATGCTGGCACGCAGAAGCGAACGCATACGTAAGTCCCGCCTACATATGAAAACGTTGTTCAAACCACATATGTGAGGTATCGCCGCAAACGTTAGTGCGAGAGAAATAATTCTAGCCCTGGACCTCCTCTGTAACTCAAAATATGTAACCAGTAAAAAAATTTAAAGCGTCGCCAATGGGGATTTTTTCAAGTACCGAAGTTTGGCGCCATTCCACGAGCGTGTGCAATTTTGAAGTGTGACATGTTAGGTATCTATTTACTCAACATAACTTTATCTTTCACATTATGTAAAAAAAATTGGGCTAACTTTACTGTTTTTTTTTTTTTTTAAAGCACGAAACTGTTTTTTTCTCCCAAAAAAAGCGTTTGAAAAATTGCTGCGCAAATGCTGTTCAAGATAAAAAAGTTGCATTGACCACCATTGTATTCTCCAGGGTCTGTGCTAAAAAAAATATATAATGTTTGGGGGTTCTATTTAATTTTACTAGCAAAAAAATTATGATTTTTACACGTAGGAGAGAAATGTCAGAATTGGCCTGGGTGGCAAGTGGTTAAAATGAATGGGCTGAAATTGCATGGCACAGGACTGTGTGGGAATCGCACAGCAATGCACGGCACATTCCTGCTGCGATTCCTTCTGTGATTGACCCCTAAGAGCCGATACACACCGGAACGTGCACATTTTTGTGAGCTCTTGCATAGAGCATTTTTGACAGCCCGTTTATTACAACGGGCTGCTGAACATATGGGAACGTGCAAAATGGCAACTTGTATAAGACCGCCGCTTCAAACAGCGCAGTACTGCGCCACCATGTGGTTTGGTGGCCGCAACGTGTGCGCATTTGTTAGATGCATTTAGATTGACCTTAACAGGTAATGATGCATACTTCCCAACATTTTGAGATTGGAATGAGGGACACCTACTAGCAAACATATGTAGGCATAGGACACGCCCTCTGCCACACCCCTTAAAGAGGAATGTTTTTGTTTTTTTAAAGTTAATTAAATCCACAAGGGCTTTTTTTTTTTTTACCATTACTATTCCTTTATATTGGCTTTTAAAATTGACAAATTTAGAATTTGGATAAACGTTTGGGAAAAACTTTTTGAAAGATAAAAAATGAATTTTATATACAACTATATAGATCAGACCGAAATGAGGAACGGATGAGGAGGAAGTGTTAATTTCGTTGACTAAAACCCAACTAAAACATTTTAGTCGACTAACTTAAAGCGGAGGTCCACCCTAAAATGGACCTTCCGCTCATCGGAACCCTCCCCCCCTCCGGCGCCACAATTGGCACCTTTCAGGGGGGAGGGGGGTGCAGTTACCTGGATAATCCAGGTATCTGCACCCACTTCCGGGATAGCTCTCTGCGGAAAGGGGCGTAGATTACGCCCCTTTCTGCAAGTGCCCGCCCCCTTCCGCAAGTGCCCCGCTGCCTGCTGGGAAACACACAGATCCCAGAGGCAGCGGGGACCGTCCTTATTGCGCAGCGCGACCCGCGCATGCGCAGTAGGGAACCGGTAAATGAAGCCGAAAGGCTCCATTTCCTGATTCCCATACCCAAGATGGCGGCGGCAGCACCCGAGTGACGATCTACAGATCGGCTTCGGGTGCCGACATCGCGGGCGCGCTGGACAGGTAAGTGTCACTATTTTAAAAGTCAGCAGCTGCAGTATTTGTAGCTGCTGGCTTTTAAAAAAAAAAAAAAACGCGGAGTCCCGGCGGACTCCCGCTTTAATACCATTTTAGTAAACTAAAATACGACTAAAACTAAAACGATTGAGATGACTAAAATACGACTAAAACTAAAACGATTGAGATGACTAAAATACGACTAAAATTAAAACGATTGAGATGACTAAAATACGACTAAAACTAAAACGATTGAGATGACTAAAATATGACTAAAACTAAAACAATTGAGATGAATAAAATATGACTAAAACCAAAATGGCATTTTATTCAAAATTTTAATTTGACGTCAACATTAATACTGGTCTGTAGTGCATGTTCATACCTCAATAACATAAATAACATATTTGATTTTTCACTCCAGCAGTATATAACGAGTTTGGAAATTGTAGAGAAATGCTTAAATAATGCATTATAATTTAACTACACCTATTAGATTTTAGGTAACGAAAATGATTTTAGTCGACTAAAATGTACTGGAGATTTTAGTCGACTACATACAACTAAAATTAAAATAATTGCAGACGCCTAAAATGGGACTAAAACTACAATGCCATTTTAGTCCTAAGACTAAAACTAAATCGAAATTTGCTGCCAAAATTAACACTGGACAGAGGGACGTTGCTCCAAATCAGGGACAGTTCCTTCGAAATCCGGGACAGTTGGGAGCTATGCGTAACAGCACACCCGTCTTAGGAGGGGCAGTGCGTTTCTGTGCATTGAAGGAAACACGCACAAAACATTTGGGAGTAACATGAAATATGACATTACCGTGGACTGCGCTTTTAAGCGCCCTTAATCCATGTATTAGCCCACCTCTTGCAGGGCATGATTTTTCACTTACAGATCTTGACCATCCCTGAAGCCTGTGATTGGACAGTTGAGCTCACCTCCTTGTCACTCTGCTCTCTCTTTCTATCAGCATGTTCCTTGTACTGCTGCAGCTGCACAACTGATTGGCTCCTTGCGCTGCTTTCTCCCTCCCCCAGTCTGAGCTCTGCTGTAAAAGGAGACAAGAGACTAATACCAGGTCACGTTCAGATACTTCCACTACTCACATTTCATATGTCATTTATATCTGCCTGAAGTTCAGCTTTTTAAATCCTTGCACATTTTTATAAAAAATTTGCTGTGTTCTGTTATGTGATCTCCTTTCACTTCCTCTACTGAGGGACCGCAACAGAAAGTGAGTAGAAATCTCCCTAAAGGAAAGGAAATATAGAGAGTTATCCCTGAAACAGGTGTGTAATAACAGTGATCTCTAGCAGTCTCGTGTAACACATCTCCTGACCATCTCCTGTAGTATGTCTGCAGTCTCTGACCATCTCCTGTAGTATGTCTGCAGTCTCTGACCATCTCCTGTGTTATGTCTGCAGTCTCTGACCATCTCCTGTGTTATGTCTGCAGTCTCTGACCATCTCCTGTGTTATGTCTGCAATCTCTGACCATTTTCTGTAGTATGTCTGCAGTCTCTGACCATCTCCTGTAGTATGTCTGCAGTCTCTGACCATCTCCTGTAGTATGTCTGCAGTCTCTGACCATCTTCTGTAGTATGTCTGTAGTCTCTGGTCATCTGTGTTATGTCTGCAGTCTCTGACCATTTTCTGTAGTATGTCTGCAGTCTCTGACCATCTCCCGTGTTATGTCTGCAATCTCTGACCATTTTCTGTAGTATGTCTGCAGTCTCTGACCATCTCCTGTGTTATGTCTGCAATTTCTGACCATTTTCTGTAGTATGTCTGCAGTCTCTGACCATCTCCTGTGTTATGTCTGCAGTCTCTGACCATCTCCTGTGTTATGTCTGCAGTCTCTGACCATTTCCTGTAGTATGTCTGCAGTCTCTGACCATCTCCTGTAGCATGTCTGCAGTCTCTGACCATTTCCTGTAGCATGTCTGCAGTCTCTGACCATCTCCTGTAGCATGTCTGCAGTCTCTGACCATCTCCTGTAGTATGTCTGCAGTCTCTGACCATCCCCTGTAGTATGTCTGCAGTCTCTGACCATCTTCTGTAGTATGTCTGTAGTCTCTGGTCATCTGTGTTATGTCTGCAGTCTCTGACCATTTTCTGTAGTATGTCTGCAGTCTCTGACCATCTCCTGTGTTATGTCTGCAATCTCTGACCATTTTCTGTAGTATGTCTGCAGTCTCTGACCATCTCCTGTGTTATGTCTGCAATCTCTGACCATTTTCTGTAGTATGCCTGCAGTCTCTGACCATCTCCTGTGTTATGTCTGCAGTCTCTGACCATCTCCTGTGTTATGTCTGCAGTCTCTGACCATTTCCTGTAGTATGTCTGCAGTCTCTGACCATTTCCTGTAGCATGTCTGCAGTCTCTGTGTCACGTACCTGGTAGGAGAGCCCAGAATGCAGGGAGCGGCTCCTCGTAAGCCTCCGGCTCGAGAGCCCCTGGAAGTGGAGACAGGGATTCAAGAGTTCGGAGGGCACAAGTGCCAAGCCGGGGTATGCAGCAGCAGAGATCCACAAAGGCCCAAGAGGGTAGATACCCGATGGCAGGCGGGGATGCAGTCACAACGTAGGCACTGGTAGATGACTGGACCATCCAGCAGAGGTCCGTGAGAACAGCAGGCACAGGTGGTCAGGCTGGAACAGCGGGTAGCAGTCAGCGGGTACAGCAGGCACTGGCAATCAGGCAGGAACAGCGGGTAGCAGTCAGCGGGTACAGCAGGCACTGGCAATCAGGCAGGAACAGCGGGTGGCAGCAGACGAGGTCGGGAACAAGCCGGGTCGGTATCAGGCGGGCAGCAGAAGTACACAGGAGAAGGCAGAGACGTAGTCAGGCAGGCAGGAGGTCGGTGGCAGGCAGCAATCAAACGAAGTCAGGAACAGGCCGGGTACGGTAATCAGGAACAAGCAGAAACAGATAGCAGAAGTCACAGGAAATGCTGTAGACAGGACAGCAAGAAGGAACAGAAGCTGATTCCTTAAGTAGCCCTTTGGGCGCCAAGAACGGTCGCACGGCGAGTCTGCGTGCCCCCGCGGGTAACCGTGCTCCCGTTCGTGACCCCGCGCACCCGCGTACGCCCGTTCGCATCGTTGCGCACTCGCGTGCGCCTGTTAGAATCTACATGCACTCGCGTGCGTTCGTTCGCGCTGACGCGCGTCTGAGGATACCAACGAGCTCTCCGTAAAGGAAACCTGCGGGCAGGTTTCCTATGTACGACCGGGACAACAGATCGACCGTGACACTCTGACCATTTCCTGTAGCATGTCTGCAGTCTCTGACCATCTCCTGTAGCATGTCTGCAGTCGCTGACCATCTCCTGTAGTATGTCTGCAGTCTCTGACCATCTCCTGTAGTATGTCTGCAGTCTCTGACCATCTCCTGTAGTATGTCTGCAGTCTCTGACCATCTTCTGTAGTATGTCTGTAGTCTCTGGTCATCTGTGTTATGTCTGCAGACTCTGACCATCTCCTGTGTTATGTCTGCAGTCTCTTACCATTTCCTGTAGCATGTCTGCAGTCTCTGACCATCTCCTGTAGCATGTCTGCAGTCTCTGACCATCTCCTGTGTTATGTCTGCAGTCTCTTACCATTTCCTGTAGTATGTCTGTAGTCTCTGACCATCTCCTGTAGTATGTCTGCAGTCTCTGACCATCTCCTGTAGTATGTCTGCAGTCTCTGACCATCTCCTGTAGTGTGTCTGCAGTCTCTGACCATCTCCTGTAGTATGTCTGTAGTCTCTGACCATCTCCTGTAGTATGTCTGCAGTCTCTGACCATCTCCTGTAGTATGTCTGTATTATGTCTGCAGTCCCTTTGGTAATGTCAGGGGCTACACTGGAGACCCTCTATGACAAAAAAAAACAAACTTGAGGCTGGAATTGGCTTCAAAGTGATACTAAAGTCTATTCTTTTTTTCTTTAAAAATAACAAACATGTTATACTTTCCTGCTCTGTGTAATGATTTTACACAGAGCAGCCTCCTCAGTCCTTCACTTCTAGGGTCTCTTGCCAGCACTCTTGGCCCCTCCCTCCTTCTTAGCGCCCCCAGAGCAAGCAGCTTGCTCTGGGGGCACCCGAACCAAGCTGCTGCTCTGTGTGTCCATTCAGATACAGAGCCGCGGCTCGGCCTGGCCCCTCTCTCCTCATTGGCTTGCTGATTTTGATTTACAGCAGTGGGAGTCAATGGCACCCACTGCTGTCTCAGCCAATGAGGAGGGAGAGTCCCAGACAGTTGAGACTCTCATACAACATGGTTGGATCGAGATGGGGCTCGGGTAAGTATTAGGGAGGCTGCTGCACACAGAAGGGGTTGTATAGGTTTGTTTAAAAAAAAAAAAATAACATACATATCATACTTACCTCTACTGTGCCGTTAGTTTTTCACAGAGTGGCCCCGATCCTCGTCTTCTGGGGTCCCTTGGGGGCTGTCTCGGCTCCTCACTACAAGAGCTAACCCCTCTCTGGGAAGTGCTCTCCCGAGGTGATCAGCTTGTATCACTCGGCCCCGCCCCCAGCACGCCACATCATTGATTTGATTGACAGCAGCAGGACCCAATGGCTGCGCTGCTATCAATCATCCAATGAAGAGCCCATAGGAGCTGAAGGAAAGCAACGCGGGAACGCGCTCACGGAGGTTCTTGGCACAGGTAAGTAAAACGGGGGCTTGGGGGGGCAGGAGAGTGCAAGGTGTTTTTTTCACCTTAATGCGTAGGATGAATTAAGGTGAAAGATGATATATGGTGTTAGAGATAAAATAAGGTAGATTTAAATCCAGATTCAGCTTTTGCTTCCGGTGAAAGTTGTGAAATACAGGACATTCACGGAAGGCCAATCTTACAGAAGGAGAAAATAGTATTTTCTATTCAGTTTAAACAAGCGGAGTTCCTTCCCTCATCTGAAGTTCCTCTTTTTGATGTTGCAGATGTTCCAATGTCATAAGATAAAGGATACATTTCTTCCAATGTAATTCTTCAACATGCAGAAAATTATTTGCTACAAAAGGTTCTATGCTGTATACCAAGAATAGGCATGCAAAGCCTCTTTTGCCGGCACTCGACTCCCATCCCCATCAGCAGAGCAGCTCAGGGAAGTGTCAGTGAGACAATACATTCCAATTTCAGAATTCCCCACGCCATAACCGCACTGAGGGCGAGGCACTGCGCCCCACACATTGTAAACATGGGAAACACAGTTCTGCTAGAAGGGGGGGTCCCTGTTTCCAGGAGGAGGACTGTGATTGGCTGCTGCTCCCACCATCTGGGAGGAAGATGACTCGCTTGGTTGCCGCTACCAATCTCAGAAAGAAGAGATTTCACTGTGTTTGAGAAAACCACAATGAGGTGACAGTTTGTGGAATTACTGTTGAGCTTCTGGGAACTTTGTTGAAATTATTCCTGAATCTTTGCGTCACTTACTACTGAACCTCACACTCTGTGTCCCTTTAAGCCACAGCCAGTGTTCAGAGCAATTAAAATCACGCCCAACTTTTCCTGTGGAGCAGAGCGCCGCACATTTTATCAGCTGCACACAGGCCCACTGCTTTCCGAATATGCCCCTGGACCTGAGCTCATCATTGCGCATCCATTCCATATGCTTGTATGTGACATCACATATATCCCATACAACGCATACATCACATACATCGCATACATCCCACACATCGCATACATCCCATAAATCGCATACATTGCATACATCCCATAAATCGCATACATTGCATACATCCCATAAATCGCATAAATTGCATACATTGCATACATCCCATAAATCGCATACATTCCGTGCATCCTATACATCACATACATCCCATAAATTGCATACATTGCATACATCCCATAAATCGCATACATCCCATAAATCGCATACATCCCATACATCCCATACATCCCATACATTGCATATATCCCATACATCCCATACATTCCATGCATCCTATACATCCCATACATCACATATATCCCATACATCTCATACATCGCATACATCCCATAAATTGGATAAATTCCATGCATCCCATACATCACATATATCCCATACATTGCATACATCACATACATCCCACACATCGCATACATCCCATAAATCGCATACATTGCATACATCCCATAAATCGCATAAATTGCATACATTGCATACATCCCATAAATCGCATACATTCCGTGCATCCTATACATCACATACATCCCATACATCCCATAAATTGCATACATTGCATACATCCCATACATTGCATATATCCCATACATCACATACATTCCATGCATCCTATACATCCCATACATCACATATATCCCATACATCTCATACATCGCATACATCCCATAAATTGGATAAATTCCATGCATCCTATACATCACATACATCCCATACATCACATATATCCCATACATTGCATAAATCACATACATCCCACACATCGCATACATCCCATAAATCGCATACATTGCATACATCCCATAAATCGCATAAATTGCATACATTGCATACATCCCATAAATCGCATACATTCCGTGCATCCTATACATCACATACATCCCATACATCCCATAAATTGCATACATTGCATACATCCCATACATTGCATATATCCCATACATCACATACATTCCATGCATCCTATACATCCCATACATCACATATATCCCATACATCTCATACATCGCATACATCCCATAAATTGGATAAATTCCATGCATCCTATACATCACATACATCCCATACATCACATATATCCCATACATTGCATACATCACATACAAGCACGTGGGCTGGATGTGAGAGGTGGATCAGCAGGATGAGTGTGCCAGGACAGGTAGATGTGTCTCATCTCTGCTTACTTTCACCACTCTGCATATCACATATCATAGATGAGAAGAGGGTACAGTAGTGGGGCAGATGAGCAGGAGGGTACAGCAGTGTAAGAGATAAGTAGGGGATTCAGCAGTGGGACAGAAAAGCAGGGGGTAGAGCAGTGGGACAGATGTGAAAGGAGGTGTATAGGCGGGACAGATGAACAGTGGCAGAGGCGGCTCTCTAATTAGGCAAATTAGGCAGCCGCCTAAGGCCTCGCCCTCACAGGGGCCTCGTGGCCGCCTAATTTACCTCTGCTCGATCACTGGACTGAACAACAGGCTCCAGGTGCCATCTGTAAAAGCCGTGCGGGCAGCCATAGGACACACCGGGCGGGCCGCAAGTCCATGTGGGGCCCTAAAGCAACTGAGCTGCTCCTGCAGCCCGCACCGCTCACCCACCTGGCCTCTCCGCGTCTGACCGGCTGCCTATTGGGGTCAGGAGTCTGGCCAGGCTGCAGAAACTATCCCTGCCCTATGACTGTGAAGGGGAAGGAGGAGCTCCGGTGATCCCATCCCAGCGCCTGCTGCAGTCTGGCCGACTACCCCCAGAGATCGTGAGTGCACGGCCGTGCCGCCCTCCTGTGTGCCTGGATAGGAGGAGCGGCGGGGACAGCTGCATATGGAGGAATTGAGCTTCCCATATTCCTCCTGCAACCGCTGAATGACCGCTTCTTCTGCGGGCATTCACTGGCTGCAGAAAGAATACGGAAAGCTCAATTCCTCCATATGCAGCTGTCCCCGCCGCTCCTCCTATCCAGGCACACAGGAGGGCGGCACTGCCGTGCACTCACGATCTCTGGCGGGGGTCGGCCAGGCTGCAGCAGGCGCTGGGATCACCGGAGCTCCTCCTATCTAACTCTTTTACTGCCCGATGCTCCCTGGTTCCTCACAGTTCTATCTGCATACCCTCTCTGCTTCCTGGCTCCCCCCAGTGCTCTCTGGTCCTCCGTGCTCTCCCACTGTGCTGTCCAGCCCCTCCCCACATGCTCTCCCCCCACTGTGCTGTCCAGTCCCCCATTCCTGTGCTCCCTCACAGTGCTCCCCCACAGTGCTCTCTGGTCCCCACAGTGCTCTGTGCTCCCTGGCTCCCCCATGCTCTCCCCCCACTGTCATGTTCAGTCGCCCCCCCACTTCTCTCCACCTCTCCCCCAGTGCTCTGTGCTCCCTGGCTCCCCCCCACTGATTCCCCCCCCCCCCAGTGCTCTCTGGTCCTCTGTGCTCTCCCACTGTGCTGTCCAGCCCCTCCCCACATGCTCTCCCCCCACTGTGCTGTCCAGTCCCCCATTCCTGTGCTCCCCCACAGTGCTCTCTGGTCCCCACAGTGCTCTGTGCTCCCTGGCTCCCCCATGCTCTCCCCCCACTGTCATGTTCAGTCGCCCCCCACTTCTCTCCACCTCTCCCCCAGTGCTCTGGGCTCCCTGGCTCCCCCCCACTGATTCCCCCCCCCCCAGTGCTCTCTGGTCCTCCCTGTCTCCCCCATACACTCCCCCCAGTGCTCTCCGACCACCCTGTGCTCCCTGGCTCCCCCCAACAGTGTTCTCCAGCCTCCCAGAGCTCTCTGCTCCCCGTGCTCCCTAACCTCTCCCAGTGCTCTCTGCCCCCTGTGCTGTCCAGTCCCCCCCCAGTGCTCTCTGCCTCCCATGCTCCCGCTGTGCTTTCAACTTACCCCTGTGCTCTCGAGCTCCCCCCACAGTGCTCTCCAGCTCCCCTTTGTGCTTTCCAGCCCCCACTATTCTCCCTGGCTCCCCCCATGCTCTCCACTCCACTATGCTATCCAGCTTCCCCCAGTACTTTCCAACTCCCCCCACCTCCCCGTGCTCCCTGGCTCCCCCCATGCTCTCTACCACACTGTGCTATCCAGCTCCCCTGGTGCTCTCCACCCTCACCCTCCCTATGCTCTTCTGCCCCTTCCCCAGGTCTCTCTGGCCCCTATGCTCTCCATCACCCCCCCATGCTCTCTGCCCCTGCCAGGCTCCCCACTCCCGCCAGTGCACCCCCCCAGTGCCCTAGCTCCCCCAGTGCTCTCTTCCCCCCTAGTGCTCATGCCCCCCACACTCTTGCCCCCCCTGCTGCTCTCAGCCTCACTCCAATGCTCTCCGCCACCCCTGTTCTCTTTCTGGCCCCCTCACCCCCGGGCAGCTCTGCTAGGTTTCCCCTCTTTTCACTTAGGCTGCTGCAGGGGTCTCTCAGGCTGGGGAGTGGGGAAGGGACCGCTCTCATGGGCTTCTCAGTCTATTTTTTGTCCCAGTCCGGGCCTGGTGGGCAAGTTGAGCAGCGAGACTTGCAAGGATCAGTAGTCCTGGAGACAAGCTCTAAAGACCTCCCAGGACTGGAGTACAGGCTGACTGGGGCCGGAAAACGAGGACAGATGGAAGGTAAAGGTGACCAGGGACCACTCCATCTCACAGCAACCAGATCCTCTGGAAGGAGCAGGACACTGTCCCCACCCAGAATGAGAATGGACCCTGCCTGCTGCTGGCCGTCATGAACATCCTGCTGGCATGGAAGGTACCGTACCGAGCATCACACACAGATTCCCATAGACAGGCACTGCAGACTGGAACATGGTACACAGGAGGGGCTGCAGACAGGAACGGGGCTAGAGATCTCTCTCTCCCCTCCCCCCTCTCCCCTTCCCTCTCTCCCCCTCCCCCCTTCCCTCTCCCCTCTCTCTCTCCCGTTCCCCCTCTCTCTCTTCCTCCCCCCTCTCTCCTGCCTTCCCCCTCCCCCCTCTCTCTCTCTCCCTTCCCCCCTCTCTCTCTCCCTTCCCCCCTCTCTCTCTCCCTTCCCCCCTCTCTCTCTCTCCCTTCCCCCCTCTCTCTCTTCCCCCCTCTCTCTCCCTTCCTCCCTCTCCCCTTCCCCCCTCTCTCTTTCTCTCCCCCCTCTCTCTCCCTTCCTCCCTCTCCCCTTCCCTCTCTCCCCCTCCCCCTCTCTCTCTCCCCTTCCCTCTCTCGCCCTCCCTCTATCTCTCTCCCCTCTCTCTCTCCCGCTCCCCCCCTCTCTCTCTCCCTTCCCCCCTCTCTCTCTCCCTTCCCCCCCTCTCTCTCCCTTCCCCCTCTCTCTCTCTCTCTCTCCTCCCCCTCTTCCCCCCTCCCTCCCCTCCCCCTCTTCCCCCCTCCCTCTCTTCCCCCCTCCCTCTCTTCCCCCTCCCTCCCCTCCCCCTCTTCCCCCCTCCCTCTCTTCCCCTCCCCTCTCTCTCTCTTCCCCTCCCCCTCTCTCTCTCTTCCCCTCCCCCTCTCTCTCTCTTCCTCCCTCCCTCCCCCTTTCTCTTCCTCCCCCTCCCTCCCCCCTCCCTCCCTCGTCCTCCCCCTCCCTCCCTCTCTCTTCCACCCCCTCCCTCCCTCTCTCTTCCACCCCCTCCCTCCCTCTCTCTTCCACCCCCTCCCTCCCTCTCTCTTCCTCCACCTCCCTTCCTCTCTCTTCCTCCCTCTCTCTTCCTCCCTCCCTCCCTCCCTCTCTCTTCCTCCCTCCCTCTCTCTTCCTCCCCCTCTCTCTCTTCCTCCCTCTCTCTTCCTCCCTCCCTCTCTCTTCATCCCTCCCTCTCTCTTCCTCTCTCTCTCTCCCCCTCCCTCCCTCTCTCCCTCTCCCTCCCTCCCTCTCTCCCTCTCCCTCCCTCTCTCTCCCTCCCTCTCTCTTCCTCCCTCCCTCTTCCTCCCTCTTCCTCCCTCCCTCTTCCTCCCTCCCTCCCTCTTCCTCCCTCCCGCTTCCTCCCTCCCTCTTCCTCCCTCTCCCTCCCTCCCTCTTCCTCCCTCGTCCTCCCTCTTCCTCACCCTCCCTCCCTCTTCCTCCCCCTCCCTCCCTCTCTCTTCCCTCCCTCCCTCCCTCTCTCTTCCCTCCTTCCCTCCCTCTCTCTTCCCTCCCTCTCTCTTCCCTCCCTCCCTCTCTCTTCCCTCCCTCTCTCTCTCTTCCTCCCCCTCCCTCCCTCTCTCCCTCCCTCCCTCCCTCCCTCTCTCTTCCTCCCCCTCCCTCCCTCTCTCCCTCCCTCCCTCCCTCTCTCTTCCTCCCCCTCCCTCCCTCTCTCTTCCTCCCCCTCCCTCCCTCTCTCTTCCTCCCCCTCCCTCCCTCTCTCTTTCTCCCCCTCCCTCCCTCCCTCCCTCCCTCTCTCTTCCTCCCTCCCTCTCTCTTCCTCCCTCCCTCTCTCTTCCTCCCTCCCTCTCTCTTCCTCCCTCTCTCTTCCTCCCTCTCTCTTCCTCCCTCCCTCTCTCTTCCTCCCTCTCTCTTCCTCCCCCTCCCTCTCTCTTCCTCCCCCTCCCTCTCTCCCTCTCTCTTCCTCCCTCTCTCTTCCTCCCTCTCTCTGACTCCCTCTCTCTGACTCCCTCCCTCTCCCTCCCTCTCTCTTCCTCCCTCCCTCTCCCTCCCTCCCTCTCCCTTCCTCCCTCCCTCTCCCTCACTCCCTCTCCCTTCCTCCCTCCCTCTCCCTTCCTCCCTCTCTCTTCCTCCCCCCCTCTCTCTTCCTCTCTCTTCCTCTCTCTTCCTCCCCCTCCCCCTCCCCTCCCTCTCTCTTCCTCTCTCTCTCTCTCTCTCTCTCTCTCTCTTCCCCTCCCCCTTTCTCTCTTCCTCCCTCTTCTCCCCTCCCCTCCCCCTCTCTCTCTTCCTCCCTCTCTCTCCCCCTCCCCTCTCCCTCTCTCTTCCTCCCTCTCCCTCTCTCGCTCCCTCTCTTCCCCTCCCCCCTCTCTCTCTCTCACCCGCTCCCTCACTCTCCCTCACTCTCTTTCCCTCCCTGTCACCCTCCCTTACTGCGCTGGATGTGGAATGATTCAATGACACCCCTTCCCATTCTCCCAAGGCAAAGGGGGAAATCCTGGAGGGCTTGTCACCTGTCCCAGATGTTGTATTGGCTGCATATGTCTGAGGAGGGTGCCCTGGAGGTGGTGCTGATCGCCTGTGTGCTAGATCCACGCATCTTTCTGCAGCCATTTTTACTTGCTTGAATTTTTTTTTTTATCCATTATGGGCGTGAGTGGGGCCTCGTGTCTAAATTTTGCCTAAGGCCTCACAAAGCCTAGAGCCGCCTCTGAACAGTGGGTTACAGTGGTGGTGGGGCAGGAGCAGGTGGGTTCAAAGGTCAGACAAATGAGCAGGAGGGTACATTGGTAGTGCAGGGTGGATAAAAAATATGCTAACTACAAGCAAGAAAAAGTCTTTACATTTAAAGAGCACCTGTTATTTTAGATCCATCATGGCAGTGTCCGTTAGTGGGCATCCACTCACCTGCTGCCGCCACCTCCCTCACCTTGTTGTGTCACTGCCGCATCACCAGCCATTCCATTAAAGTGAATGGGACTGTCGGTGAGTCAACAAGCAGGTCAGAGGAGGAGCCGCTACGGGACAGAGGTGACACTTGCCCTTTAAAATTATGATTTAAATCCAGCCTTTTTACTAGGGATTTAAATCGTGATTGACATTGATTTAATTTAAATCAAATCCACCCTGTTGGTGGGGCAGATGAGAAAGCGGGTTACAGTGGTGGGGCAAATGAGAAGGTGATTCAGTAGTGAGACAGAAGAGCATGGGGGTACGGCGGTGTGGCAGATGTACAGGTAGGTACAGTGGTGGGGCACATGAGAAAAGAGGTACATTGATAGGGCAGAGGAGCAGGGGGATTTAGTGTTGAGGTAGATGAGAAGGGGGTTACAGTGGTGGGAAAGATGAGCAGGGGGACCAGTGATGGGGGCCAATGAGCAGCGGGGGGTTCATTGTTGGGGCAAATGTGAAAGGAGGTGCATTGGTGGGACAGATGAGCAGAGGTGTTACAGTGTTTAGAAAGACGATCAGAGGGTACAGAGGGGGCAGATGTACAGGGGGTTACAGTGGCAAAGCAGAGGAGAAAGGAGGTTACAGTGGTGGGGCAGAAGAGCAGGTATGTTCGGAAAGATGAAAAGATGGTTCAGCGGTGAGACAGAAGAGCATGGGGTTACGGCAGTGGAGCAGATGTGCAGGGTAGTACAATGGTTGGGCAGATGTACAGAGAGTTACCATGGTGGGGCAGATGTACAGGGAGTTACCATGGTGGGGCAGATGTACAGGGAGTTACCATGGTGGGGCAGATCTACAGGGGTTAACAGTGGTTGGGCAGATGTACAGGGAGTTACAGTGGTGGGGCAGATGTACAGGGAGTTACTGTGGTAGGGCAGATTAGCAGGGTGGTACAGTGTTGAGGCAGATATACAGGGGGTAACAGTGGTGGGGCAGAATAGCAGATATGTTCAGAAAGATTAAAAGATGGTTCAGCGGTGAGACAGAAGAGCATGGGGTTACTGGGGTGGAGCAGATGTGCAGGATAGTACAATGGTTGGGCAGATGTACAGGGAGTTACCATGGTGGGGCAGATGTACAGGGAGTTACCATGGTGGGGCAGATGTACAGGGAGTTACAATGGTGGGGCAGATGTACAGGGAGTTGGTGTGGTGGGGCAGATCTACAGGGGGTAACAGTGGTGGGGCAGATGTACAGGGTGTAACAGTGGTGGGGCAGATGTACAGGGAGTTACCGCGGTGGTACAGATGTACAGGGAGTTACCGTGGTGGGGCAGATGTACAGGGGGTTACAGTGGATGGGCAGATGTACAGGGGGTTACAGTGGTGGGGCAGATTAGCAGAGAGTTACCGTGGTGGGGCAGTTGTGCAGGGGGTTACAGTGGTGGGGCAGATGTACAGGGGGTTACAATGGTGGGGCAGATGTACAGGGGGTTACAGTGGCGGGGCAGATGTACAGGATGTAACAGTGGTTGGGCAGATTTGTAGGGGGGTAACAGTGGTGGGGCAGATGTACAGGGTGTAACAGTGGTGGGGCAGATGTACAGGGGGTTACAGTGGTGGGACAGGTGTACAGGGGGTTACAGTGGTGGGGCAAATGTACAGGGTATAACAGTGATTGGGCAGATGTGCAGGGGGTTACAGTGGTTGGGCAGATGTGCAGGGGGTTACAGTGGTTGGGCAGATGTGCAGGGGGTTACAGTGGTTGGGCAGATGTGCAGGGGGTTACAGTGGTTGGGCAGATATACAGGGGGTTACAGTGGTGGCGCAGATGTACAGGGTATAACAGTGATTGGGCAGATGTGCAGGGGGTTACAGTGGTTGGGCAGATGTGCAGGGGGTTACAGTGGTTGGGCAGATATACAGGGGGTTACAGTGGTGGGGCAGATGTACAGGGTATAACAGTGATTGGGCAGATTTACAGGGGGTTACAGTGGTTGGGCAGATGTACAGGGGGTTACAGTGGTTGGGCAGATATACAGGGGGTTACAGTGGTGGGGCAGATGTGCAGGGGGTTACAGTGGTTGGGCAGATGTGCAGGGGGTTACAGTGGTGGGACAGGTGTACAGGGGGTTACAGTGGTGGGGCAAATGTACAGGGTATAACAGTGATTGGGCAGATGTGCAGGGGGTTACAGTGGTTGGGCAGATGTGCAGGGGGTTACAGTGGTTGGGCAGATGTGCAGGGGGTTACAGTGGTTGGGCAGATGTGCAGGGGGTTACAGTGGTTGGGCAGATATACAGGGGGTTACAGTGGTGGGGCAGATGTACAGGGTATAACAGTGATTGGGCAGATGTGCAGGGGGTTACAGTGGTTGGGCAGATGTGCAGGGGGTTACAGTGGTTGGGCAGATATACAGGGGGTTACAGTGGTGGGGCAGATGTACAGGGTATAACAGTGATTGGGCAGATTTACAGGGGGTTACAGTGGTTGGGCAGATGTACAGGGGGTTACAGTGGTTGGGCAGATGTACAGGGGGTTACAGTGGTTGGGCAGATGTGCAGGGGGTTACAGTGGTTGGGCAGATATACAGGGGGTTACAGTGGTGGGGCAGATGTGCAGGGGGTTACAGTGGTTGGGCAGATGTGCAGGGGGTTACAGTGGTGGGGCAGATGTGCAGGGGGTTACAGTGGTTGGGCAGATGTGCAGGGGGTTACAGTGGTTGGGCAGATATACAGGGGGTTACAGTGGTGGGGCAGATGTACAGGGTATAACAGTGATTGGGCAGATGTGCAGGGGGTTACAGTGGTTGGGCAGATGTGCAGGGTATAACAGTGATTGGGCAGATGTACAGGGGGTTACAGTGGTTGGGCAGATATACAGGGGGTTACAGTGGTGGGGCAAATGTACAGGGTATAACAGTGATTGGGCAGATGTGCAGGGGGTTACAGTGGTTGGGCAGATGTACAGGGGGGGTTACAGTGGTTGGGCAGATGTGCAGGGAGTTACAGTGGTGGGGCAGATGAGCAGGGTAGTACAGATGTGGGGCAGATGTGCAGGGGGGTACGGTGATCTGAGGCATGAGAGTGCAGGATATTAATTCCTCACTATTAGGGCCGGTTCACACCACATGCAGTCTAGTGTGTTTTTTTTCTGAATCAAAAACACATGGAAAGTAGGTTATATGGTTTTTAATGGCATAGTTCACACCAGTGCGTTCCAGTTCCAGAAAAAAAGAGAACATTCAACATTTTTCCTGCACTGGACTGAACTGGAACACTGCAAAAAGCATCAAAAACGCGATTGAAACGCACCAAAAACACACTGGAACACACAGGTCGGTTAAGAAAAAGGGAGGGGGAAAAATGCACTGGACTGCATCAAAAACGCGTCAAAAAAGTGCATGTAGAAAAGCATCCGGAACGCATCCAGACTGCGTTTCCATGGTGTGGACTGGCCCTCACTCAAGTAGTTTACAGCATTTACTTTATAAAAAATCCCTTTCGTGATTGAGAGTGGGAAGTTGACATATTTTTGTTAAAAAAAAAATCTCCTTTTCTTTGGAAACTTTTTTCGCCTACCCCTGCTGTATACAGTATATTTAGCATTCAGTCACAAATACCCTTCTAGGAAATTCTTTTGGAAGCTCCTCATTTGGTGCCATTGAGCATTGGGCTGTCACTCTTTGAATGACAATTGCGCGGTCATATGACTCTGTACCCATATACATTTATATAATTTTTTTCCCCACAAATAGAGATTTCTATTGGTGGTATTTAATCACTGCTGTATTTTTTTATTTTTTGCTAAGAAAAAAAACGAAAAAAGACTGAAGATTTGGGAAAAACAAGACAAAAAACGTTTTATAGTTTGTTATAAAATGTTGCAAACAGGTAATATTTATCCTTCATTGATGTGCACGGATGAGGCTGCACTGAAATGCTCTGATGAGGCTGCACTGATGGGCACTGATGAGGCTGTTCTGATTGGCACTGATGAGGCTGCACTGATGTGCTCTGATGAGGCTGCACTGATGGGCACTGATGAGGCTGCACTGATGGGCACTGATGAGGCTGCACTGATGGGCACTGATGAGGCTGCACTGATGGGCACTGATGAGGCTGTTCTGATGGGCACTGATGAGGCTGCACTGATGTGCTCTGATGAGGCTGCACTGATGGGCACTGATGAGGCTGTTCTGATGGGCACTGATGAGGCTGCACTGATGTGCTCTGATGAGGCTGCACTGATGGGCACTGATGAGGCTGTTCTGATGGGCACTGATGAGGCTGTTCTGATGGGCACTGATGAGGCTGCACTGATGGGCACTGATGAGGCTGTTCTGATGGGCACTGATGAGGCTGCACTGATGGGCACTGATGAGGCTGCACTGATGAGCACTGATGAGGCTGCACTGATGGACACTGATGGGTGGCACTGGGGCATGGATTGGCCGCACTGAGAGGCATTGATAGGTGGCACTGAAGGGCACTAATAGGGGGCACTGCTAGGTTGCACTGATAGGTAGCACTGATAGGTGGCTGATTGGCAACACCGATGGGCATTGATAGGTGGCACTCGTGGGAACTGATTGGCAGCATTGCTATGGACTGGCAGGTGGCACTGGTGGGCACAGATACTTGGGTATTGACTCACCCTCTTCAGGACTGCTGTCCCTCTGACACAAGCTGGTGATCAGTTTGTTTTTTTCTGCTCACGATGTCAGTGATCTTTTGTTTACATCACGTGTTAAGCTGTCATTGGTTGACAGCTGATCACCTGGTAAGGGCCTGGGATTGGCCCCTTACTCAGATCTGTGATCAGCCGAGTCTCATTGACTCGATGATCACAGAGCGTGCTGCGCAGGGGGCTCGCAGGCAGCTCATGCGTGGCAGGACGTCATATGAGGGCGTCCCGGCAATTAAGGCCCGTGCTGTAGCCGTCATTTGGCTATAGCACGGGCACGAAGTGGTTAAACCCAAAAGAAAACATTTATTATATTGCAGCTTACCAATTCTTAGATGTGATGGGCGCATTCGTTTTCTTTATTAGGCTTTCTTTCTTTTATTTTCACCTGGTGATCCAGCCAGTAAGTCTGTTGTTTTTCAAAAGAACAAGCTGTCCTGCAGATGTAGCAGTAACAGGGATGAGACAAACCTTTTAGCACTGACAGAGGTGCTTACAATGATCAGCTTTTGTCTATTCATGTAAAACCTTTATCCAAAACCAGGAGTTCCCAAACTTTCTAAACAAAGGGCCAGTTTATTGTCCTTCAGACTTTAGGGGGGCCGGATTGTGGCCATTGGGAGTAGAAAATGCCCCAGCGTCAGTGAGAGCAACAAAGCTTCAGGCTTGGAAGTAAGAAAATGATATAGCGATAGTCAGTAGGAGGAGGAAGGAATAGTACCCCATCATGGATATTCCTTAAAATAAAATAAGTTGTCAATAGGAGCAACATCATTGTTGGTGTCAGTAGGAGCAGCGGCATTGTTGGTATCAGGAGCAGCATCATTATTGGTGTCAGTAGGAGCAGCGCCATTGTTGGTGTCAGGAGCAGCGTCATTGTTGGTGTCAGTAGGAGCAGCGCCATTGTTGGTGTCAGGAGCAGCGTCATTGTTGGTGTCAGTAGGAGCAGCGCCATTGTTGGTGTCAGTAGGAGCAGCTCCATTGTCTGTGTCAGTAGGAGCAGCGCCATTGTTGGTGTCAGTAGGAGCAGAGCCATTGTAGGTGTCAGTAGGAGTAGCACCATTGTTGGTGTCAGTAGGAGCAGCGTCATTGTCAGCGGGAGTAGGAGCAACATCATTGTTGGTGTCAGTAGGAGCAGCGCCATTGTTGGTGTCAGTAGGAGCAGCGCCATTGTTGGTGTCAGTAGGAGCAGCGCCATTGTCAGTGTCAGTAGGAGCAGCGCCATTGTCGGTGTCAGTAGGAGCAGCACCATTGTCGGTGTCAGTAGGAGCAGCACCATTGTCGGTGTCAGTAGGAGCAGCATCATTGTCGGTGTCAGTAGGAGTAGCATCAGTGTCGGTTTCAGTAGGAGCAGCACCATTGTTGGTGTCAGTAGGAGCAGCACCATTGTTGGTGTCAGTAGGAGCAGCGCCATTGTTGGTGTCAGTAGGAGCAGCATCGTTGTTGGTGTCAGTAGGAGCAGCGCCATTGTCGGTGTCAGTAGGAGCAGCGCCATTGTTGGTGTCAGTAGGAGCAGCATCGTTGTTGGTGTCAGTAGGAGCAGCGCCATTGTCGGTGTCAGTAGGAGCAGCACCATTGTTGGTGTCAGTAGGAGCAGCATCATTGTTGGTGTCAGTAGGAGCAGCGCCATTGTCTGTGTCAGTAGGAGCAGCGCCATTGTCGGTGTCAGTAGGAGCAGCGTCAGTGTTGGTTTCAGTAGGAGCAGCGTCAGTGTTGGTTTCAGTAGGAGCAGCGTCATTGTTGGTATCAGTAGGAACAGTGTAATTGTTGGTGTCAGTAGAAGAAATAGTGCTTTGTACTGTATCATTGGAAGCAATGGTTCCCCAAGGGCCAAATAAAGACAAGCAGAGGGCCACATCTGGCCCGCGGGCAGCATTTTGGAGACCCCTGTCCTAAAGGAACAAAGCTGTTTGCTGTAACTGCTTATAAAGTTTGGCTTCAATTTGTTAGTGTATCTAAATCTACTAGTCCATCTAACACTCCCCTCCCCGCAGACTGACAATGCTGTTGTCCAAAGGTGCCTCCTGTGCTCCTTCCTCCAGAGTGTGTGTGGGGGGAGGGGGGCTGTAATACAGGAGGTGTGTTACTGGCCAGATCACAGAAAACAGAGGGAAAAAAGCTTAAAACAAAAGAAAACGAATGCAGCCACCACATCTAATGATTGGTAAGCTGCAATATATAACTTTTTTTTTGTTTTATACCGCTTTAAATGGGCTTTTCTGTAAGTGCCACATGAACAGAAAGCAGCGCCCTCAATCCTGAAATTACTTTGGAGGCTGTTATTCCTTTTTCCTGATTGGCCTTAAAATGGTTGCAAAAATGAAAAATGAATAAAGCACATCCCTCTATAGAGCTGGTGCACTGAGTGTGATTTCTGTCTGTCCGTCATTCCTCTGCTGTCTGCATAGGTCATTTCTGACAGTCTGTGCCGACACCACGGAATTACTTGGACCTCCCTCCCCCAGCACACAGCAAACGATTGACAGCCTCAGCTGGGCTTATTTTTAACTAGGAAGCTGTTTAGGGGGGGGGGGGGGGGGGAGCGTGTTCATTCCCTATGCTCAGGTCTCAGATTACACTTAGCTCCCTGCACTATTCTGTGCAGTGTATGAGGTCAGATCCCCGCCCCCTGCCTTCTGGAGCTGAGAAATGCTGTGTAAAAGGTGTGCTTTAGGAGGCTGTCGAGAAGAGAAGACTGCAGATAAACAGGTACAACTTATGTAGGAGGATTTGTTTCATCTCTGTGTGACCACTCACTTCACTGGGTATATGTGAGACTTACCTTCCAGCATTTTGAGATGGGAATGAGGGACACCTATTAGCAAAAGTATGTAGGCACAGGACACGCCCCCCTGCCACGCCCCCGTAAAGGACAATTATACAAATAAAAAGAGATTAGTTAACCCACAAGGGCTTTTTTTTTACCACTACGATTCCTTTATATTGGCTTTTGAAATCTACAAATGCAGCAAATTAGAAACTGGATGAAAGGCTTAGCACTGGGAAACACTTTTTGAGAGATAAAAAGTGCATTTTCTATACTGTAAAACCTCGGATTGGGAGTAACGCGGTTTACAAGCATTATGCAATACGAGCTGTTTTTTTTTTTTAAATCCTGACTCGTTTTGCAAGCGTTGTCTCACAAGACAAACAGGATTCAAGCCTCTGGGATGTGCAGTACTGCATTTGGCCAGAGGTGCGGGGGCGCCAGTGACACTTGGAGCTGCTGAGAGACACGCACAAACACTCCGTCCCCAAGTGTCTCTGAGTGTCTCTGATGTGTCTCTGGCCTTCTCCAAGTGTTTCCGAGTGTCTCCGATGTGTCTCTGAGCTTCTCCAAGCGCCTCCGATGTGTATCTGAACTTCTCCGAGTGTTTCCGAGTGTCTCCAGCGCCCCCCTCCACCTCTGGCCACATGCGGTACTGCTTACACCAGCAGTGACACTGGAACAAATGATCTGAGTTTCCATTGATTCCTATGGGGAAACTCGCTTTGATATACGAGTGCTTTGGATTACAAGCATGCTTCTGGAAAATAGCCGAGGATGAATGGCGCCTGCGCCGTGAGTCCAGGTTCTAGCCCCACCATCCAAGTGGACATAGAGTAGGAATAAAAAAGAGCCGAGCGCAGCGAGCCCGAAGCGTGGCGAGCGAAGCTGGCCCGCGAGGGGCCGGCTAATTTTCACAACCCTATGTCCGCTTAGATGGTGGGGCCACCACCTCCACTCACGGCGCAGGCGCCGTTCAGCTTCGGAAATTTTCCGAAGCTTCTTCTGCATGCGCAGTACGGGGCGGACACTATATGATGGCAGGACACTATCTGCTAGAACACCGGCAAATCTTTTCTTTACATTCAGCTGATGACATCCCACATACAGATGATGACATCCCGCTGTCAGCTGATGACATCCCGCATACAGCTGATGACATCCTGCTGTCAGCTGATGACATCCCGCTGACAGATGATGACATCCCGCTGTCAGCTGATGACATCCCGCTGACAGATGATAACATCCCGCTGTCAGCTGATGACATCCCGCTGACAGATGATGACATCCCGCTGTCAGCTGATGACATCCCGCTGACAGATGATAACATTCCGCTGTCAGCTGATGACATCCCGCTGTCAGCTGATGACATCCCGCTGACAGATGATAACATCCCGCTGTCAGCTGATGACATCGCGCTGACAGATGATGACTCATTGGTTCTGAAGGATGTGGCAGCCACCCGTTTCTTAACAACCATGTTGTTTTACTTTACATTTTTTTAGAAGTTATATTTTTTTGGGGAGGGGTGGAAGTAGCTGGTCTTTCCTAGGGTGAAAATAGTCTAGCACCGTCCCCGGGGACAGTTGGTAGCTATGGTAAGGGTTTGCAACCACCTTAAATCAGAGCTAGTGGAATTGTAGCTGCTGTGTTCCCAGCCCCGCCCTTTGTAGGGAGGTGACACGGCATCATGTCATGTATCAAGGGCCTGCAGTCCTGCGCAGAGGCATAGCGAAGGGCCTGCAGTCCTGCGCAGAGGCATAGCGAAGGGCCTGCAGTCCTGCGCAGAGGCATAGCGAAGGGCCTGCAGTCCTGCGCAGAGGCATAGCGAAGGGCCTGCAGTCCTGCGCAGAGGCATAGCGAAGGGCCTGCAGTCCTGCGCAGAGGCATAGCAAAGGGCCTGCTAAATCTACTTACAGGGGGTTATATAAAACTCAGGTAGAGGTGGGTAGGCCTTCTGACTTTAGACAAATTCAGCACAGTGGGCACAGTGGTGAATATTTCTGTCTGGCAGTGCCAGGTGTTGCTTCCTCTGGGTGCTCTGGTTTCCTCCCACACTTCAAAGAGGGAGGCTGGTTGGCTCTACTATGTATATGTATGAATGTGAGTTAGGGACTTTAGATTGTAAGCTCCTTGAGGGCAGGGACTGATGTTAATGTATAATACAGTATCTCACAAAAGTAAGTACACCCCTCACATTTTTGTAAATATTTTATTCTATCTTTTCATGTGACAACACTGAAGAAATGACACTTTGCTACAATGTAAAGTAGTGAGTGTACAGCTTGTATAACAGTGTAAATTTGCTGTCCCCTCAAAATAACTCAACACACAGCCATTAATGTCTAAACCGCTGGCAACTAAAGTGAGTACACCCCTAAGTGAAAATGTCCAAATTGGGCCCAATTAGCCATTTTCCCTCCCCGGTGTCATATGACTCATTAATGTTACAAAGTCTCAGGTGTGAATGGGGAGAAGGTGTGTTAAATTTGGTGTTATCGCTCTCACTCACTCATACTGGTCACTGGAGATTCAACATGGCACCTTATGGCAAAGAACTCTCTGAGGATCTGAAAAATAGGATTGTTGCTCTACAGAAAGATGGCCTAGGCTATAAGAAGATTGGCAAGACCCTGAAACTGAGCTGCAGCACGGTGGTAAAGACAGGACAGGTTCCACTCAGAACAGGCCTCGCCAAAGAAGTTGAGTGTACATGCTCAGCGTCATATCCAGAGGTTGTCTTTGGGAAATAGACATACGAGTGCTGCCAGCATTTCTGCAGAGGTTGTAGGGGTGGGGGGGGGGGGGTCAGCCTGTCAGTGCTCAGACCATACGCCGCACACTGCATCAAATTGGTCTACATGGCTGTCATCCCAGAAGGAAGCCTCTTCTAAAGATGATGCACAAGAAAGCCTGCAAACAGTTTGCTGAAGACAAGCAGACTAAGGACATGGATTACTGGAACCGTGTCCTGTGGTCTGATGAGACCAAGATAAACGTATTTGGTTCAGATGGTGTGAAGTGTGTGTGGGGACAACCAGGTGAGGAGGACAAAGACAAGTGTGTCTTGTCTACAGTCAAGCATGGTGGTGGGAGTGTCATGGTTTGGGGCTGCATGAGTGCTGCCGGCACTGGGGAGCTACAGTTCATTGAGGGGACCATGAATGCCAACATGTACTGTGACATACTGAAGCTGAGCATGATCCCCTCCCTTCAGAGACTGGGCCGCAGGGCAGTATTCCAACATGATAACGACCCCAAACTTACCTACAAGACCACCACTGCCTTGGTGAGGAAGCTGAGGGTAAAGTTGATGGACTGGCCAAGCATGTCTCCAGACCTAAACCCTATTGAGCATCTGTGGGACATCCTCAGACGGAAGGTGGAGGAGCGCAAGGTCTCCAACATCCACCAGCTCTGTGATGTCATCATGGAGGAGGGGAAGAGGACTCCAGTGGCAACCTGTGAAGCTCTGGTGACCTCCATGCCCAAGAGGGTTAAGGCAGTGCTGGAAAATAATGGTGACCACACAAAATATTGACACTTTGCGGCCAATTTGGACATTTTCACTTAGGGGTGTCCTCACTTTTGTTGCCAGCGGTTTAGACATTAATGGCTGTGTGTTGAGTTATTTTGAGGGGACAGCAAATTTACACTGTTATACAAGCTGTACACTCACTACTTTACATTGTAGACAAGTGTCATTTCTTCAGTGTTGTCACATGAAAAGATAGAAGAAAATATTTACACAAATGTGAGGGGTGTACTAACTTTTGTGAGATACTGTATATGTAAGGTGCTGCGTATGCCTATCAGTGCCCTTCAGTTCCACCTATCAGTGCCCATCAGTGAAGGAGAAAAATTACTTATTTACAAAATTTTATAACAAACTAAAATGTTATTTTTTTTTTTCAAAATGTTTATTTTTTTTTCGTTTGTTTAGCAAAAAAATAAAACCCAGAAGTGATTAACCACTTCAATACCGGGGGGCACTTAAACACCTTCCTGCCCAGACCAATTTTGAGCTTTCAGCGCTGTCGCACTTTGAATGACAATTGCGCGGTCATGCTACACTGTACTCAAATGAAATTTTTATCATTTTTTCCCCACACATAGAGCTTTCTTTTGGTGGTATTTGATCACCTCTACGGTTTTTATTTTTTGCTCTACAAATAAAAAAATACCGAAAATTTTGAAAAAAAATATGTTTTTTTTTGTTTCAGTTTCAAAACTTTGTAAATAAGTATGTTTTCTCCTTCACTGATGGGAACTGATGGGGCTACACTGATGGGCACTGATAAGGCGGCACTGATGGGCACCAATGATGTGGCACCAATGAAGTGGCACTGATGAGGTGGCATTGATGGACACAGATATGTGGCACTGCTAGGTGGCACTGATGGGCACTGATAGGCGGCACTGATGGGCGACACAGATGGGCACTGATAGGTGGCACAAATTGGCACTGATAGCTGGCACGGATTGGCATGGATGGGCGGCACAGATGGGCATGGATGGGCGGCACAGATGGGCATGGATAGGCGGCGCAGATGGGCATGGATAGGTGGCACAGATGGGCATGGGTGGGCACTGATAGGTGGCACGGATGGGTACTGATAGGCGGCACAGGTGGGCACTGATAGGTGGCACAGGTGGGCACTGATAGGCGGCACAGGTGGGCACTGATAGGCGGCACAGGTGAGCACTCATAGGCGGCATTGTATTGTTATACTGTACTAATGGATGCCAATCAGTGCCAAACAATAATGCATGCCATTCAGTGATGCCCATTGTGGGCACTGATTGGCATCCATTATGGGCACTGATTGGCATCCATTGTGGCACTGACTGGCATCCCTGGTGGTCTAGGGAGGATTACCTTTTGCTGGGCATCCCTGGTGGTCTGGTGGCGTCCCTGGTGGTCCAGTGTGGGCATCCTCGGGGGGGCTGTGCTGATAATCGATCAGCACAGACCCCCCCTGTCAGAGGAGCAGCCGATCGGCTCTCCTCTACTCGCATCTGACAGACACGAGTGAGGAAAAGCCGATCACCGGCTTTTCCTATTTACACTGTGATCAGCCGTGATTGGACACGGCTGATCACGTGGTAAAGAGTCTCCGTCGGAGACTCTTTACCGAGATCGTAGTTGCCGGGTGTCAGACTGACACCCCGCAACAACGATCGCCGCGATGCGCGCCCCCGGGGGCGCGCAGCGGCTCATAATCCTGATCACGTCATATGACGTCCGGTCAGGATTATGCAACCACTTTGCCACCGTCAATTGCCTATAGGGCGGGCGGCAAGTGGTTAAATACCACCAAAAGAAAGCGCTCTTTGTGTGAAAAAAAAAATGATTAAAATGTAAATATGAGCACAGTGTTGTATGACCGCGTAATTGTCATTCAAAGTGTGACAGCTCTGAAAGCTGAACATTGGCCTGGGCAGGAGGGGGGTGAGAGTGTCCGGTAGGCAAATGGTTAATTCACTGATTCCATTGGTTGGGTATTCAGAAGCGTCCCTGGGAATGAGTTCTTGGCGTTGGCCAATCTTCATTGTGGCAGACAAAGTGACATTTCTGCAATATTTGTGGTAAGCCTGTGATGCCATCCGGCTGACTCAGAGGTTCTTAGGAAAGGAACGCCGATTAATATTTTCACATTGTAAAGTGTATCTAATCCCAAAATCGATTATGTTTGACATTATGGGGGGGAGATTTACCAAAAAAAAATGGGGAGTGCAAAATCTGGTGCAGCTCTGCATAGAAACTAATCAGCTTCCAGGTTTTATTGTCAAAGCTTAACCACTGGACCTCCGGAAGATTTACCCCCTTCATGACCAGGCCATTTTTTTTGCGACACTGCACTGCGTTGCTTTAACTGACAATTGTCGTGTGACACTGTACCTAAATACAATTTCTGTTCTTTGTTTCTCATAAATAGAGCTTTCTTTTGGTGATATTTGATCAACTGTGCGGTTTAAAAATTTTTTTGCTATTAAAAAAAAAAAAAAAAAATATTTTTTACTTTCTGCTATTAAATATATCCAATAAAAAAAAATTATAAATCAAATGTCTTCGTTTGCTATAAATAGAGCTTTTTTTTTGTGGTATTTGATCACCTCTGCGGTTTTTATTTTTTGCGCTATAAACAAAAAAAAAATTTTTAAAAATAAAAAAAAATATATTTTTTACTTTCTGATTTAAAATATATCCAATAAAATAACTGTAAAAATCAAATATCTTCATTTCCCATAAATAGAGCTTTTTTTTTGTGTTATTTTATAACCTCTGCGGTTTTTATTTTTTGCGCTATAAACAAAAAAACAACAATTAAAAATTCAAAAAACAATATTTTTTACTTTCTGCTATAAAATATATCCAATAAGTGATTGTAAAGATCAAATGTCTTCATTTCCTATAAATAGAGCTTTCTTTTGGTGGTATTTGATCACCTCTGCGGTTTTACATTTTTGCACTATAAAAAAAACAATAATTAAAACATTTTAAAAATATATATATTTTTTAGTTTCTGCTATAAAATATATCCAATAAAAAAATTATAAAAATCAAATGTCTTCATTTCCCATAAATAGAGCTTTCTTTTATTGGTATTTGATCACTTCTGCATTTTTATTTTTTTGAGCTATAAACAAAACAAAAAAAAAAAATTAAATATTTTTTATTTTCTGCTATAAAATATATCCAATAAAAAAATGGTATAAATCAAATGTCTTCATTTCCTATAAATAGAGTTTTCTTTTGGTGGTATTTGATCACCTCTGCGGTTTTTAATTTTTGCACTATAAAAAAACAATAATTAAAACATTTAAAAAATATATATATTTTTTAGTTTCTGCTATAAAATTGATCCAATAAAAAAATTGTAAAAATCAAATGTCTTCATTTCCCATTAATAGAGCTTTCTTTTATTGGTATTTGATCACCTCTGCGTTTTTTTATTTTTTTTGCGCTATAAACAAAACAAAAAAAAAACAACAATTAAAAAAATAAAAAATTAAATATTTTTTACTTTCTGCTATAAAATATATCCAATAAAAAAATTGTAAAAATCAAATGTCTTAATTTGCTATAAATAGAGCTTTTTTTGGTGGTATTTGATCACCTCTGCGGTTTTTATTTTTTGCGCTATAAACAAAAAAAAACACTATTAAAAAAAATCAAAAAAAAAATATTTTTTACTTCCTGCTTTAAAATATATACAATAAAATAACTGTAAAAATCAAATATATTAATTTCCCATAAATAGAGCTTTTTTTGTGGCATTTGATAACCTCTGCAGGTTTTATTTTTTGCGCTATAAACAAAAAAAACTATTAAAAAAAATTAAAAATAAATTATTTTTTACTTTTTGCTATAAAATATATCCAATAAAATAATTGTAAAAATCAAATGTTCTCATTTCCCATAAATATAGCTTTCTTTTGTTGGTATTTGATCACCTCTGGGTTTTTTATTTTTGCTCTATAAACAAAAAAAAAAAATTAAAAAACAATATTTTTTACTTTCTGCTATAAAATATATCCAATAAAAAAAATTGTAAAAATCAGATGTCTTCATTTCCCATAAATAGAGCTTTTTTTGGTGGCATTTGATCACCTCTGCGTTTTTTAATTTTTTACGCTATAAACAAAAAAAAAAAAAACAACAATTAAAAAAAAAATATATATATATTTTATACTTTCTGCTATAAAATATATCCAATAAAATAATTGTAAAAATCAAATATCTTCATTTCCTTTAAATAGAGCTTTCTTTTTGGTGGTATTTGATCACCTCTGCGGTTTTTATTTTTTGCGCCATTAACAAAAAAAATCAAAATTAAAACATTAAAAAAAAAAAACTATATTTTTTACTTTCTGCTATAAAATATATCCAATAAAATGATTGTAAAAATCAAATGTCTTCATTTCACATAAATAGAGCTTTTTTTTTTTTGGTGGTATTTGATCACCTCTGCGGTTTTAATTTTTTTGAGCTATAAACAAATAAAAAACGACGACAACAAATTTTAAAAACTATATTTTTTTACTTTCTGCTATAGAAATGTCTTCATAAATTTAGGCTAATATGTATTCTGCTACATATTTTTGGTAAAAAAAAAAAAATCTCAATAAGCATATATTGATTGGTTTGCATAAAAGTTTTAGCATCTACAATCTATGGCATATTTTTATTTTCATCTTTTACTAGTGATTCTTCCCGCGATACCACAATTGCTGCAAATCGTGGGGCCATTATTTTTATTATTATTATTTTTATTATTATTATTTTTATTATTATTATTATTATTACTATTTTATTAATTATTATTATTATTATTATTATTTATTATTTATTATTATTATTATTATTATTGCTATTATAATTATTATTATTACTACTACGATGTCATTATTTCTAAATGGCACCCCAAACTCCGAGCGATTTTTGCCACGATCGTCAGGTGACCAGTCACGGCAAAAATGCTCCAACAAGATCTCGGGGCGCGTGATGCCCACTAGAATTTCTGGAACTTCTTTTGGGCGAAACGCGACCGGCGATTTTGTTTCCGCCCGCATGTGAAAGAAGCCTTATTCTTTATAAGGGTTTAGTATGGTTTTTGAGGGTACCCCCTCCCCCACAGACAAAAAAAAAAAATGAAAATAATGGTGTGAGCTCTACCCAAAATCCATACTAGACCCCTATCTAGGCATGCAGCTGGTTGACCAGGAGGGGAACGGATTAGCCGGTAGGAGAAGCAGTGGGGAGGAAGCCAAACCCGCCAAGGAGTAGAAGCAGTGGGGAAGCCGCCGAGTCTGCCCACGACTTGGATGGGGTAAGTAGTGCAAGACGATTAATTGATTGGAGGGGAGGGGGCGGGGAGGGGGGGCTGGGAGGTTTGTTTGTCCCCCCCCCCCCAAAAAAAAAATTGAGCACCAGCCTCCACTGCTTTTCAGCTAAAGATTACTGAAAGAAAGTTCATAAAAGACCACATGGGGCATGTCAAATAGGGTGAAGCAAACGCTGCAAAAAGCTAAAGGAAAACAGAAGGGGGCGCCAGACTAAGTGCAGTGGTTAAGAGAGTATTTGGATTTAATGTGGCACCAATAAATAAAATAAATAAATATAGAATTTTATTGGAAACTCGCATTTAGTGAAGTGTATGCCCGAGGTGGTGACATTGGTATCCTGTGCCAGGGTGGTGACAAAGCTTGGGCCGGGGCTGTGTGTGATTAAAGCGGGAGTCCGCCGGGACTCCGCGTTTTTTTTTTTTTTTTTTTTTAAAAGCCAGCAGCTACAAATACTGCAGCTGCTGACTTTTAAAATAGTGACACTTACCTGTCCAGCGCGCCCGCGATGTCGGCACCCGAAGCCGATCTCTAGATCGTCTGTAAGGTGCTGCCGCCGCCATCTTGGGTATGGGAATCAGGAAGTGGAGCCTTTCGGCTTCATTTCCCGGTTCCCTACTGCGCATGCGCGAGTCGCGCTGCGCAATAAGGACGGTCCCCGCTGCCTCTGGGATCTGTGTGTTTCCCAGCAGGCAGCGGGGCACTTGCGGAAAGGGGCGGGCACTTGCGGAAAGGGGCGTAATCTACGCCCCTTTCCGCAGAGAGCTATCCCGATAGTGGGTGCAGAATACCTGTACTGTACAGGTATCTGCACCCCCCTCCCCCCTGAAAGGTGCCAATTGTGGCGCCGGAGGGGGGGAGGGTTTCCGATGAGCGGAGGTCCACTTTAGGGTGGACCTCCGCTTTAAATAGCTGATAGTTGGCATGAAGTTTATCCTCAGCAACCACCATATGATCCTCATTACTGTACCGATCTCCATGTACAAAGGTGATTCCAAGAGGGAAATGTACAATCCTGGCACAAGAACGATCGCTATCACACTTTCATACTTCTTAGTTGAATATAAAGAAAGCTCCAGTGGGGAGGCTGCCACATACAGTATATACCAGTGATGGCGAACCTTGGCACCCAAGATGTTTTGGAACTACATTTCCCATGATGCTCCACTACACTGCAGAGTGCTAGAGCATCATGGGAAATGTAGTTCCAAAACATCTGGGGTGCCAAGGTTCGCCATCACTGGTATATACACTCCCTGGCCACTTTATTAGGTAGACCTGTTCTATTGCTTGGTAACCCAAATTGCTAATCGGCCAATCACACGGCAGCAACTCAATGCATTTAGGCATCTAGACGTGGTGAAGACGACTTGCTGAGGTTCAAACTGAGCATCACAATGGAGAAGAAAGGGGATTTAAAATGGTTCTACACCATGTACCACCCATTTTACCTACAGGTGAGCCTCTATTAAGACTTACCTGTAGGTGCTTGAAATATCTCTTAAACCTCCAGGGTTTAGGAGATATTTAGAAAAAAGCCAAGCGCCGATGACTACGGCGCATGCGCTGATGTCTATGGTGTATGCGCGTGTTAGGCCACATCGCGCCCTTTCTAATAGGGTTAATGCCGTGCATGCGCAGGAGTGATGTGATGTGACTCCGGTTGAAGATGGACGCTCCCTGCTAGTGGGGACAGCAGTGATATTGCAGTCTTCGGTTTCAGGTAAGTGACACATAATGGACTACTATGTGATGCGATGCGATGCACAGTAGCCCATTATGCTTTACCTTTGCAGGGAAATAAAGAGGAAGTAAAACCCACCAGGGTTTACTTCCTCTTTAAGTGACTTTGAACGTGGCGTGGTTGTTGGTGCCAGACAGGCTGGTTTGAGTATTTCAAAAACTGCTGATCTCCTGGGATTTCCACACACAATCATCTCTTGGGTTTACAGAGAATGGTCCAAAAAAGAGAAAATATCCAGTGAGCGGTAGTTGTGTGGAGGAAAATGCCTTGTTGATTTCAGAGGAGAATGGGCAGGTTCCAAATGATAGAAAGGCAACAGTAACTCAAATAACCACTCATTACACCCAAGGTATGGAGAATACCATCTCTGAACATACAACACATCCAACCTTGAAGCAGATGGGCTGCAGCAGCAGAAGACCACACCAAGTGCCACTCCTGTCAGCTAAGAACAGGAAACTGAGGCTACAATTGGCACAGGATCACCAAAATTGGACAATAGAAGATTGGAAAAACGTTGCCTGGTCTGATGAGGCTGGATTTCAGCTGCGACATTCAGATGGTGAGGTTGGAATTTGGTATAAACAACATGAAAGCATGGATCCATCCTGCCTTGTATCACTGGTTCAGGCTGGTGGTGGTGGTGTAATGGTGTGGGGGATATTTTCTTGGCACACTTTGGGCCCCTTAGTACCAACTGAGCATCATTTAATCACCACGGCCTACCTGAGTATTGTTGCTGACCATGTCCATCCCTTTATAACTCCCCATCTTCTGATGGCTCCTTCCAGCAGGATAATGCCCCATGTCACAAATCTCCAATCATCTCACCACTGGACAATGAGGTCCCTGTCCTCCAATGGCCTCCACACTCACCACATCTCATCCAGAGCACCTGTGGTGGAACAGGAGATTGGCATCATGGATGTGCAGCCGACAAATCTGCAGAAACTGTGTGAAGTTATCATGTCACTATGGACCAAATAAGTTTATCTCGGTCTCATCAGACCACAGGACATGGTTCCAGTAATCCATGTCCTTAGTCTGCTTGTCTTCAGCAAACTGTTTGCAGGCTTTTTGTGCATCATCTTTAGAAGAGGCTTCCTTCTGGGATGACAGCCATGCAGACCAATTTGATGCAGTGTGCAGCGTATGGGCTGAGCACTGACAGGCTGACCCCCCCCCCCCCCACCCCTACAACCTCTGCAGAAATGCTGGCAGCACTCGTATGTCTATTTCCCAAGGACAACCTCTGGATATGACGCTGAGCATATGCACTAAACTTCTTTGGTGGACCATGGCGAGTCCTGTTCTGAGTGGAACCTGTCCTATTAAACCACTGTATGGTCTTGGCCACTGTACTGCAGCTCAGTTTCAGGGTCTTGGCAATCTTCTTATAGCCTAGGCCATCTTTATGTAGAGCAACAATTCTTTTTTTTCAGATCCTCAGAGAGTTCTTTGCCATGAGGTGCCATGTTGAACTTCCAGTGAGCAGTATGAGTGAGTGAGAGCGATAACACCAAATTTAACACACCTGCTCCCCATTCATACCTGAGACCTTGTAACACTAACGAGGCACATGACACGGGGAGGGAAAATGGCTAATTGGGCCAAATATGGACATTTTCATTTAGGGGTGTACTCACTTTTGTTGCCAGCGGTTTAGACATTAATGGCTGTGTGTTGAGTTGTTTTGAGGGGACAGCAAATTTACACTGTTATACAAGCTGTACACTCACTACTTTACATTGTAGACAAGTGTCATTTCTTTAGTGTTGTCACATGAAAAGATAGAAGAAAATATTTACAAAAATATGAGGGGCGTACTCACTTTTGTGAGATACTGTGTGTGTGTATATGGATATATGTATATATATATATATATATATATATATATATATATATATATATATTTATATTCAAAAAATAATATATATATATAAATATATATGTATGTGTGTGTGTGTGTGTATAATATCTATCTATCTATCTATCTATCTATATATATATAATTTATTTATTTATTTTTATTTTTATTTGTATGTATATATATATATATATATATATATATATATATATATATATATATATATATATATATATATATATATATATATATATATATATATATGTTTTTTCCCAGTGTACATATATACAGAAAAGTAGCACAAAACTGCAATGTCAAATAGAAGCATAAAAGGAAATTGTGCAATAGTGAAAGTATATTTTTAAATGATAGAAACCTTACTTTCAAGATCAAGATAACCAGCCGTGGTGAGAGTCGTGCATTGCTCACTCATGTGGGGCGTTCTAGTCCCTTCTTTTTAAACCTGCATAGAAGATCTGAGGGCTGCGTGATGCCTGAGGCCTTATATAAAATCAGATGTGTGGAGAATGGTTGGCTCTTATAAAAATTGCTGCCATACAAGCAGATTCTGTCCTGTGAGTATCTGTGGCAGGACCTCCTCTATTGTCCAGTCCATGCAAGCTTGGCTGATCTCAGATAAGTACTCACACAAGCCTTATGCCACGTACACACAACCAAACTTTCCAGCAGACTAGATCCGACTGAATCATTCCATCGGATAGTCCAATCGTTTTTTTTTTTCAAAAAAATCAGACGGACCTAGAAATAGAACATGTTTCAAATCTGTCCAACAGACTCAATTCCTATTGGGAAAACCGTTTGTCTGTATGCTGGTCCAACGGACCAAATATGACGCTAGGGCAGCTATTGGCTACTGGCTATTGAACTTCCTTTTCTAGTCCCGTCGTACGTCATCACGTTCAAAACTAACGGACTTTAGTCCGTTTATGTGTGGCCAAGTCCACTCATTCGGAAGTCCGTCATAACTCCATCGAAAGTCTGTCGGGAAGACCGTTGGACCTCGTCTGCCAGAAAGTCCGGCCGTGTATATGTGCATAAGGCTGCATTCACACCTGAGCGTTTTTCGTATAGTGCCCCATCATTGGTGTCAGTGGGAGGAATAGTGCCCCATAATTGGTGTCAGTGGGAGGAATAGTGCCCCATCAGTGGTGTCAGTGGGAGGAATAGTGCCCCATCAGTGGTGTCAGTGGGAGGAATAGTGCCCCATCAGTGGTGTCAGTGGGAGGAATAGTGCCCCATCAGTGATGTCAGTGGGAGGAATAGTGCCCCTCCCATCATTGGAGCACAGGTGTGTCAGGTGGAAGGTGTCTGTGGAGCTCCTCCAGCTGATCGGTGTGAGAGGGGAGTGGTGAGGAAATCTCTCCCAGCTCTCCTGGCCCCTTTCTGGGGAAGCCATGGAGGCCAGCAGGGCCTCTCCTGCTGGAGGTTCTCAGCCTTCTCCTGGGCCGTCGGGTGACATGCCTTCTGGTGGACAAGCGGATCTCTCTGCCCCTGGAGAGGACAAAGGCTCACATGCCATTCGTGAGCGAGTGGTGGCCGGGATAAAGGTCCTGAATAGGGAGAGGGATAAGCTTTACAAGCTGCGTGCGGAGCTGAAGAGCCTGAGAAGGCAGCGTGAGGGCTTACACAGCCAGAAGCGAGGATCCATGGATCCGGAGATCCAATTGGCCAAAGTCCGTGTGGACCACCAGGAGACCATCGTGGCCATGATTGAAGGCCCTTCAGGGAGGAGTTTGGTAACGACAGGAGTTTTGGAAGGGTGACAAAGATGGAGGTGGAGGAGGAGACCCCCAATTCCACCCCCCTGCCCCCCTAGGGAGAGGTAAGCAGCCCCATGACTTCCCAGGACTCAGGAGGCATGCTGAGGGCCATCCAGGTAATGGAGTTTCCTATACGGGGGGATCGGTTGGTGTTTAATGAGGAGGACATTACAGATGATGTACCTGATAATGTAAAGCCAGTGAAGCCCCATGTTGTGGACAAGACTGTATTTGTGCCTTTTACTGATGCTGACAATGTGCCTGATGACAGTCAGACTGCTAATCCTGTGTGCAGCCATGTTGTGCCGGATGATGTTTCAATGCAGCAAAACTTACATTTAAAAAGTGTAATTTCTGTGGATGAACTACAGGTGTCAGCAGAGCCAATTAACCCTTCTTTAGCAGAGTCCAAAGCTGTTTGCCCCACTGCTGCTGAGGACTCTACAAGGCAGCACCAGGAGACAGCTGGTACTGCAGCAGAAACTATGACCATTCCTGATGGGAACATTTCTGTGACTGATAACAATCACCCCAGCACCAGTGTGATGGACAATCGTCCGTCTGTGAATTCTACTGATCCAGTTCAGACAGTTGATAATGTTAATAATGTACAGACTAATGTGACTTCAGTGTGGAGACTTGGCCCTAATAAACCTACATTTGCTCAGGTGGTACGCTCTGCTCCTGGTAGCTCCGCTCCCAAGTGGGGTTTTCCCCTACAGGCTACCACTTTGGGCACCCCAGGATCTGGTCTTGGGTCTCTGGCTTCTGCTGGGGGTCCCAGACGTAATGTTGTGATTCTAAAATGGGAAGGTGGTGCAGTCCCTCCAGCGCGGCGTGCGGTGGTGGATCTCATTTTAGAAATGGGTTTTGGGGCAAATGATCTGTATGCCTTTATACATGTAGCTGGGACGAGGGATTATACAGTTAGCTTCACCAGGCCAGAGGGTCTTGACCTGTTCTGGGAGCGATATGAGGCTTGGTGCAGGTCAAGACCTGAATGGGAAGGTCTGGCCCCAGTTGCGATCTCTCAGAGGTCAACAGTTAAAAAAATCACCATCATTCTGACCAATGAGAGCGTCCCCGCTGGGGATTTAGAGGTTTGGTTGCGGAACTATGGGGAGGTTTTGATAAGCCCAGCAAAATCCTTGATGAGCGTAACATCTGGACTGGGGGTTGGTCAGTAATGGTCAGGTTGGCCAGGGATGGGAATGTTATCCGTCACCTGCCCTCCTCAGCTTTTATAGGGAGGGATAGGATGACTATTTTCTACCCTGGTCAGCTGAAGTTGTGTCACCGCTGTGGAGAAAAGGGGCATTTGATCTCCTCCTGTTCAGCCTTGATATGTTCAGTGTGTCAGGTCAGGGTCACATGGCCAAGGACTGCACCGATATGATCAGGTGCACCTGTGCCTGCGCCTTGGCCATCCCTACAGCAAATGTCCTGAAGCCTGGCACAATATGGAGAAGGAGGTAATGGATGACTTGTCAAGGCTGGACAGGATGGAGGGTGAGGCTCCTGGTGTACCATCCTCCTCTGCAGTGACTGACTCCCCTGGTCCTGCTCAGGATCCCTCTCCAGTGCCTATGGCCACCCCTCCTGTGTCTGTAAGTATTCCTTCTGTATCTGTCTGTGTCCCCCCAGCTTACTGTATCCTCTCCTCTTGTGTCAGAACCTTCCAAGTCTGTGCCCCCCGTGTCAGTTACCCCCCCCTCTAAGTCTGTCTCAAAGGGAACACCACCCCCACCAGGAGTGGTAGCAGGTACTAAAAAGGTCGCTTCTTCCTCTATAAAGGAGTCTTCTGTGAAGACTCCAAAGAAAAAAAACAGAGATTATGGCATCTCTGAAGCTGACCTACAGTACCTGGAGGAGAGAAGGAAGGTTGGGAAGCGGAAGCAGGTGGTGAGGACGGAAGGGCTCCAGTGCCTGTCTCCAATCATCGTAGGTCCTCTGAATGGTATGTTTCTTCATCTGGAGCTTCTTCGGAACGAAGTTCCGATTCTGAAATGGAGTTTGAGGCTGCCTCAAGAAAGAGAGAGGCTTCTGGTGATGAGCAGCAGAGGGGAGCTAAGAAGCAATCCACCCAATAACCCAAATGGCGGTTCCCCCTCCGTTAAAATTGGTGACAATAAATGTCACCAGCATTAAGTCAGTAAGAGCTCGTTCTATGGCCTTCTTTTTGTTCAGCCAATTAGACGCTGAAATTTTATTTTTGCAAGAGACTAGGCTCACCTCCTTGGCAGATATTCATATGGCCAAGAGAGAGTGGAGGTATGGTCCATCTTACTGGTCTCTTGCGGCGGTGTGGCGGTGTTATTTAAAACCGGTATGGTAAATGTCCGGCGGGTTATTGAGGTGGAGATTGGGAGATGTATGGTCTTAGACGTCCTTGTGGGGGGGCAGGACCTGCGCCTAATTAATGTTTATGGGCCGCACACAAAGTGGGACAGGAAATGCCTTTTTACAAGGATCAAGCCATTTCTTTTTACATCCCGGCAAGTGGTCTTTGGAGGTGACTTTAATACAGTAACTAGGCCCAAGGACAGGCAGGACTTCAAGGACAGACTGGGATATGATAGCGTTTTTTTAAATAGTATGGTTAGGGATGCTGGTCTTGTGGATGTGCACATTAAGCACCTCCCGGATGACACCGGGTTCACCTTTCATCGAGGTAGTAGTCAGAGTAGGATAGATAGTTTTTTTTTTTTTGAAGGAGACCTCTGCTTTCTCACCCCCAGTGGTGCAGGCAGTAGAGTTCTCTGATCACTGTATCCTATCTGTGGTCCTGAATGCTTCAGACACCCCTCAGAGGGGCAAGGGCATCTGGAGATTGAATTAGACTCTACTCAAGGAAGAACATGTTAGACAATCCTTTGAGGAATTCCTTCAGGCTCAGGTGACCATCCTGGACTTTTGTAGCAGCAAGGCTGAGTGGTGGGAGCTGACCAAAAAGAGGATCGCTGGATTCTTCAGGGCCTAGCCAATAGAAAACAGTTTAATAAATACATGACCTACCAATATTTACGGAGGAAGCTGGATATTCTTGTCTCAAGAGGAGGAGATCCTGGGGCAATCTCCGAAGTGAAACTCCTCCTCAGGAAGTGTCAATATGACCGGCATGCCTCTTTGGTTCTGGAGAGGGACTATGGGAAGTACCACTCGCCTGACCCTTACCAGAACTGCAAACAAGGTGTAGCTGTTAACACGGTTGTTTGCCTTAAGGACAGTACAGGTTCCTTGACAAAGTCCAGCTCAGGGATCCTGGAGGTCGTGAGGTCCTTATGCTGACCTTCTTGGGAGGAAAGAGCTTGACCGTGACAAGATGGACAGCTTTTTGGACTCCTCTCCAGGTCTAAATGGTGGAGATGTTCCATTGATGAATTTGACAGAGGAGATCACAGGTGATGAGGGCAATTGAACAGCTTGCTATCAAAAAGTCACCTGGACCGGATGGCTTGACGGCTGAGTTTTACAAAGCCTTTAAGTCTTTTCTGGCCCCACATTTGGTAGAGGTTTTTAACAGTTGCCTTGCTGGGGGGGGGGGGAGGGGGGGAGGTGCTTTCCCCTCCATGAGGCACTTGGCTTTGATTTTTCTTTCAAAGGGTAAAGATCCTTCAATGATTGAGAATTGGCGCCCCATCAGCCTTCTTAATGTCGATAGAAAGATACCGGCAAAGATTCTTTTCTGGTGCCTATCGTCAGTAGCAGAGTCTTTGCTTTCTCGCCATCAGCACTGTTCGGTCCAGGGTAGAAGCACCTTCACAGTGGTTTTAGCTGTCCGGGAGGCCTTGGAGCAGTGCAGGGCTGCAGGCTGGGGACAGTATTTGCTGACATTGGATCAGAGGAGAATGAAAACTCCTCCTACAAGCTTCCCTAGGAACTGATAGAAGTCACAAGACTGCTATATACTGCTGATGAGAAAAGGTATTTAGCAGATTATATTTACTAAAATAATTGCATTTCCATATTCTGTGTACTGTAGGAGATCAGATATAGCGAATGCAGGGTCCTGGGGAGATCAGATATAGTGAGTGCAGGCTCCTGGGGAGATCAGATATAACAAATGCTGGCTTCTGGGGAGAGCAGATATAGTGAATGCAGGCTCCTGAGGAGACCAGATATGGTGAATGCAGGCTCCTGGGGAGAGCAGATATAGTGAATGCAGACTCCTGGGGAGAGCAGATATAGTGAATGCAGGCTCCTGGGGAGAGCAGATGTAGTGAATGCAGGCTCCTGGGTTTAGTAACACTTTAACCACTTCAGCCCTGAAAGGATTTGCCCACTTCCTGACCAGGCCTTTTTTTGCTATACGGCACTGCGTCATTTTAACTGACAATTGCGCTGTTGTGCGATATTGTACCCAAATTAAATTAATGTCCTTTTTTTCCCCACAAATAGAGCTTTCTTTTGGTGGTATTTGATCACCTCTGCATTTTTTTTTTTTTTTTGCGCTATAAACAAAAAGAGTGACAATTTTGAAAAAAAAAACACAATTTTTTGCTATAATAAATATAAAATTAAAAAAAGTAATTTCTTCATCAGTTTAGGCCAGTATGTATTCTGCTACATACTTTTGGTAAAATATCAAATAATAATAAACGCAAAAGCGTATATTGATTGGTTTGCGCAAAAGTTATAGGGTCTACAAAATAGGGGATAGATTTATACCATTTTTATTATTATTATTATTATTATTATTATTATTATTATTATTATTTTTTTTACTAGTAATGCCAGTGATCAGCAATTTCAAGCAGTTAAGGAAGATTCATCATCTGTCCTGTTTACCTTTATGAACAAAAGTGAAAGAAAAGACAAAATTTTGGGTTGTCACCAGAACAAGAATGGAGGAGAAATCTACCATTGGGGACACTATTTCTAGTGACTACAAGGGATGCCCTTAAAGAGGGATTCCACCTAAAAAAAAAAAAAAAAAATAAAAGCCAGCAGCTATAAATACTACAGCTGCTGACTTTTAATAAATGGACACTCACCTGTCCCGGGTTCTAGCGATGCCGGCAGCCGAGGCCGATCGATCGCTCGGCTCTCGGCTGCTGCCGTCACCATTCTAGGTGAGGGAATCAGGAAGTGAAGCGAATCGGCTTCACTTCCCGATTCCCTACTGCGCATGCGCGAGTTGCGCAGCGCAATAGAAATTCTCCGCGCTGTCACTGGAACCCGTGTGTGTCCCAGCAGACAGCGCGGCAGGACAGGAAATGGCGTAGACTCCCACTGGAGTCTATGCCCGGAAGTGGGTGTAAATACCTGTCTTTGACAGGTATCTCCACCCCCCTCCCCCCTGTAAGGTGCCAATTGTGACATCGGAGGGGGGGAGGGTTCCGATTAGCGGAGGTTCCACTTTAGGGTGGAACCCCGCTTTAATTTTAAGGGATTTCCTCTAGACATGTGCATTGCCAAAAACTTTTTTTTGTTTTTCTGGTCATTCGTTATGTTCGAAATGCTTTATTTTGAATAAATTCAAAACTTTGGAAAAATTCTAATTCATTATGTTCCATTCATTTAGATGCGCTATTCTTTCTTTCGATAATCAAGAAAAATCCGAAATTCTAAATTTAAAATAAGTCCGAAAATACAAAAATCCAAAATAAAAACTGAGTAGCTAATAATAACTAAATGTTAAATCATAGGTATTGGAATTTCCTTTCAAATTTGTCTGTTAGTGAACCTAACAAATATGAATTTATCCAAAGTTACGAATTATCCGAAATAATGAATGCCGCATCTAAACGAATGGAACGGAAAAAATGAATAATAAATAATAATAATAAAATGTTTTTATTATTAATTTGTTACATTCTATTCGTTTAGATGCTGCATTCGTTTTTTGGGATAATTCATAACTTTGGATGAATTTGTATTTGTTACGTTCACCAACAGCCAAATTTGAAAGGAAATTCCAATACCTATAGTTAGTATTAGTTATTATTATTAGTTAGTTATTATTTTGGATTTTTGTTTTTTTTAATTTTCGGATTTTCATTCATTTGAATTTTTGAATTTTCGTTCTTATTCTCGAACTTTCTTTGTTATTTTCAGATGTTTTAATTAATTTGTGAAACAGTTTTTTGACTATTCAAATATTTCTGAATTAACGAATTTGTCGTATTTTCGTCAAAAAATGTATTCAGAACAAAACAAATTGCACATGTCCAATTTTCTCTCACTTCCTGGTTTGGCTGTAGGACAGGAAGTGAAGGAAAATCTCTGCAATGGCAAAGGGCTCATTCGCACTAGCTTTGCTCTCTGAAGAGCAGGGGTCAAGTCCTGGGGAAAAAAGTGTGGGAACTCCCACCCAAGATCCACTCCCCCCACCAAAAAAAATAAATAAATGATACGCTCATATGCACGAACGCTTCAAAAGTAGTATTTTTCATCCAATTTTCGTATTGTGTGTATGAAGCTTAACTGTTAGTACATAAAAAAACAATTCTCAATAAACATAAATACGGTAATTCTCTGAATAATCAGCATTCATTCAATTGTGCTTCCATGCAAATGTGAACATTGTGTTCTGATCTTTATTGGGGAATTTTATTTTGTATATAGAGTGTTTATGTGGTGAGTTTACACTTTTCATTGAACAGAGTTTGGATAACACAGGGTTAAAGGGAAAGGTCATAAATGAACTGCACATTATCTGGGCAGAATGCTTGGGGAGATAGTGATGTGTTCCTGCTTAGGAGATGTATGTTAGCTTGGGGGGGGCTGCAAACTCTGCAGGGGCTCCAACACACACTCGCTGCTATTCCAACCCTTCATATATTTCCACATAAACTTCCCTCCTGGCATTAAACTTTGCCAGGTATTGTGCTCAGCTTACCACCCCAAACTGATGTTCCTCCCTCAGCTCACCTCTCTCCCTGCATGTCCTGTGAGCAGAATAGCTGTGCTCTTCCACTGGGTTCTCTCATCATATGGCACTGAAGATAGAGGAGGGGGAGATTCAGCGGGACACACAGAGCAAGTATGCAAGACAAGGGGGGGAGGATGAGGAGATAGAAAATCAGGAGGGGCCGGCGGGGAGGAGCGCATCACGAGAGGTCTGACTAAATACAATCTCTTAGCAGCAGGGACCTGATCTACCCATCAGCTAGCTGTGATTGACAGGTAGATCGAAGGGGAAGCTGTCATGGGGCTCCCTACTGGCAATGCCTGAATGGTCAGATGTGCGGCACTTACTATAGCGAGCTGTGTCGGGTGGCTGCTGGTGTAGCACCTGCCACACAGCTCGCATAATTCAAAGTCTTGCAGGACATGGCTGCTAATGGGAACTGAGTTCCTGTTGTGGAAAAAGTACAGGAACTCCGTTCCCGTGAGTTCCCACAGGACTTGAGCCCTGCTGAAGAGTGATCCACGTTTAGATTGCTCTTCAGAGAGCATTTGACAGGTGGTGAGGAGACATTGTATCACCCTAGAGCTACCCCCTCCCTCTGTGGCACACATTGAACAAACTTGAACTTCTGCAGTATTATCTCTTGTAAGCTGCTACAGTATTTTTCCCAAATAAATCAAATATAAAACTATAATATAAACAAAATATGTATTTCTAAAAACTATAAATGGATAATAGTGTTACCAGCAGCTATACACCAAAATTCAACTCCCATACAAATCAAAAAGAGTCACAGGACACGTAACATCATCAGGAGGGAATGATGAAGTCACGTGCCCTGTCACAAAACACGTAAGGGCGGGGCCTGGATGACATCACGACATTTGAAGAACATGGAAGCGCGGTAAATTACAGGAGTTTCACGACATCGCACACAATCATATTACATACTGTATTAAGGCTGGATATACAAAGCATCCAGAAAGTATTCACAGTGCTTCACTTTTCCCACATTTTGTTATGTTACAGCCTTATTCCAAAATTAATTTAATTCAATATTTTCCTCAAAATTCTAAAATTCCATAATGACAATGTGAAAAACATTTGTTTAAAATCTTTACAAATTTATTAAAAATAAAAAACGAAAAAAATCCCATGTACATAAGTAGTCACAGCCTTTGCCGCGACACTCAAAATTGAGCTCAGGTGCGTTTCCACTGATCATCTTTGAGATGTTTCTATTTTTTGCTATAATAAATATAAAATTCAAAAAAACTAATTTCTTCATCAGTTTAGGCCAGTATGTATTCTGCTACATACTTTTGGTAAAAAAAAAAATAAATAAATCGCAATATCAAATCATAATAAACGCAAAAGCGTATATTGATTGGTTTGTGCAAAAGTTATAGGGTCTACAAAATAGGGGATAGATTTATACCATTTTTATTATTATTATTATTATTTTTTTACTAGTAATGCCAGTGATCAGCAATTTTTTAGCGAGACTGCGACATTGTGGCAGACACATCAGACACTTTTTTGGGGACCAGTGACATTTATACAGCCATCAGTGCTAAAAAAAAAATAGCCACTGATTACTGTATAAATGACACTGTCAGGTAAGGGGTTAACACTAGGTCAAGGGGTTAAGTGTTTCTTACTGTGGGGGGAGGGGACTAACAGGGAGATAGAGAGATCGCTGTTCCTGATTACCAGGAACAGCAGATCTCTCTCTCCTCCCCTGTCAGAACGGGGATCTGTCTGTTTAAAGAGGAAGTAAACCCTGATGCCGTCTATCTGGCCGGCAGACAGCGAGCGGGGGGGGGGGGGGGGGTTGAGGTGCCGTGGGAAGAGGCGGTTGTTTTCCATGAGCCGCCACTGCCTCAAAACCATGAGCCGCCAGTGCCTCACATGCTGACACAGCATGAGTAGAGGAGAGCTGGTAAACGCCAGGTGTGACAGGGGAATTTTACACAAATAATCAGGGCACTGATCATCAAATTAACTTTTTGTTTTTAAAAATAAAAATAAAAAAGTGTGGTTTAACCACTAGAGATCTGCGCTATAGCCAAATGATGGCTACAGCACGGACCTCCTTTGCCAGGACTACGTCTATTGACGTGGCCCCGTGCACGAGTGGCCTGCGCGCCCCGAGGGGCGCGCGCGGCACGCTCTGTGATCGGCGAGTCTATGAGACTCGCCTGATCACGGTTCTGAGCAAGGGGTCGATCCCGACCCCTTACCACGTGATCAGCTGTCAGCCAATGACAGCTGATCATTTGATACAATGGAGCCGGTAATCGGCTATTATTCCTCCTCGCGCTGACAGCGCGAGGAGAAAAAAAAGAGCCGATCACCGGTGGCCGTGATCGGGACATCAGTCCCGATCATGGCAAGCTTACCAGTGCCCACCTGCCCCCCTCAGGAATAAATAAGTGCCCCCCGTAAGTGCCACCCAGCAGTGCCCACAGTGCCACCCAGCAGTGCCCACAGTGCCACCCACAATCTGCCTCAACGGTGCTGCACTCCAGTGCCACATATCCGTGCCCATCAGTGTCATCTACCAGTGCCCATTAGTGCCGCCCATCAGTGCCCAGCAGTGCCACCTATCAGTGCCCATCAGTCCCATCTATCAGTGGTACCTATCAGTGCCCCTTAGTGCCACCCATCCGTGCCATCTTATCTGTGCCCATCAGTGCCGCCTTATCTGTGCCCATCAGTACTGCCTTATCTGTGCCTATTGGTGCCACCTTATCTGTGCCTATTGGTGCCGCCTTAACTATGCCTATCAGTGCCCACCAGTGCAACCTATCAGTGGGCCTCATCAGCGCACTTCAATGAAGGAGAAAAATGACCTGTTTGCAAAATTTTATAACAAACTATTAAACATGATTTTTTTATTTTTTTTATTTTGCATCTTTTTTTGTTTGTTTAGCAAAAGATAAAACTCCCAGCTGTAATTAAATACCACCAAAAGAAAGCTCTATTTGTGGGGGAAAAAAAATTTCATTTGGGTACAGTGTTGTATGCGCGCGCAATTGTCATTCAAAGTGCATCAGCACTGAAAGCTGAAAATTGGTCTGGGCAGGAGGGGGGTTTAAGTGCCCAGTAAGCAAGTGGTTAAATACAACCAAAAGAAATCTCTATCTGTTCCAAATAAATGCAAAAAAATTGCACATGGTTACAGTGTAGCTTGACAGTGCAATTGTCATTCAAAGTGCGACAGCGCTAAAAGCTGAATATGGGTCTGGGCAGGAGGGGGGTGAAAGTGCCAGCATTGAAGTGGTGAATGGTTAATTCAGCCTGTCTTCAAATCATTTTGCACAGTCCCTGATCATGTGCCAGCTGCTATAATACAACGTGGGGACACTTATATTTTAGTGTTAGGACCACAGATACCAGGGTGCCGTGACGTGGCTCTGTGGCTTACGTATGCGTTTGAAAATGCGTGCGGACTAAACCCCTGTTTTTAACACATACTGTTAGGTCAATTTGGTTGTCTGCGAGCTGGTGGTAAGTAGGCTTTGGTTTTTTCCTGGGCATCCCCCAGACTTTGTTGTTAGCTATAATACAATGGGACAGACTCGGCCTGTGGGAAGACATACCCAGGGCACACATGCACACTACATCCAGCAGGCCGGGATTCATGGTACAGATAGTCCTGGTGTTTCAGAACCCCCCCAATCAGACGTTCAGGGAAGGAACACAGAGACCTAGAAGGGAAATGGACGTACTTGATCCATAATGATGAAAGGCATTCATTATATATGTAGTTAGGTGAAGCAGAAGAGAATATCAACATTTTTACTGAGGGTTTAATACAGCTTTAAGCCCTTTAAGGAATTCAGGTACTCCGCCAAGTGTCACTTGTAAATTCCTCCCCAGCTTTGAGTTGTTTGCTGTAAAAGTTTAATAAGTGTTCCCGAAACATGGAGAAATCTTCAAAGTCACGTAGATATTTCATAAAGAAGAACTCTGCTGAGAAGCCCAGGTCTTCTCAGTGGTGGCTGTGGTCGGTCATCCATACATCATAGGACAGTGCTGAGGGTATAAAGTCACCACTATTCTCTGCAGAATTCAGGCCAGTGTGATGATGTGCCCCGGGGGGGGGGTCCATGACACTGAGTTTGCAGAAAGCGTGTTGGATGATACCAGTCATCATGGGATAGGACCCACTCTGGACCTTGGAGCCTCAAGCATTTAGGAGAGGAGGTATTTCCGGTAGAGATGCTTTTTTTTTTTTTTGTAACTTGGTGGGCTACTTTTCTTTTATTTATTTTTGCTAACTGATGTACCCCTTTAACGAGGGCCGTTCTTCCAAACATTAGGATTCCAAAATCTCGAGGCCCCCTCATTTACAAAAAACAAAGGAAACCTGACAACCGCCTTGATGAAAATAACTTCATATCAGAGTCCCCCATTACATTAGAGGTTCCCCCATTACGTCAGAGGTCCCCCATTACATCAGAGGTCCCCCTCCATCACATCAGAGGTCCTCCTCATAACAGCAGAGGTCCCCCAATACATCAGTGGTCCCCCAATACATCGGGGGCCCCCCCATCACATCGGAGGTCCTTCCATCACATCGGAGGTCCTTCCATCACATCGGAGGTCCTTCCATCACATCGGAGGTCCTTCAATCACATCGGAGGTCCCCCTCATCACATCTGAGGTCCCCCCCATCACATCAGAGATTCCTCTCATTACATCAGAGGTCCTCCTCATTACATCAGAGGTCCTTCCATCACATCAGAGGTCCTTCTCATCACTTCAGAAGTCCATCTATCACATCAGAGGTCCCCCCATCACATCAGAGGTCCCCTCATCACATCAGAGGTTCCTCCCATCGCATCAGAGGTTCCTCCCATCGCATCAGAGGCCCCCCCATCACATCAGAGGTCCCCCCCATCACATCAGAGGTCCCCCCCATCACATCAGAGGTCCCCCCCATCACATCAGAGGTCCCCCCCATCACATCAGAGGTCCCCCCCATCACATCAGAGGTCCCCCCCATCACATCAGAGGTCCCCCCCATCACATCAGAGTTCCCCCCCATCACATCAGAGGTCTCCCCTATCACATCGACGGTCCTCCCCCATCACATGAGAGGTCTTCCCCCATCACATGAGAGGTCTTCCCCCATCACATCAGAGGTCTTCCCCCATCACATCAGAGGTCTTCCCCCATCACATCAGAGGTCTTCCCCCATCACATCAGAGGTCTTCCCCCCATCACATCAGAGGTCTTCCCCCATCACATCAGAGATTTCTCCCATCACATCAGAGGTCCTTCTCATCACTTCAGAAGTCCATCTATCACATCAGAGGTCCTTCTAATCACTTCAGAAGTCCATCTATCACATCAGAGGTCCCCCCATCACATCAAAGGTCCTCCCATCACATCAGAGGTTCCTCCCATCACATCAGAGGTCCTTCTCATCACATCAGAGGTCCTTCTCATCACATCAGAGGTCCTTCTCATCACATCAGAGGTTCTCCTCTTAACATCGGAGGTCCTCCTCATCACATCGGCGGTCCTCCTCATCACATCGGCGGTCCTCCTCATCACATCGGCGGTCCTCCTCATCACATCGGAGGTCCTCCTCATCACATCGGAGGTCCTCCTCATCACATCGGAGCTCCTCCTCATCACATCGGAGCTCCTCCTCATTACATCAGAGTTTTGTTATGCCTCAGTGCTGCGGATCTCCTTTATCCTTCTTCAGCCTCTTCCTGTCATTGCTCAGAACCCTCTTTATGATAGTGACAATAGAGGATCCTGCCTGCACATTGTGTATCGGCACAGTCATTCTAGGCTTCACATGTGACAGGGTGACAACTCAAGAGCGCAACTGGAAGACAGGGACAGTGTTGTCACCCTATAACAAGAAGTGCCTGGACAAGGAATTTCATGGCAGTATCATCAGGGATTTTTTTTTTTATGAAAGCTGCAGATTTGAAAATATTCAAATTACTTTATCAATGACAGTCATATGAGACTTTAGTTATATGTTATATGAGTATATATGACAGTTATATGAGAATTTAGTGATTGAATTTATATCTACTTACAGTTTTGCCAGCGCATATGTCCCTCATTTTAGGTAGTTATAATATATATATATATATATATATAAATAGTTAAGAGATAAATATAATAAGTTGAAACATTTTTTTTTTAAATTACGTTAACCCTTTCAAGTTGTCCTCCTACAGTAACCACTTGCTGACCAGTCTTTTTCTGCCACTTTTTGTTTACCAGGCAGGTAAGTGTAGGTCAGTGTAATGGTCAGGTAGGTCAGTGTTTGTCAGGTAGGTCAGTGTAATGGTCAGATAGGTCAGTGTGCTTCAGTGTAATGGTCAGTGTGTGTCAGGTAGGACAGTGTGGGTCAGTGTAATGGTCAGTGTGTGTCAGGAAGGACAGTGTGGGTCAGTGTAATGGTCAGTGTGTGTCAGGTAGGATAGTGTAATGGTCAGGTAGGTCAGTGTGCATCAGATAGGTCAGTGTAATGGTCAGTGTGTGTCAGGTAGGACAGTGTGGGTCAGTATAATGGTCAGTGTGTGTCAGGTAGGTCAGTGTGCGTCACGTAGGTCAATGTACTGGTCAGTGTGGGTCAGGCAGGTCAGTGTAATGGTCAGGTGGGTCAGTGTAATGGTCAGGTGGGTCAACCAGGTCAGTGTAATGGTCAGGTAGGTCAGTGTGGGTCAGTGCAATGGTCAGTGTGTGTCAGGTAGGTCAGTGTGCATCAGGTAGGACAGTGTACTGGTTAGCAGTGCTGGGACAAGGTGATCCAGCTCCCAGGGCAAAGACGCCAAATTGCCCCAGGGGCAGATGCCCCTCCTGCCCACCCCTTGTCCCGGCCCTGCTGGTTAGTGTGGGTCAGGTAGGTCAGTGTGTGTCAGATAGGTCAGTGTGCTTCAGGTAGGTCATTGTAATGGTCAGTGTGGGTCAGTGTAGTGGTGTCGGGCTCGGACTTCGGGCTGAAGACCCTGGTCTTTTTCCCACCTAACAACGCCCCTGGTTATAACCCATCAGATTTATTTTCGCCATCTGCTATCCATTGCGAGATTTCACTTCCTGTCCCATAGCCAAACAGGAAGTGAGAGGAATACCCTGCAAGTTAAGGGAATTTTTTGGGGACCCCCATATCACCAGAACTAGTGTCCCCATTGGAAGATTTCCCCTCTATTACTTTTCTGGGGACAACCCAAAATGTGAGATTTTCTTTACTTTGACTTTCAATGATAATGGTAAACTGGATAAATAGCGAAAGCGAATCTCCCCAACAGGGGGCACAGACAGGAATAAAAACCGACAGGGGTTCTAATATATCATCTCTGCTCTATCCAACACTAATAAAAAAAAAGTTTTACCTTTAGTGATACTTTAAGTTATCTTCAGGCCTAAAATCATTTTTTAAACGTGTGCACAAAATGCATAAACTACTTTGGCAGCAAAAGGGTATAAGTTCCATTTTTGTGTTCATCGAGAGTAAATTTGAAAAAAAGTGGAGTTCCCCTATAAGAGCCCATTCACACAGGGGCAACACGACTTGTAGGCGACTTGATCAGGCTACTTGGACACGACTTGACAGCGGCGACTTGGGACGACTTCAAAACGACTTGTGATGACTTCAAGCGCGACTTGGGACGACTTACAAGTCGCCCCAGGCCAGGCGACTTTTGCCGCGGCCAAGCAGAGAATGAGCTCAAGGGGAAACTCCACGGCAAATTTCTGAAAAAAAATTGGCGTGGGTTCCCCCTCCGAGAGCATACCAGGCCCTTAGGTCTGGTATGGATTCCAAGGGGAACCCCCTACGCCGAAAAAACGGCGTGGGGGTCCCCCCCAGATCCACACCAGACCCTTATCCGAGCACGCTACCCGGCCGGCCAGGAAAGGGGGTGGGGACGAGCGGGCGGCCCCCCCCCTCCTGAGCCGTACCAGGCCGCGTGCCCTCAACATGGGGGGGTGCCTTGGGGGAGGGGGGGCGTGCGGCCCCCCCACCCCAAAGCACCTTGTCCCCATGTTGATGAGGACAAGGGCCTCTTCCCGACAACCCTGGCCGTTGGTTGTCGGGGTCTGCGGGCGGGGGGCTTATCGGAATCCGGGAGCCCCCTTTAATAAGGGGGCCCCCGGATACCGGCCCCCCACCCTATGTGAATGAGTATGGGGTACAATGTACCCCTACCCATTCACCTGTGAAATAAAGTACAATAAAACACACAACACAGAGAAAAAGTATTTTATTGCACAGCCGGGGGTCTTCCGTCTTCGGGGGTCTTCTCGCCGGACTCCTCCGCTATGTGTGTGTAGCTCTTTTGCCAGCGGAGGAGTCCGGCTTTCTTCCTCCCCGCCGCCGGCCTCTTCTCCCGACTTCGGGGGTCTTGTCCCCCTCTTCGGTTCTTCTGCCGGGCCACCGCGCCTGGTCCGGTGGCCCGGTCTTCTGTCGCCGTCTTCCGTTCTTCTGTCGCCGCCTTCGGTTCTTCTGCCGGGCCACCGCGCCTTCTTATAGCTCTTTTACAGGCGGTGGCCCGGTCTTCCGTCGTCGCCGCCGCCGCCGCCGCCGCCGCCGCCTTCCGTTCTTCTCCTTCTTCTTCTCCTGGAGATGTTGACTCGACGAGCTCTCCGGCCACAATGCCAGGGACGCGCTCCGCTGCCTCTTATATAGGGACAATGGAGCGGTGTCACATGGGTTGATGTCACATGGGTTGGTCACATGGGTTGATGTCACATGGTGACCCCGCCCCCTTACCATGTGACATCAACCCATGTGACCAACCCATGTGACATCAACCCATGTGACACCGCTCCATTGTCCCTATATAAGAGGCAGCGGAGCGCGTCCCTGGCATTGTGGCCGGAGAGCTCGTCGAGTCAACATCTCCAGGAGAAGAAGAAGGAGAAGAACGGAAGGCGGCGGCGGCGGCGGCGGCGGCGGCGGCGGCGGCGGCGGCGGCGACGACGGAAGACCGGGCCACCGCCTGTAAAAGAGCTATAAGAAGGCGCGGTGGCCCGGCAGAAGAACCGAAGGCGGCGACAGAAGAACGGAAGACGGCGACAGAAGACCGGGCCACCGGACCAGGCGCGGTGGCCCGGCAGAAGAACCGAAGAGGGGGACAAGACCCCCGAAGTCGGGAGAAGAGGCCGGCGGCGGGGAGGAAGAAAGCCGGACTCCTCCGCTGGCAAAAGAGCTACACACACATAGCGGAGGAGTCCGGCGAGAAGACCCCCGAAGACGGAAGACCCCCGGCTGTGCAATAAAATACTTTTTCTCTGTGTTGTGTGTTTTATTGTACTTTATTTCACAGGTGAATGGGTAGGGGTACATTGTACCCCATACTCATTCACATAGGGTGGGGGGCCGGTATCCGGGGGCCCCCTTATTAAAGGGGGCTCCCGGATTCCGATAAGCCCCCCGCCCGCAGACCCCGACAACCAACGGCCAGGGTTGTCGGGAAGAGGCCCTTGTCCTCATCAACATGGGGACAAGGTGCTTTGGGGTGGGGGGGCCGCACGCCCCCCCTCCCCCAAGGCACCCCCCCATGTTGAGGGCACGCGGCCTGGTACGGCTCAGGAGGGGGGGGGCCGCCCGCTCGTCCCCACCCCCTTTCCTGGCCGGCCGGGTAGCGTGCTCGGATAAGGGTCTGGTGTGGATCTGGGGGGGACCCCCACGCCGTTTTTTCGGCGTAGGGGGTTCCCCTTGGAATCCATACCAGACCTAAGGGCCTGGTATGCTCTCGGAGGGGGAACCCACGCCAATTTTTTTTCAGAAATTTGCCGTGGAGTTCCCTCTTGAGAGCTGATAATTCTGTCAAAGTCGCCTCCGTATAGACGGAGATCCGACTTGGAGGCGACCTCCATTGAAATCAATGGGTACCGGTCGCCTACAAGTCGGATAGAAGTAGTACAGGAACCTTTTTTGAAGTCGGAGCGACTTCAGTAGCGTGCATTAACACGGCTCTCATTCACTTACATTGCTTTTTAAATGTTGTCCGACCTGAGGCGACCTGAGGCGACTAGGGGCGACCTGAAGTCGGATCAGGAGTTGCCCCTGTGTGAATGGGCTCTAAAGAGACCACCTGTTTTTTTTTTTTTTTTATAATTACGCCACTCACAAAATAACACAATGCGGAGTATTCTTTTTTTTTTTTTTTTAAATACATACACATTTTATATTATATTGTGCATTGAAATAAACATTCCTTTTTTTATATAGATATCCTTATCAAATATTCTTTTTTTTTTTATACAATCACAGATACAAATAAACTTTTTTTTTTTTAAATAAATCTTTGTAGTCTTTGCATTCCTGAATGTGCATTCCATTGCAGCTCCCGGAGGGGGCGATATATAGTTTCAGTGTAGCTCTATAAAAAAAAAAAAAAAAAAATGATTTTCTTTGTACTTTATGAACCTCAGAGCGCCGAATACGATTAATGAGCATCGTCCAAATCCCATTTCATATCAGCCACTTTATAAACCGTCTTTAAAAAAATAAGTGTCCCCTCGACTTTCTAGATTTATAGAAACAAATTTGCTTTAAAAAAAAAAAAAGAAAGAAAAAAAAAGAATTTTCTTCCAACTGTGCTTCCTTAAGGTTACAGGCTCCAAGACTCCTATAAAGATGGATCATCTTGCATTGTGCTCTATAGGTTTTGAATAAAGTTCATTTTTGACCCATAAAACATTAGTGCTCCATAGCAATGCCGTCATAAAGATTTCACCTGTACAGGTATATAACACTATAGTTGTATTAAATGTTTTTTTATTTATTTTTATTTATTTTTTTCTGTACATTATGGTACGGCAAAATGAAACATCTTTTTTGTCCGCATCCTTCAAGTGGCCATATAGAATAATTTGGAAGTTTCGGTAAAGACGTTTTATTTTTTTTTCTGTAAATTTTGAAAGTTTTTACACTATACAAAATAAAGCAGCATCACTCGACACCTCTCCGGAAAAGACGCTAACCTCGACGGGAACGTTTTCAGGCCTCCTATGACCCGGCGCTGGGGTTCCCACGGCAAAGTAAGATTTAAGCATCCTTTTACATTCGGATAGAAGTGAGGCTCACCAGGCTCGAGCAGCGGACAGGACGGTGTCGGTTTTCCCCTCAGAGTTCAGGAACGGTCGCCTCGCTAGTGGACAATGAAGGTTTTATCTGGATCTACGAGCTACAGGGAGCACCAGTCAAAAGTCGTCCTGACACATTGGCAAGTTGACGAAGGTGAAGACGTTGTATTCGATGAGGACGGAGAAACACAGGAAGATGACGTACAGGATGAGCACATAACATCCCAGCCTCTTGTCCAGTTTCCAATTGTTGACATGCACGCCGATGACCTGAAACGGGATGGAGAAACAATTGTAATGGCGTACATTCAACATTTTGTTAGCCCACCCCCCAACTAACTGATACATCTACACCACTCCATCTGTACAAGCCCTTGGAAATATCCTGGCCTTCCCAGTATGGAGGAGCATGGCACTATCTTCCTGATATGGGGAGCATGTGATCTTCTTTCCAGTATGGAGGAGCATGTGACCTCCTTCCAAGTATGTGGGAGCATGTGACATTCTTTCCCGGCAAAATGGGGGGCACGAGATCAGCATGGGGGAGAATATGACCTCCTTGCAGGTATGGGGGAAGCATATCACCAGTATGAGGGAGCATGTGACCTCCTTCCCGGTATGGGGGAGCACTTGACCTCCTTCCCGGTATGGGGGAGCATGTGACCTCCTTTCTGGTATGGAGGAGCATGTGAACAGTATGGGGAAGCATGTGACCAGTGCGGGGGTGTATGTGAGCTCCCTCCTGGTATGGGGAAGCATGTGACCAGTATGGGGGAGCATGTGGTCTTTTTCCTGGTATGGGGGAGCATGTGACTAGTATGGGTGAGAATGTGACCTCCTTTCATGTATGGGGAAGTATATCACTGGTATCAGGGAGCATGTGACCTCCTTCCGAGTATGGGGGAGCATGTGACTTCCTTCCCGGTATGGGGGAGCATGTGACCAGTATGGGAGAGCATGTGATCACCTTCCCGGTATGGGGAAGCATGGCACTATCTTCCTGATATGGGGAGCATGTGATCTTTTTTCCAGTATGGAGGAGCATGTGACCTCCTTCCAAGTATGTGGGAGCATGTGACATTCTTTCCCGGCAAAATGGGGGGCACGAGATCAGCATGGGGGAGAATATGACCTCTTTGCAGGTATGGGGGAAGCATATCACCAGTATGAGGGAGCATGTGACCTCCTTCCCGGTATGGGGGAGCATGTGACCAGTATGGGGGAGCACTTGACCTCCTTCCCGGTATGGGGGAGCATGTGATCTCCTTTCTGGTATGGGGGAGCATGTGATCTCCTTTCTGGTATGGGGGAGCATGTGAACAGTATGGGGAAGCATGTGACCAGTGCGGGGGTGTATGTGAGCTCCCTCCTGGTATGGGGAAGCATGTGACCAGTATGGGGGAGCATGTGGTCTTTTTCCTGGTATGGGGGAGCATGTGACTAGTATGGGTGAGAATGTGACCTCCTTTCATGTATGGGGAAGTATATCACTGGTATCAGGGAGCATGTGACCTCCTTCCCAGTATGGGGGAGCATGTGACTTCCTTCCCGGTATGGGGGAGCATGTGACCAGTATGGGAGAGCATGTGATCACCTTCCCGGTATGGGGAAGCATGTTACCAATATGGGGGGAGCACGTGACCAGTATGGGAGAGCATGTGACCTCCTTTCCGGTATGAAGGAGCATGTGACCTCCTTCCCAGTATCGGGGAGCATGTGTTCTCCTTCCTGGTATGGGGAGCATGTGACCAGTATGGGCAGAATGTGACCTCCTTCATGGTATGGGGGGCATGTGACCAGTATGGAGGTACATGTGAGCTCCCTCCTGTTATGGGGGAGCAGGTGACCAGTATGGGGGAGCATGCGGTCTCATTCCTGGTATGGGGGAGCATGTGACCAGTATGGGTGAGAATGTGACCTCCTTTCATGTATGGGAAAGCATATCATTGGTATGAGGGAGCATGTGACCTCCTTCCCGGTATGGGGGAGCATGTGACCTCCTTCCCGGTATGGGGAAGCATGTTACCAATATGGGGGAGCATATGACCAGTATGGGAGAGCATGTGACCTCCTTCCCAGTATTGAAGAGCATGCGACCTCCTTCCTGGTATGGGGAGCATGTGACCAGTATGGGGTGATTGTGACTTCCTTCATGGTATGGGGGGGGGGGGTTGTCCCATATGGGGAAGCATATGACCTCCCCCCTGGTATGGGGGAGCATGTGACCAGTATGGGGGTGAATGTGTACCTCCCTCCTGGTATTAGGGAGCATGTGACCAGTATGGGGGATCTCACCAATATCATAAGGAACGGGGGGAAGCTCTGACACAGACCAACACGGATCTTAATCAGGGATTAGACCCAGGGCACCAGGGGAGTGTGGCAAAGGTTTATATTATGCTTAGCCACATCAGTTGTTATTACAAGAAAGCCGACCGTCTGCTCTAAAGAACGGTGCTGGGGTGATGCCTGCAGCTGAAGGCATTACCCCGGTACAACCCCTTGAAACAAGATTGGTAATATCGCCTAATTTGTGATGATTCTTAACTCAAGACTCATCAACATGGAAAGCTGCCATTCAAATAGAGAAGATTGTCTGTAAAACAGAACAAAAATTTGCCAAAATCTAAAAGATATTACGTTTCATGTACCAAGTTTTCTGATGGCTATTCTGCTTATTAAAATTTTGCATAGCAGCATTGCACATTATACTATTAACCCAGCAGGTGGTGCTCTAGTCTTCTTTACACATATTCAGCTGTTTCAACTTTTAGCTGTGCTAAATTGAACCTCCTTGTTTATAGAACTCATTGATTCATCATAGCAATGACTCTTCCCTTATCACATGGAGGTTTCAGTCAAACAAAGGGAGCTGCAAAGAAAGCTACACTGTTGGGCTGCCTGTTTAGTTAAAGCGGTTATAAAGGCTTGTTTTTTTAAACCTCCTCTTCTGGGGTTCCCCGTCTGCTCTTTTTGCTCCCCTTCTTTGGTGTCTTCCCCATAGCAATCCGCTTGGGCTCGTCTGGGACACACACAGCGCAGCTTGGCCCTGCCCCTCCCGCCTCACAGGATTTGATTGACAGCAGCAGGTGCCAATGACTCCCGCTGCTGCCTCTGTGTCCTGTGAGGAGAGGAACACAGATCAAAGCCACTGCAGACGGGCACAGTGCTGGATCATGATAGGACTCAAGTAAGTACTGATTACAGGGTTGGCAGCAGGTGATTGATAGATTACAAGACCCATTCCATCTGACATTTAATAATGAAGGTAAACCCAGGAGAATCACCATTTGAAAGAAACAGATCACGTTTGTACCACCTAGGCAACATGCCTAAAATCCATCTATTCAGAATTTCTCCACTTATTCAAAGAAAAGATCAATATTTCAGCAAACAATTGGACATGAGAATTAGTAATAGTCAATACTCACTGTAAGGGCCACAGATCCCAGCAAGAGTATTACAGAGTAGACAAGCCCTTTGCTGTTTATTTTCACCTGTAACAAAGAAGCCACGTGTGAAATTTCACTGATAAGCTTGATCTGGAGGGGCTAGGTTTGGTTTGGTTTGGGAGTTGGGGGAAGGACCAGGATATATTTTCATTGTAAGCTAGGTTTGGCTTGGAGCAGGGGACAGGGCATTTGGTTTGGGGTGGAGGCAAGGCTACATTGGGTTTGGGGTGGGGGCAGGGCTACATTTGGTTTGGGAAAGAGGGCTAGGTTTGGAAAAGGGGAGAAGACAAGACTATATTTGGTTTGGGGTGGGGGAAGAGCTACATTTGGTTTGGGAAAGAGGGCTAGGTTTGCAATAGGGGAGAAGACAAGACTATATTTGGTTAAGGGCGAAGGCAGGGCTACATTTGGTTTGAGGTGGAGGCAGGGCTACATTTGGTTTGGGGTGGAGGCAGGGCTACATTTGGTTTGGGGTGGAGGCAGGGCTACATTTGGTTTGGGGTGGAGGCAGGGCTACATTTGGTTTGGGGTGGAGGCAGGGCTACATTTGGTTTGGGGTGGAGGCAGGGCTACATTTGGTTTGGGGTGGAGGCAGGGCTACATTTGGTTTGGGGTGGAGGCAGGGCTACATTTGGTTTGGGGTGGAGGCAGGGCTACATTTGGTTTGGGGTGGAGGCAGGGCTACATTTGGTTTGGGGTGGAGGCAGGGCTACATTTGGTTTGGGGTGGAGGCAGGGCTACATTTGGTTTGGGGTGGAGGCAGGGCTACATTTGGTTTGGGGTGGAGGCAAGGCTACTTTTGGTTTAGGGTGGAAGCAGGGCCACATTTGGTTTTGGAAAGAGGGATAGGTTTGGAATAGGGGAGAAGACAAGACTAGATTTGATCTGGGGAGGAGGCACGGCTACATTTGGTTTGGGGTGGGGGCAAGTTTACATTTGATGTGGGAAAGAGGGCTAGGTTTGGTATAGGAGAGAGGACAGGACTGGTTTAGTGGTGACAGTAGGACAAGTTTGGTTTGGATGAGCAGTGAAGCTAGGTTCAGATTGGAGGGGAGGAACGCTAGGTTCAGGTTGGGAATAGAGGTAGAGCGAAGCTTGGTTGAGGCTAGGGGACACATCTAGGTTTCGTTTTGAGGAGACAGGGCTAGGGTCAATTCAGGAATAGAGTTGGCTAGGTGTGGTTTGAATTGGAGAAAGTTAGGTTTGGGGAAGGGCACAGGACTACATTGGTTTAGGGATAGGGCCAAAGGTTGGTTTGAGGGTGGGATCAGGGTTGACAAGGGGAAAAGGTAGAGCCAGGTGTAGTTTGGAGGGGAACAGTGCAAGGTTCAGTTTATGGTGGGGCCAGGGTGAGGTATGGATGAGGGGGGCGGCGAGGCTTGGAACTTTGTAAAGCATTAAAAGAAGAATGAAGTACAAGAACCAGGACTTAGCCCTTGTACACACGGTCGGAGATTCCGACAACCAAATCCGTCGGATTTTGCATACACACGTTCGGACAAAGTTGTCGGAAAATCTGACGTGATTACGTTATTTCGTTACGACGGGACTACGTTCACGCTAGTAGCCAATAGCTTTGGTGTAGGAATTTGATCTGAGCATGCGTGGCACTTTGTCCGATCGGAATTCTCTACACATGATCGGAGTATGTCCGATCGGAGCATTTTGTCGAAAAATTTTACCAACAAGTTGGAAAACTTGGTCCGTCGGATGCTCCAACGGAAACAGTCCGATGCAGACCACACACAGTCGGAATATCCGACAAAACTGTCCAATCGGACACATTCCGTCGGAATCTCCGACCGTGTGTACAAGGGCAAAGAGAGCGATGAAAAAGAGAACAGGGAGACAAAGGATAATGAAGACAAGGAGAAGAGGGAAGAAGAGGACAAAGAAGGATGAAGGGGGGAAATAAGAGAATGATAAGGAGAAGGACAAATAGAGAGTTAAGAAGGAGGACAAAAGGAAGGAGAAGGAGGACAAAGAGAAGGAGGAAGAGGAGGACATAGGGAAGGATGAAGAGGAGGAGGACAGGGAGAAAGTTAAAGAGGGGAACAAAAGGAACGAGGAGGGGGATAAGGAGGAGGATGAGAAAAGGGACAAGGGAAAAAATGAGAGATGAAGAAGAGAACAAGGGGAAAGATATGGAGGAGAACAAACAAAAGATGGTGTAAAGGACAAGAAGAAAGATGAGGAAGAAAAAAAAGGGAAGGATGAGGAGGACAGGAAAAAATAGGAAGACAAGGAGAAGGAGGAGAAGGATGAGGATCAGGGCAAGATTGAGGAGGGAACAAGAAGATCAGGAGGAGGATGAGAAAAAGAGGATGAGGAATATGATTCAGCTGACACAATAAAACCCAAATCTATATAATAATCACATAAAAATGTAATGACTTTTGTCACAACAGGACTTACCGTGGATCCGTAGTTAATCACCATAGTCTGCAGACCCCAAGGCACCCCAAGTCCAACCAGAATGTCAAAGACGTTGCTTCCTATTGTATTGGACACAGCCATATCTCCAAGGCCTGAAAAGAACCCATTCATGTCACTCCATACTGCATATACATACAGCTACAATAAGATACCTGCAAGCCTGTAACACCTTTTAATTATGCAATATTTTTTTTAAAACTGTATAAAAAAAAAAACTAAAATCTGGACCTATGTCAGGACATTTCTGCTCCATTTATAATCTTTGGCATGTCCCAGGTCTGGACCAGAAAAACAAACTCTGCCCCTAACTCTATTAAAGTGGACCTTCACTGCATCTGAGCACCACAAACCAAGAACACAATTTATTTCATTTTTACAATTCTAAGAAAACCCCACATCCATCCATGTCTCCATGCTTTATTTTGTTGAGAAATCACTTTGAAAACCCCGGCCAAGGCCATCTTCAGTAAATGAAAATAATTTATGTAGCATTTACTTCCTGGAATCCATCTGCTCTTAGCTCAAGCATGCTTCAGGAGAGTATGCTTAGCTGAGGAAACCCCTCCTGAAGACTCCTGGGATGACATCATTTGCCTAGGCAAGAAACCAGGAAGTAACTGAAGAAATGTAAAAAAAAAAAAGTTTAAAACAAGTAAATATGATATATTTTACTATTTGCTAGTGGCATGAGAATTAAAAATAATCAATGTGGATTGGGAGAGGGAAGTTCAACTTTGAGAACTCTCCATATCCTTCTCTTTGTAAGTTGTAATCTCTACTTTAAAGGTAGGCAACTTCAGCCCCACAGCTGTGGTGAAACTATAAATCCCATCATGGCTCTGACAGTCATGCCTGGGGCTGTCAGAGTCTTGCAATGACTTATGGGACTTGTAGTTCCTCAACAGCTAGAGGACCAAAGATTGGCTTCCCCTGGTCTACATGATATGAAGAAGGAAGTGGGCGCAGACCTAATATCAAAACTAAAGACCTAAAATGGCGATCTACAGGTCCAAGAGGCAAAACAATCTTTCAGTAGAACGTGCAACTGTACCTTGCCTGGCCACGATCAGACTGGCCATACAGTCTGGGACACTAGTGCCCGCCGCCAGGAAAGTAATACCCATGATTACATCTGGTATGCCCAAGGTGTAGCCGATAACCGTCACCTGAATGGAGAGAAATCAGAGGAGTACCATTCACAGGCATGTAGATAATTTGTGAGCTGATTAGAAAATGAAAATATCCATGATAACATTTTAGAGTGAGAGCTATTTCCTGGTGCACAACTGATTTTGTGCCAATAATCCATTAGAAATGTATCTGGAGGAAATTTACAGTGCGTTGAAAAAGTATTCACACCCCTTGAAATTTTCCACATTTTGTTACAACCAAAAACGTAAATGTATTTTATTGGGATTTTATGTGATAGACCAACACAAAGTGGCAAATAATTGTGAAGTGGAAGGAAAATGATAAATGGTTTGCAAATTTTTTTTCCAATTAATATGTGAAAAGTGTGGCATGAATTTGTATTCAGCCCCCTTTACTCTGATACCCCTAACTAAAATCTAGTGGAACCAATTGCCTTCAGAAGTCACATAATTCGTGAATTCCGGGGGTCTTCTCGCCAGACTCCTCCGCTATCTTCTGCTCTTTTGCTAGCTCTTTCACTAGCGGAGGAGCCCGGCTTTCTTCTTCGCCGCCCCAGCCCTCTTCTTCCGACTTTGGGGGTCTTGTCAGAAGACCGGACCACCGCTTGTAAAAGAGCTAGAAGAAGGCGCGGTGGCCCGGCAAGAAGAACCGAAGAGGGGGACAAGACCCCCGAAGTCGGAAGAAGAGGGCGGTGGCGAAGAAGAAAGCCGGGCTCCTTCGCTAGTGAAAGAGCTAGCAAAATAGCAGAAGATAGCAGAGGAATCTGGCAAGAAGACCCCCGAAGACAGAAGAAGAACCCCGGAGCTGTACAATAAACAATTTTAACCCTTATGTGTTGTGTTATTTTTTTTTTACTTTTTTTTCACAGGTGAATGGGTAGGGGTACATTGTACCCTATACTCATTCACATAGGGTGGGGGGCCGGGGGCCCTCTTATCAAAGGGGGCTCACGGATTCCGATAAGCCCCCCGCCCGCAGACCTCATCAACATGGGGACAAGGTGCTTTGGGGTGGGGGGGCGTGCGGCCCCTTCTTCCCCAAGGCACCCCCCATGTTGAGGGCACGTGGCCTGGTATGGCTCAGGAGGGGGGGGGGGGCGCTCGCTCATCCCCATCCCCTTTCCTGGCCGGCCGGGTAGCGTGCTCGGATAAGGGTCTGATATGGACCTAGGGGGGGGACCCCCACGACGATTTTTCGGCGTAGGGATTCCCCTTTAACTTCATACCAGGTGACTGGGCCAGCGGCACCTCCTTCGCTGGTCCCTGCTACCTGGAGATGCGTTCAAAATGAGCAGACTTTCCTCTGCGTGTGTGGGCGAGTCCGTTCATTTCAAAAGTACGGCGGATAGTCCGGCGGCCATAGTCCGCCGTACCTAGTCCACCGCAAAAGTGCCGTGTGTGGGCAGGTAGCTCGTTCGGAAAGTCCGGCGGTCAGTCCGGCGGAAAGTCCGCCAGACTAAGTCTGCCGGATAGTCTGATACGTGTGTACGCGGCATTAGAAGAAGAGTTTAAGAGTTTGCAAAAGACTTTAGACTGGGGTGGAGGTTCACCTTCCAGCAGGACAACAACCCTAAACATACAGCCAGAGCTACAATGGAATGGTTTAGATCAAAGCATATTCATGTGTTAGAATGGCCAAGGCACAGTCCAGACCTAAATCCAATTGAGAATCTGTGGCATGACTTGATAATTGCTGTTCACAGACGCTCCCCATCCAATCTAACAGAGCTTGAGCTATTTTGCGAAGAAGAATGGGCAAAAATGTCCCTCTCTAGATGTGCAAAGCTGGTAGAGACATCCCCAAAAAGACTTGCATCTGTAATTGCAGATAAAGGCGGTTCTACAAAGTTGTGACTCTGGGGGGCGCCATACAAATGTACTCCACACTTTTCACATATTTATTTGTAAGGAATTTGGAAAACCATTTATCATTTTCCTTCCACTTCACAATGATGTGCCACTTTGTGTTGGTCTATCACATAAAATCCCAATAAAATACATTTACGTTTTTGGGATCAATTAATCCATCAATAAATTATATGAGAGAGATCACATGCTAAAAACTCACCATCCAGACCATAAGGTAAGAGAAGATGGCAATCCATACTGTGGAAAGAATGAATGTCAGCATGAAGAAGTTCTCCCAGCGTGGCCTGCTGCAGTTCGGGATGGTGAAGTACAAGATGCAGATTAATGGCCAGGAAAACGCCCACTTGAACTTGTTCACACAGCCACCTAACAAACATAAAGCATAGATTGTCAGCTCTTCTGTTTAGAGGGACACACACCTTCCCTCTCTCCTAGCAAAGACAGGACCATCTGGTATTGCTGGTTTTACACAGGCTACCAACAAGCACACGGGCAATGCATGGCTTTCTTTTTAAAAGCAGTAAAACAGGTTGCCCGCATAAGTAACCCACCGTGAATTTTCTGCCAGCGAGATCCATCAAATCTACTTCTCTCACTGTCCTGTCCAATTCTGCCAGTAGAGTTGTGATCTGATTTATGCCTAGTAATAATTACGCCCTGACTCCCCAACCTTTCAATGAAAAATCAAGGGGTAGGTCAAGTACAGCGTAGGAATCAAAGCAGGCAGATCTCAATGCTGAAACCTCACGGGCTCAATGCTGAAACCTCGGGGTCTTTCACATTCTGACCATTGAATTTTACTAAAGATGACTTTGGGATCTTACTGGGCACTGAGAAGGGCACCAGGTAGTTTGTGGCGTCAGTGTCTTCTTGATATTCATCCTTGTCTCCATGTAGAAGACCATTCTCCAGGAGTTCCTGCTTGCCATCCAACGTCATGGAACTCACCCCATTAGCGGAGTGGAGGAGTCGCTGCCTCTGAAAAAGATAATAGCGAAGGCCAAGTAAATAGACATGTGCAAAAGGAAAAAATTAGTTTCGTTTCGTTTTAATTCGTTCATTCATTTCGTTTAGTTATATTCGTTAACTGCCTTAAATTCGTTTTCGGATTTCGTTTAGTTTTCTACCAAATTCGAAAAATCGGCCACATTCGAAAATATTTCAACCAAATTCGAAAATATTTCTACCGGATTCGAAATGATTTCAACACGATTCGACATTATTTCAACCACATTCGAAAATATTTTGTGACCCGACTTTAGGGCCATGTATCTCGGGGTCACTTGGTGCTGGACACTCCAAATATGTTGTAGTGCTAGTACTATTGTGTTTGCATACCAAATTTGGGGTTTCTAGCTATAAGTGACCCCGAGATATGTGGCCCCGAAATCGGGTTGCAAAATGTCATTCTCTGCTCTAATAACTAATAACATTTTGCGACCCGATTTTGGGGCCGCATATCTCGGGGTCACTTATAGCTAGAAACCCCAAATTTGGTATGCAAACACAATAATACTAGCACTACAACATATCCAAATTTGAAGTGTCTAGCACCAAGTGCCCCCGAGATACATGGCCTTAAAGTCGGGTCACAAAATATTTTCGAATGCGGTTGAAATAATTGCGAATCATGTTGAAATCATTTGGAATGCATTAGAAATGATCTCAACATGATTCGACATTATTTCAACCGCATTCGAAAATATTTTGTGACCCGAGTTTAGGGCCATGTATCTCGGGGTCACTTGGTGCTAGATACTCCAAATTTGAATATGTTGTAGTGCTAGTACTATTGTGTTTGCATACCAAATTTGGGGTTTCTAGCTATAAGTGACCCCGAGATATGTGGCCCTGAAATCGGGTTGCAAAATGTCATTCTCTGCTCTAATAACTAATAACATTTTGCGACCCGATTTTGGGGCCACATATCTCGGGGTCACTTATAGCTAGAAACCCCAAATTTGGTATGCAAACACAATAATACTAGCACTACAACATATCCAAATTTGAAGTGTCTAGCACCAAGTGACCCCGAGATACATGGCCTTAAAGTTGGGTCACAAAATATTTTCGAATGCGGTTGAAATAATGTCGAATTATGTTGAAATAATTCCTTCGAATTCATTCGTTATATTTCTTTCGTATTCATTGTAATTTGTTATTTTTTTATTCGGATGCATCCGAATGTCCGAAAGATGCAAAATTCGGCCGAATTTCGATTCGTTACGAAACGGATTGCACAAGCCTACAAGTAAATAACAATATCTGGAAGGTCTGGAATGCCGATTGTGAGCCAGATATTTTCATCCAACATCAATACCGGATCTCAAAAATGTTCGTTTTGCTGGATAGGCACACAATCATTTACTAAAGACCCATTCCAAAATATTGTAGCATCTCCAACGTGTTGGAGACAACTCTGGACTGACTGAATCAGTCGCTGGTGCCAAGTGAGTGGTTATGTGGGTGGATCAAAAGGATTTCATCCGGTAGGAATGTGCCCGAATGGGCTTCTGCCTTCTTGGTACGGCCTCAAGGTCATTAGAATGAGGATAAATGAGGAAAGTAAGAGTGTACAGTATCCAAAAGAATTGCCCCCTGCAACCACATCTGTAACTCCACCAGCCTTCTTCAGAAAACCTCGTAAAACATACATCTGGCCTGGGGTTTCAGTCAGCTAGCCTGCAGAAACAGCCCTGAAGAAACGTGAATCCTTTCTCCTGAAATGCGTTGGCTTGATGTACTTGTTGCTACTCTCAATAAAAATTCTTGAATCGACTTCCAAACTTGCAATTCTTTTGGATACAGGGTGCTCCTCCTTTCCTCATTTCTCCACAAAATATTGTAGAAAGCCTTCTCAGAAGAATGGAGACTGTTATGGGGGGGAAGGGAAAAGTGGGAAGGTGCAGTGCATTGGTTTGGGAATGGAATGTCCAACGAGCTCATATTAGGTGTAACCAGTGCCGGGATAGGGTCATCTAGAGCCAAGGGTGAACATGCCAAATTGTGCCCCCCCCCCCCCAGATGGATGAGCATTGTGTGTCAGCAAAAATCCCCTTCCCCCAAAAAATTGGGCACTAATCTGCATGCTAGTCCCCAATCCTAGCAGAAATCCTCTTCCCCCATCTCTCCTCTCAACACAAATTCCCCTCAAATCACCACTCCTAGCACACCTCCCCAAACTTCCCCTCTTAGAAGAAATCTTACCTCCTAATGCCACCCCCCCCCCCCAATTTCCCCTACCAACACAAATCCCCCCTCCCCATCTCCTTGTGCTGCCCCCCAAACCTCACACGATACCACAGTGTCCAGGGCAGCTTCCCCTCCTGCCCACCCCTTGTCCCCGCCCTGGGTGTAATGGTCAGGGGTCTACAGTCTTTTGCCCATTTAGTGCACATAAGCAATACCTCATTAATGATCAACCGGCTTGCCATGCGTAGCCGTGTCCGCGGTGGGAATTTGTTGGTGATCATGATCCGTAATCCGGCTTCAGGAAAGCGATATTTGGGAGGGCTGGAACAGATGATCTCATCCACCATCACTACTGAATTTTGGCTGTAAAAACGCTGGTCTGTCTTCACTGTATACCGGAAGAAAACATTCACATTCATTAGAAAGACAAGGTGGTAGAAAACTGGTAAGCCGTCATGAAACTGTACAAAGGAACAATAGTGGATATTTCCATAGACATGAAGGTGTCACGTGGCATCAGAACTGAAAATGATGGCGAGAAGATTTAAAATTCAAAGACACCACAGAAGCCATTCTTGGCCTAAAATGGCGGATAGCTGGGTAATGCCTCCACCGAGAAGGAACTTTCACATATTTATTGATGGATGAAAGGCCAAATTAACTTTGATATTTCATTGAGGGGTTTCCATCAAGTTGGACCACAAGCAAGCCTCTTATAACTTCAGGAACACCATTAGGGAAGATCTAACCAAGGCAATTCTCAGAAACGCCCAACTGGTTTTCTATAGTGTAGAATATAAATATCATAATAATATCTAATTGCAGGAGATAGACACCCTGGCTGTGGCCTTCTGAGAAGGGCTTAGACAGAAACAGGGGAAGATCACCAAAGGAACCTCTAAACAGTAAAATAAGTCCATCATAGCCCCATAAAGACTGTAATGATCAGTTTTCCGTGGAGTTGATCATTCACAAAATGTTTAGGTATCGGGTGTTACGTTTCTGGTGCAACAATACTCAAAGAAAAGCAGAGTTAATAGTCATGCAGGTTAAACAGGAGTTATGAGCTTATAGGCAAGATTAAGCAGACAGGAGGGAAGAGATGAAAAGTTAAGCTGGAAACTTGAAAAGAAATCAAATTTTTGCAGATAAAACAGCACAAAAAGTCCAGTGGCAGCACTGTGGCTTAGTGGTTAGTACTTCTGCCTTGCAGACATGCTGGTTTATTACTCCACATTGGCCCTAATATGTTTGGTAGGGATGTTAGATTGTAAGTTTTTGAGGGCCAAATTGTATACGTTACAAAGATTTCTGTCCAGAATAAATTAGATTTCTAAATGAATGCATACAATTTAAACTATTCAACACCCCCCCTTACATTCAGGAATACCTAGCAGAGTCCCCCTTACATCCAGGAGTGCCCAACAGAGTCCCCCCCTTAAGATCCAGGAGTGCCCAGCAGAGTCCCCCTCTTAAGATCCAGGAGTGCCCAGCAGAACCCCCCTTATATCCAGGAGTGCCCAGCAGAACCCCCTTACATCCAGCAGAGCCACACCTTACATCCAGGAGTGCCCAGCAGAGTCCCTCTTACATCCAGGAGTTCCCAGCAGAACCCCCTTACATCCAGCAGTGCCCAGCAGAGTCCCCCTTACATCCAGGAGTGCCCAGCAGAGTCCCCCTTTACATCCGGAAATGCCCAGCAGAGTCCCACTTACATCCAGCAGTGCCCAGCAGAGTCCCCCTTACATCCAGGAGTGCCCAGCAGAGTCCCCCTTTACATCCGGAAATGCCCAGCAGAGTCCCACTTACATCCAGCAGTGCCCAGCAGAGTCCCCCTTACATCCAGCAGTGCCCAGCAGAGTCCCCCTTACATCCAGGAGTGCCCAGCAGAGTCCCCCTTTACATCCGGAAATGCCCAGCAGAGTCCCACTTACATCCAGGAGTGCCCAGCAGAGTCCCTCTTACAACCAAGAATGCCCAGCGGAGCCCGCCTTACATCCAGGAGTGCCCAGCAGAGCCCCCCTTACATCCAGGAGTGCCCAGCAGAACCCCCTTTACATTTAGGAGCACCCAGTAGAGCACCTTTTACATCAAGAAGTGCCCATCAGAGTTCCCCTTACATCCAGGAGTGCCCAGCAGAGTCCCTCTTACATCCAGGAGTTCCCATCAGAATACCCCTTACAGTCAGTAGAGACCCCTTATATCCAGGAGTGCACAGCAGAACCCCCTTACATCCAGCAGAGCCCCACCTTACATCCAGGAGTGCCCAGCAGAGTCCCCCTTACATCCAGGAGTTCCCAACAGAACCCCCTTACATCCAGCAGTGCCCAGCAGAGTCCCCCTTACATCCAGGAGTGCCCAGCAGAGTCCCCCTTTACATCCGGAAATGCCCAGCAGAGTCCCACTTACATCCAGGAGTGCCCAGCAGAGTCCCCCTTACATCCAGGAATGCCCAGCGGAGCCCGCCTTACATGCAGGAGTGCCCAGCAGAGCCCCCCTTACATCCAGGAGTTCCCAACAGAACCCCCTTACATCCAGCAGTGCCCAGCAGAGTCCCCCTTACATCCAGGAGTGCCCAGCAGAGTCCCCCTTTACATCCGGAAATGCCCAGCAGAGTCCCACTTACATCCAGGAGTGCCCAGCAGAGTCCCCCTTACATCCAGGAATGCCCAGCGGAGCCCGCCTTACATGCAGGAGTGCCCAGCAGAGCCCCCCTTACATCCAGGAATGCTCAGCAGAGCCCCCCTTAAATCCAGGAGTGCCCAGAGAGACAGAGACCAGGTGAGAATGTGAATATATTAGATATCATACTGAGTGGCTGAGGACATTAAAACAAATTACTTTGCATCAAAAAAAAAAAAAAGCGTGGGTTGTTGTGGATCTATAGTCCCAGCATACACTTTTATTCTGCACACTGAGGCTTGTAACCACTTTTCTCCTGCACCATGAATGCACATTTACCTTCTAACTGCTAGAAGGCAAGTGATTGGCTTTGCATGTGCAGTGCACACTCCATGCCAACCATGGGAAGCTGGAGCAAAGGGGGCAAAGAATGGGTGCAGGGGCAGGGCAGTGAGGGTGGCATAGTTCTGCATCCTTGCCATGGGCACTGGACGAACCTGTCTCAGTACTGGTAAAGACTACATATCCCATGGTACATTGCTGCCTGCAAGCTGTGATTCCTGTATTGACTCCGCCTCCTGAAACTCCTCCTCTCATCATCTCTGTAGTTCAAAAAGGCGGGCTCTGTGAAATGTGTGACGCGGCAGTAAATGTGGGCGGATCTTTACAAAGTAGGTTTACTGCCTTCAAGATCATTCAGATGAATGGGAGTAAACTAGAATATAGATAATGGAAATTGCTACATTGCTTGAAATTCCGTTATTGCTACATTTAGATGCGTACAAAATTATGCCTCTAAATGTGGAAAACCCGCATGAATGAGCCCTATTTCACATTTTTTATTTTTCTCACGGTATATTGAATTTATATATTTAATAAGAACAGGAAATACAATTTTTGCATAAACATCAGTAAACCAGCCAGATCAGCTCTCTGCTGCCACTTCCTCTGTATCATACAGACAGTTTTCTACCCCCGCTGATTTTCTTATTTTTTTTTTTTTTCAGTTTCCCCTTTATTTTTGTCTAATTCGCCCTTTTCGCATTTTTTTTTTTTTTTTAAATAAATTGCATGAATCCAATTTGTGGTTTCTGATTCCTTTCCTAGACCCGGAGGAATATTGGTCAGTACGGCAGCTTGCGGCTTTTGTGCTCAATGGCTGTTTTGTTTTATTTTTCTATGTAGAATAACTTTATCATCACTGAATTTTTATTGCCCATTTATAATCAATGGTTGCATTTTTAAATAAGGAAGTAAATACAGGATTGTTAAAAATGAAAGAAAAAAATAAAATAAATAAAATTAAAAAAAATAAATGAAAGAAAAAAATAAAATAAATAAAATAAAAAAAAAAAAATGAAAGAAAAACAGAAATGCATATTTGTGGCATGCAATAATACAAGTAAATATCAAATTAAAAATAAAACTATGGGGTGTATTTATTAAAAAAAAAAAAAAAAATTGCCATATCAATTCTCCTGTGATAGGGCATGTACATTTATGGAAAAAAAAAAAACGCATAGTGCGTGCTCTTCAGGAGCCGCCGCTACATACATGACATGTAGATGGGCGGCACAGTGGTGTAGTGGTTAGCACTCTCGCCTAGCAGTAAAAAGGGTCGCTGGTTCGAATCCCAACCACGACACTACCTGCCTGGAGATTGCATGTTCTCCCTGTGCCTGCGTGGGTTTCCTCCGGGTACTCCGGTTTCCTCCCACACTCCAAAGACATGCTGGTAGGCTAATTGGATCCTGTCTAAATTG
>NW_027507825.1:14284835-14454835 GCF_037356315.1 Lithobates pipiens
TCTGGACAGTGAATGAATGGGAAGTGCTTTGTGCTGAGTGGCTTCCTGTACATTCACAAACTGAAGTATAGTAAACACAGTTTACTATGCTTCAGTTATGAAAGAACACAGTGAGCGAATGTGTTTACTTTGTTCATTTAGAAAAGGAAGGGGTTGGTAAATTACATTGATCAGCCCCTTCCCCCATTCTCCATCCTGAACCCCCCCCCCACAGCAGCCAGGGAGAGGAGAGGAGGGAAGCCATCAGCACTGTGGTGTGGGCAGGGCTGGACTGGGAAAGAAATTTGGCCCTGGACTTCATCCAGACTGGCCCACTTACATTTTGAGTGTCTCATCAGCAGCCCCTTACATCAGAGTGTCTCATCAGCGCCTGCTTACATCAGAGTGTCTCATCGGCACCCCTTACATCAGAGTGTCCCCTGAGCAGCCCCTTACATCAGAGTGTCCCCTGAGCAGCCCCCTTACATCAGAGTGTCCCCTGAGCAGCCCCCTTACATCAGAGTGTCCCATCAGCACCCCTTAAATCAGAGTGTCTCATCAGCGCCCCCTTACATCAGAGTGTCTCATCAGCGCCCTTACATCAGAGTGTCCCATCAGCACCCCCTTACATCAGAGTGTCCCATCAGCGCCCTTACATCAGAGTGTCCCATCAGCGCCCTTACATCAGAGTGTCCCATCAGCGCCCCCTTACATCAGAGTGTCCCATCAGCACCCCTTGTATCAGAGTGTCTCATCAGCGCCCCCTTACATCAGAGTGTCCCATCAGCGCCCCCTTACATCAGAGTGTCCCATCAGCGCCCCCTTACATCAGAGTGTCCCATCAGCGCTCCCTTACATAAGAGTGTCCCATCAGCGCCCCCTTACATAAGAGTGTCCCATCAGCACCCCCTTACATCAGAGTGTCCCATCACCAGCCCCCTTGCATCAGGGTGGCCCACTGAGCCATCGGCCCACCGGGAAACTCCCTGTAGTCCCAATGGCCAGTACATGCCTGGGTGTGGGGATGTAACACGGGGGGGAGTCCAGGCAGTAGGGGCAATCTGCACCGCACAGAGTGACTAGAGGGCGTGCCCAGGAACACCTGCCACACCCTCCTGGGCACACCTATGCTGCTGGCTGCTGATCAGAAGCCATGTGATTGACTCTCAGAGTGGCCACATGATCAGGAGCCCATCCTGCTAGGCCCTGACTAGAAACCATGCGATTGGCTCTCAGAGTGGTGGCATGATCAGAAGCCATGTTGGCGACAGCTCGGTCAGTGAGCTGGGAGTGCGCAGTGGATGCACATGTGCAATAAAGCCCACTTTACTGCCACAATACAGGGATTTCTTCTGCAGCTGTGTAAATGCTTGAGGCATCCGTATTGCAAATGTTTGTTTTAATTAGGGATGCACCAATACCATTTTTTTTTTTACATTGAGTACCAATACTTTTTTTTTTTTTAGTACTCGCCGATACCAATAACCGATACCTACCGCAACTGTTTTGTTTTCACTTCAACTGTCCACAATGGTACAAAGCATTGAAAAGTTATTTACAAATAAAATAAATAGATTTTTGTTTTTAAATTTGCACTTTTTCAATAGTATTCCTTTAGTCGACTAAAATGTTTTATTCGTTTTAGTCAACTAAATTAACACTGTGTGAAATGTGTAAATATATATGTTAATATATATGTGCAAAAATATTCACTAACAAAGCAAACAAAAAAAAAAGTTTTAATTGTTTATCATTTATAAAATAGATGTGAACAAAAAAAAAAAAAGCAGGAAATAATAATTAAATGGAGGAGAATAGGGAGTTAATTAAGGCTGATTAGAGTAAATTAAGGGGTTAAACTTAGGAACATTCGTTCATCCCTCTGATCTGCAGATGAAGAAACAGAAAGATACAAAAGGAAACAATGTTTCTTTTCATTTTAGTGTTTCAGCAGCTGAGCAATGTTGTTAATATACATTGCCAGCTGCTTTATTTTTTTTTCACAGCTCCAATTACTGGACTTCTTTAACCACTTCAGCCCCGGAAGAATTTACCCCGGAAGAATTTACCCCCTTCCTGACCAGAGCACTTTTTGTGATTCGGCACTGCGTCGCTTAAACTGACAATTGCGTGGTGGGGACGTGGCTTCCAAACAAAATTGATGTCCTTTTTTTTCCTCACAAATAGAGTTTTCTTTTGGTGGTATTTGATCACCCCTGCGGTTTTTATTTTTTGCGCTATAAACAAAAAAAAGAGCAACAATTTTGAATAAAACGCATTATTTTTTACATTTTGCTATAATAAATATCTCCCCAGAAATATATATAAAAAACTTTTTTCTCCTCAGTTTAGGTGCGTTTGAAAAAAAAAAAATCGCAATAAGCGTTTATTGATTGGTTTGCGCAAAAGTTATAGTGTTTACAAAATAGGATATAGTTTTATGGCATTTTTATTCATTTTATTATAATTTTTTTTGTACTAGTAATGGCGGCGATCAGAGATATTTGTCATGACTGCGACATTATGGCGGACACATCGGACATTTTTGACACATTTTTGGAACCATTGTCATTTATACAAATGCACTGATTCCTGTGTAAATGACACTTGCAGTGAATGGGGTTAACCACTAGGGGGCAGTGTATGGGTCAAGTGTGTCCTGGGGAGTGTTTCTAACTGTGGGGGGGGGGGCGTGGCTACGTGTGAAACATCACTGATCTCTGCTCCTGATCACAGGGAGCAGAGATCAGTGACACTGTCACTAGGCAGAATGGGGAGATGCTTGTTTACATTAACATCTCCCCGTTCTTCCTCCCCGTGAGGAGATCGCGGGTATCCCCACAGCGATCGAGTCCACGGGTCCCGTGACCCAACTCACTGAGCTTGCCTGCTGGCCACCTCTTAAAGGGCCACGTATAGGTACATTAGTTTGCCTGTACGACCCCTTCTGCCGACGTATATCGGCGTGAGGCGGTCAGCAAGCGGTTAGCGCTTCAGCTGTCAACAGGGGAGACCCACTGACAGCTCAAAGAACCGAGCCTGAAAGTATCGGTTTCACGTATGGGTGCATTTGCAGGAGTGCCGATACCTGTGCAAATACTCGGTATCTGCACCGATACCGATACTAGTATCAGTGCAACCTTAGTTTTAATGGAAAGACCTCCGAAGAGTGCGGTCAGCAATAGACATGGGACAGAGGAGCAGCAAAGTGCAGTCACTGCGCAGGAGAAATAAGCAGGAAGCCGAGGCTGCCTATGTAATGAACAAACACCACATCTATTATAAACTGTACATAGAAAATGGTTAATAAAACATTAAAATCACTCGATACAACTAGAGACATTCAGCTGAGATGTAATTCATTGTAAGAGAAATGTAAAATTCATAGGAAGCAGGACATCCGGGGCCCCTGATCCTATTACTCACTACCATGAGGGCCCCGTGACTTCTGATACAACTTTTGATAACTATGCAGAAGCCAACTTCCTATTTTACGTTCTATTTGCAGCTGGCGCTCCCCACTCGTTCTTGTGAAATCGATGAGAATTTGCTTGGGATTGCCAAAACGGAGGTGACGGCGTGGGGTGTTCGTGTACCATCCCCCGGTGGGAACTGTCACTCACAGAGATAACAGGATCTGCCTGTCCTGCTTTGGGGACCATCCGCGACGCAGCCAAGGGAAAACACATCAATCGCTAAATACTTTGGGGTGCATTTATGGAAAAATAATTGCAGAGATTATCATCTTGGGCAACATTAAATGTTATTAGGCTGATTTTCTCTCCAGGTCGAATGTCATTCGTTCATACAGAATACAGTGATTCAGGAAAATACAATGTTATGGCCACTAGATGGAGCTGATGACCATTTGAAATGAATACTTACTGTGATCGTCAGCTCCATCTTGTGGCCATAATGCAGTATTTTCCTGGCTCAGCCATTCTATATGAATTAATAAGAGAGCTGTTCATCCTGCATGTCATTGCTGCCGCCTCCTCTTATGGGGGCATCTACAGTCTGTGATCCACCCCTCCCCTTACCTCCCTATATTCCTCACTCCCTCTATTCTGTATGAATGAATAAGAGGTCTGGTCAACTTGTAAAACTGCTTTTACATTAATTCTGTAAAAATGGGGGCAAAATCAAATGCTATTAGGGCCATTTTCTCTCCAGGTCAAATGTCTGCCTTCATGCAGAATAAAGTGAATCAGAAAAATACCGCGCTATGACCACTAGATGGTGCTGATCAGGGCTCAAAATTTCAAGTCCTGAGCTACTAGCCAGGCCTTAAAGTGGTTGTAAACCCTTACAACACACTTTGACCTACAGGTAAGCCTAGATTAAGGCTTACCTGTAGGTCCAAGAAATATCTCCTAAATCTATACTGTTTAGGAGATATTTGCCTGAAGACAGGCATCGCTGTCTACGGCGCATGCGCCGTAGACAGTGGCGCGCAGGCGCACTGAGCACGGGATTTTCAGCGACGGAGATGCCGCGTGTGTCGGCTCCCGTGCGTATGCGCGGGAGTGACGTCATCGCGGCTTCGCCGAATGACAGCGGCGAAGCTGTGAGACCCCACCAAGAAGATGGATGCGCCGGACTACAGGGGACAGCGGTGACTTCGCTGGCTCCTGTGTCAGGTAAGTGACACATAATGGACTACTATGCGATGCGATGCGATGCGATGTGATGCATAGTAATCCATTATGCTTTGCCTTTGCAGGGAATGAAAGAGGAAGTAAACTCATCAGGGTTTACTTCCTCTTTAAGGGTTCATCACCCCCAGTTGCCATACCCAGCCCCAACCATGCCACCGCTCCTGAACACGCACTCATAAATTATCTCATGAAATTACACTTTAATGTTTTATGCAGATTAAAGTTTCAAAAATAAATATTAACAACAACTTTATCAGTGCCCTTCAGTGCAGCTTCACTAGTGCCCAAAAATACAGCCTGACCAGTGCCGTCAGTACAGTCTCATCTGTGCCAGTCAATACAGCGTCACCTGTGCCTGTCAATACAGCCTCACCTGTGCCCGTCAGTACAGTCTCACGGGTGCCCATCAATACAGCTTCACCTGTGCCCATCAATACAGTTTTACCTATGCCCATCAATACACCTGTGCCAGTCTATACAGACTCACCTGTGCCTGTCAATACAGCCTCACCTGTGCCTGTCAATACAGCCTCACCTGTGCCCATCAATACAGCTTCACCTGTGCCCGTCAATACAGTCTCACCTGTGCCCATCAATACAGCCTCCCCTGTGCCCATCAGTACGGCCTCACCTGTGCCTGTCAGTACAGACTCACCTGTGCCCATTAATACAGTCTCACTTGTGTCTGTCAGTACAGTCTCACCTGTGCCCATCAATACAGTCTCACCTGTGCCCATCAACACAGTCTTACCTGTGCCCAACATCAATACAGCCTCACCTGTGCCCACCATCAATACAGCCTCACCTGTGCCTCTCAGTACAGTCTCACCTGTGCCTCTCAGTACAGTCTCACCTGTGCCTGTCAATACAGTCTCACCTGTGCCTGTCAATACAGCCTCACCTGTGCCCGTCAATACAGCTTCACCTGTGCCCGTCAATACAGTCTCACCTGTGCCCGTCAATACAGCCTCGCCTGTGCCCATCATTACAGCCTCGCCTGTGCCCGTCAATACAGCCTCGCCTGTGCCCGTCAGTACGGCCTCACCTGTGCTTGTCAGTACAGACTCACCTGTGTCCATCAATACAGTCTCACCTGTGCCCATCAACACAGTCTCACCTGTGCCCAACATCAATACAGCCTCACCTGTGACCACCACCAATACAGCCTCACCTGTGCCTCTCAGTACAGTCTCATCTGTGCCTGTCAATACAGTCTCACCTGTGCCTCTCAGTACAGTCTCATCTGTGCCTGTCAATACAGCCTCACCTGTGCCTGTCAATACAGCCTCACCTGTGCCCGTCAGTAAAGTCTCACCCGTGTAGAGGAAGAGTCGAACTAGCCGATCATCAGAGAGCGTGGATTGCCTGCTGTAACAGCTTGCATTTGAATTGCTGGGTTCCTGGCTCCGCTCATGTCCAAAAAGTCCCGCCTCCTCGCCCTGTGCTGCTAACGTCAAATCAAACAGGCCCGCCGGGCGGAAGGTGGGACTGTGTGCCGTGAGCGGCGCAGGGCAAGGAGGCGAGACTGTGTGACGTGAGCAGCGCAGGGCGAGAAGGCGGGACTGTGTGCCATGAGCGGGCAGGGCAAGGAGGCAGGACTGTGTGACGTGAGCAGTGCAGGGCGAGAAGGCGGGACATGTGTGACGTCAGCGGTGCAGCTGTTACAGAGCACAATCCCCGCTCTCTGATGATCGGCCAGCTCGACTCTTCCTCCCTTCCCCTGGCTGGGAGAACAGCCCCTTTTCAATCCGAGGCAGCTCGCCAGCCCTCATTTTCCACTCGCAAAATGAGAGTAGGCGAGTGGAAAATTTGAGGGCTGGAGCTGATGCCCATAGGAAATGAATACTGATTGTGATAGCTCCATCTAGTGGCCATAATATGGTATTTCCTGATTCACTCTATTCTGTATGAATGAATGACAGAGCTGGAGAACTTCATGTACATTCATACGAATGAGGGAAAAAGCAAATTAATAAAAAAAATATACCACATTATGGCCACTAGGTGGAGCTGATAATCATAGCAAATTATTATTTCTGTGGTCAGCTAAATGAGAGTAGGTGAGTGGAAATTTTGAGGGCTGGTCCTGGAGCTGATGATCATAGGAAATAACTACTGATTGTGATCTTTGGCTCCATCTTGTGGCCATAATGCAGTATTTTCCTGATCCACTGCATCCTGCATGAATGAATGACAGAGCTGGGAAACTGCGTGTACATTCGTATGCATCAGAGAAAAATCAAATGTTATTAGGGCCATTTGCTCTCCAGGTGAAATGACTACCTCCATGCAGAAAAAAGTGAATCAGAAAAATACCGCATTATGGCCACTAGATGGAGCTGATTATCATAGCAAATGAATACTTACTGTGATCTTCAGCTCAGTATAGTGTTGCTATTGTCCTTACGCATTCTATTCTCTGTGAATGACTAACATTCGACCTGCAAAAGAGAATAGCCTAATAACATTCATTTTTGTCCGCATAGGCACAGAATGAATGGTAGTTTAATGGGATGAATATGTGTTTATTTACCTTCTTTAGCTTTTAGATTTTGGTTAAAGAGACCCTGTCACCAATTTAAACTGTGTTTTTTTTTTAATTATTATTATTAAATAAACAAAAAAAGACTGATTTAAAAAAAAAAAATAAACAATATTTTTTACTTTCTGCTTTAACCACTTGACCTCCGGAAGATTTACCCTCCACCCGTTAATGACCAGGACATTTTTGTGATTCCACACTGAGTTACTGACAATTGCGCGGTCATACAACGCTGTACACAAATAAAATTGATGTCTTTTTTTCCCCCACAAATAGAGCTTTCTTTTGGTGGTATTTGATCACCTCTGCGTTTTTTTTTTTGTTTTTTTTTGCGCTATAAACAAAAAAAAAAGTGACAATGTTGGAAAAAAAATTATAATATTTTTTACTTTCTGCTTTAAAATATCCAATAAAAAAAATGTAAAAAAAAATCAAATGTCTTCATAAATTTAGGCCAATCTGTATTCTGCTACATATTTTTGTTAAAAAAAAAAAAAAAAATCCCAATAAGTTTATATTGATTGGTTTGCGCAAAAGTTATCGTGTCTACAAAACAGAGGAAATTTTTATGGAATTTTTTTTATTTCAGGACTGTGGTGTTGCGGGGGAGAAATTGGGCACCTAACTGACACTTTTTGGCACAGTTAACCCTTTATTTGCCCCTGATGTTCAACCCCCTTCCCAGCCAGTGTCATTAGTAGACTAAGGGCCGGTTCACACTGCAGGCGCGGCGAGGCGTCTCCGACTTGCCTCGCCGCGACCTGCGGCGGCCTCGGCGGCGACTTGCAGAGGACTTCTGTATAGAAGTCAATGCAAGTCGCCCCCCGAAGTCGCCCAGAAGTAGTACAGGAACCTTTTTTCTGAGTCGGAGCGACTCGAGTCGCTCCTCTCAGAACGGTTCCATTGTACAGAACGGGGGCGACTTGCGGGAGCGAGGCGAGGCGAGTCGTGTCGCCTCGCATCGCCCGCTGTGTGAACCGGCCCTAAGACTAGATTAGTAGTGCATATTTTTATCACTGATCACTGTATTGGGCCCCTTTCACACTGCCGCAACCACGATTTCGCTACGCGTTTTTTTTTTTTTGCCATTTTTCTCAGTTGCAATTTGCTGCCATTTTTCCTGCGATTTCAGGGAATGCCTGTGTAAACTTGAGGTCTATGGACCTCAACTCGCATGACAAGTCGTACCCCATGATTTCCAATGAGTACCGTTCATATTTGTGCGACTTCAAGTCACACCGATTTCAAAGTACTCCCTGTACTTTGCTACGACTTTGATGCGAGTTGAGGTCCATAGACTTCAAGTTTTCACAGGCATTCCCTGAAATCGCAGAAAAATAGTGGCAAAAATCGCAACTGAGAAAACGCAGGGGGAAAAAAAAAACTGTAGAAAAAATATGCACTGTCACTGTACTAATGACACTTGCTGGGAAGGGGTTAAACATCAGGGGCGAGCAAAGGGTTAACTGTGTGTCTAGCCAGGGTTTATGGGTACTGTGTGAGGTGCTTTTACTAGGGGGAAGTGATGGATTTTATTCCCTGCTTTGCAGGAACACAAGAGCCATCACTACCCCCGTGTCAGGATAGTACTCTGCCTTATTTACAGTTACAGTTATTTATAGTTCTGTGCCTCTGCCCGACGATCGGCGTGTGCCGGTGGGCATCTATTGGCCGGCACCCACTGATCTGCTTGTTTTGCATCTAATTACAGCACAGCCGTGGGACCAGCATTGCACCCTACCCAGGAGTGCCAGATCCCCTACTAGGTACGTGATCCAGCCATATGTATAGTGGGGACTCAAATCGCACAGCACTGAATCGCATGTGATTTTCACGGGAAGATGCAGCGCGCTCCTCTGCAATTCATAGTGTGAACTGGCCCTTAAAGTGGTTGTAAACGTTAGGACAGGAAATATGAACAAAGCGTATCCTTCTATAGTGTTTACTTGTCTCATTCCAGAGCACTGAGGGCCAGTTCACACCACATGCAGTCCAGTGCATTTTTTTCTGCATCAAATACACATTGGAAAGTAAGTTATATGCTTTTCAATGGCATAGTTCACACCAGTGCGGTCAATTCCCAGGGCGTTCCAGTTCCAGGAAAAAAAAAAAAAAACGTAAAACATGCTGCATTTTTCCTGCACTGGATTGTACTGGAACGCAGTGAGACACATCACAAACGCACTGGAATCCACTGGAACACATCAAAAACGCACCAAAGAACGCACTGGACCCTAGTATAGTGGGGGAAAAAAAACAGGAAAAAAGAAGAAAAAAAGCACCTGGAATGCATCTGGAAACGCATGAAAAACGCACTGGAACCCGTCAGAAACGCGACAAAAACGCGCATGCAGAAACATATCTGGAACGGATCAGGAGTGTGTTTTTATGGCGTGAACCAGCTCTAAGAAAAAAAGATGGGGGGGGGGGGGGAGAATGTACTGGACTGCACCAAAAATGCATCAAAAACACACTGGAATGCATGCAGAAAAGCATCTGGAACGCATCCAGACTGCAGTTCTATGGTGTGAAATGGCTCGGAGTGTTATTCATGTCTGCTGCCTTCTTCCTCTGCTATCAGCAGGAGTCACTACTGACAAGTTTTCCTGACACCAAGAGAAAAAGGGTGACGGCGGAGGGAGCTCCAACACACAGCCTATGATTGACAGCCTCAGCACTGTTCCTGTGTGAAGGGGGGTGTGTGTCCCTTCTCTCCAATCAGCTCTCAGAGCTCTCTTTACTGAGGTAACGTCAGCTCCACAAAGCTGGGAGATCTGTGTCAAGTCTGCACTGTGAAGTGATGTAGGGAAAGAGAATTTTAGATAAACAGGTACAACTTATGTAGGATGATTTTTAATCCCTTTAATCCCTGTGTATCACCTGAGGATAGTCACTAAAAGTGTCGGCCGGTGGTATATTTTTTTGAGGCCCCCCCCCCCCTGGTCAGTTAGCAGCCCCGCACTAACCCCATCTATGGTGCGGGCAGCGATTCCCTCCGGGCGAAAGGTGGCCATGCATCTCCTCCCTCCTCCTAGGCCAATAGGATCGCTTCTCCTTTCAGCCAATTGGGAAAAGAGTTCTGCTTCCTGATTGGCCAGGAGGAGAATCAGTGTGACAACAGCAAATATTTAGTCACTATTGTCACACAACTGGGTGGGCTCGGGGCACAGTGCTCTGCACCTGTGGCCCCCTTTTTTGAAGCCTATTAAAGCCTCAGGCTCTAGTCACATGCTTCAAAAAATAAAAATAAAACATTGGAATGCATGCGTCCGGCACCCTGCATGTGGATTAGGGGGCGGGACACATGGATAGGGGATGCATTACAGGCCACCGCTGGTCACTTCAATGGGTATATGTAGGAGTTTATAACCACTTTAATGAAACTGAACTATTAATTGAAGATTCTGGAGAAAACAACGCGTTTCAGGGATCTGCATCCCCCTTCATCAGGGCCAGTCAACAAACACATTGAATTTCTGCTGAATTTTATAAGGAATTATTTCTTTGCGGTAGTGGCCAGCTCTTTCCTCGTGTCTGCTTAGTCTTACCTTTCCACAGGAGGGGGGCGGAGGGGTCGTCACACACAGGGTCATAATACACATTACCATCCTGCAGCTCGTTGCCGACTGTGCCGTTCCCCAGGTTTTTCCGCTTGATGGTGAACAGGTGCTGCATCTTCATATTGTATCTATGGAAGGAGAAGAAGGCGTGAGAGATCCCAGAGACTCACTGAGCAGGAAGGAGCCTGCACCCATCAAATACTTCTTCATAGTCTGCAATAAAGTATCGATCGATATATAGAATTTAAATGACTAAAATCTCATAAAAGCTTTAAAGCAGTATTGAACCCTCGGCCGTTTTTAGCTTAAAGTGGTTGTAAACCCTTACAAACCACTTTGACCTACAGGTAAGCCTAGATTAAGGCTTACCTGTAGGTCCAAGAAATATCTCCTAAACCTATACGGTTTAGGAGATATTTCCAAAAACACAGGCAGCGCTGTAGACAGCGGCACGCAGGCGCACTGAGCGCGCCGCTGTCAACGGCGCATGCGCCGTAGACAGCGGTGCCTGTGTTTCTGGAAATATCTCCTAAACCGTAAAGGTGCGCTCATGCGCACGAGAGTGGTGGCTCCCGTGCGCATGAGCGGGAGTGACGTCATCGCGGCTTCCCCGAATGACAGCGCCGGAGCAGCGAGACCCACCGAGAATATGGAGGCTCCGTACACAAGGGGACAGCGGTGACTTCGCTGGCTCCTGTGTCAGGTAAGTGACACATAATGGACTACTATGCGATGTGATGCGATGCGATGCAATGCGATGCATAGTAGTCCATTATGCTTTACCTTTGCAGGGAATCAAAGAGGAAGTAAACTCATCAGGGTTTACTTCCTCTTTAACACTTCAAATCAGGGCCGGGAGGTGGGCAGGAGCGGCGCTTGCCCTGGGCACTGTGGTATCATGTGAGGTGTGTGTGGGGGGGGGGGGGGGGTACAAGGAGAAAATTCGTAAATTTGAAAATCCGAAAATAAGAAAGAAAATCCCAAAATTTGAAAGAATAACTAACTAATAATAATAACTATTAAATTATAGGAATTGTAATTTCCTTTCAAATTTGGCTGTTAGTGAACGTAACGAATTCATAAAAATTTACGAATTATTCGCAATAACGAATGCCGCAAACAAATGGAATGGAATAAATTATTAATAAATAATAATAATAATAAAAAGAGATTGGGAGAAGGGGATTTGTGTTGGAAGGGGAAATTTGGGGGGCAGCAGGGGGTAGTGTTTTTCTAGGAGGGGAATTTTTTTGGGGGGGATTGCTAACAGTGGTGATTTAGGGGGATTTTTGTTGGAAGGGGGAAGAAGATTTGTGCTAAGAGGGGGGATTTGGGGGGCATTTAGACTGGGAGTGGTACATTTGAAGTGGCGAAGAAGATGTGTACTAGGAGGGGGAATTTTATTGGTAGAGGGGTGATTTTTTTGGGGGGGGGGGGCATTTGAGCTGGGGGACTTGAGGGATGGGGGGGCAAAGATTTGTGCTGACAGGGGGAATTTCAGCGGGGTAGCAGATTTGTACTTGGCAGGGGGTAGACATGTGCACTGCCGAAAAAATTGTTAGTTTTCGTTTCATTCGTTTTTGTTTTTTTTTCATTTTCCTGGTCATTCGTTATGATCGTGATTCATAAATTTGTAAATTTGAAACAAAAATCAAAAAATTAGAAAGAATAACTATCTAACTAATAATAATAATAATCATTAAATTATAGGTATTGGAATATCCTTTCAAATTTGGTGTAACGAATACGAATTTATCCGAAGTTACGAATTATCCGAAATAAGGAATGCTGCATCTAATTAATTATTAATAAATAATAATAAAAAGTTTTTATTATTATTAATTAGTTCTGTTCCATTTGTTTAGATGTGGCATTCGTTACATTCACTAACAGACAAATTTGAAAGGAAATTCCAATATCTATAATTTAATAGGTAGTAATAGTTCAATTATTACTTATTATTTTAGATTTTTGCATTTACAGGTTTTTGGATTTTCGAATTTACAAATTTACGTCATCTGTCACCTGTCACATATCATCTGTCACCTGTCACATGTCATCTGTCACCTGTCACATGTCATCTGTCACCTGTCACATGGGCATTTCATAGACATTTCAGCAGAAGGTAACATTGTTTGGAATAAAAAAAAAAAGATCAGCTGCCAGCAGGGGGCAGGAGAGCACTATGATCTGTTTGTTGGTGGGTGCTACAATATGAACATCTATCCAATAGAATATCATATCAGCAGCAATTATTTATTTATCCAATTACTGACACAGGGAGAGAAAAATCCTTCATCTTCCTCCAACTTATCACACCACACATGGTAGGACCAGAGAGCATGAAACACGTGTTTTATGGAATTGTATTTCCCTCTTTCTCTCACTATCTTTTTCTCTATTGATCATCTTTCTCTCTCAATTAGATAGATAGATAGATAGATAGATAGATAGATAGATAGATAGATAGATAGATAGATAGATAGATAGATAGATAGATAAATAGATAAAAAGATAGATTGATAGATAGAGAGAGAGAGAGAGAGAGAGAGAGAGAAAGAACGCGGTAGATGTCTGTCTATCTATCTCTTTCTTTCTCTCTCTCTATCTAATGATAGACAGATAGATAGATAAATGATAGACAGATAGATAGATAGATAGATAGATAGACAGATAGATAGATAAAAAGATAGATTGATAGATAGATAGATAAAAAGATAGATTGATAGATAGAGAGAGAGAGAGAGAAAGAACGCGGTAGATATCTATCTATCAATCTATCTTTTTATCTCTCTCTCTCTCTCTCTCTCTATCTATCAATCTTTTTCTCTCTATATAATCTATCAATCTATCTCCCTCTTTTTCTCTATTATCTTGGTCTTGTCTCTGCAGCCTTCCTGATGTTTTCTGTAGTGGGTGGAGCCTACTGGGCCCCTCCCACAGCTCTGCTCTCTCTCCTTGTGCAGAGTGACTGGTCCCGTCTCCGCCCCCCTCCTGTCGTTTTCTTAGTGGGTGGAGCCTACTGGGCCCCTCCCACAGCTCTGCTCTCTCTCCTTGTGCAGAGTGACTGGTCCCGTCTCCGCCTCCCTCCTGACGTTTTCTTAGTGGGTGGAGCCTACTGGGCCCCTCCCACAGCTCTGCTCTCTCTCTCCTTGTGCAGAGTGACTGGTCCCGTCTCCGCCTCCCTCCTGTCGTTTTCTTAGTGGGTGGAGCCTACTGGGCCCCTCCCACAGCTCTGCTCTCTCTCCTTGTGCAGAGTGACTGGTCTCGTCACCGCCCCCCATCCTGTTGTTTTCTTAGTGTGTGGAGCCTACTGGGCCCCTCCCACAGCTCTGCTCTCTCTCCTTGTGCAGAGTGACTGGTCCCGTCTCCGCCCCCCATCCTGTCGTTTTCTTAGTGGGTGGAGCCTACTGGGCCCCTCCCACAGCTCTGCTCTCTCTCCTTGTGCAGAGTGACTGGTCCCGTCTCCGCCCCCCATCCTGTCGTTTTCTTAGTGGGTGGAGCCTACTGGGCCCCTCCCACAGCTCTGCTCTCTCTCCTTGTGCAGAGTGACTGGTCCCGTCTCCGCCCCCTCCTGTCGTTTTCTTAGTGTGTGGAGCCTACTGGGCCCCTCCCACAGCTCTGCTCTCTCTCCTTGTGCAGAGTGACTGGTCCCGTCTCCGCCCCCCATCCTGTCGTTTTCTTAGTGGGTGGAGCCTACTGGGCCCCTCCCACAGCTCTGCTCTCTCTCCTTGTGCAGAGTGACTGGTCCCGTCTCCGCCCCCCATCCTGTCGTTTTCTTAGTGGGTGGAGCCTACTGGGCCCCTCCCACAGCTCTGCTCTCTCTCCTTGTGCAGAGTGACTGGTCCCGTCTCCGCCCCCTCCTGTCGTTTTCTTAGTGGGTGGAGCCTACTGGGCCCCTCCCACAGCTCTGCTCTCTCTCCTTGTGCAGAGTGACTGGTCTCGTCTCCGCCCCCCATCCTGTCGTTTTCTTAGTGTGTGGAACCTACTGGGCCCCTCCCACAGCTCTGCTCTCTCTCCTTGTGCAGAGTGACTGGTCCCGTCTCCGCCCCCCATCCTGTCGTTTTCTTAGTGGGTGGAACCTACTGGGCCCCTCCCACAGCTCTGCTCTCTCTCCTTGTGCAGAGTGACTGGTCCCGTCTCCGCCCCCCTCCTGTCGTTTTCTTAGTGGGTGGAGCCTACTGGGCCCCTTCCACAGCTCTGCTCTCTCTCCTTGTGCAGAGTGACTGGTCCCGTCTCCGCCCCCCTCCTGACGTTTTCTTAGTGGGTGGAGCCTACTGGGCCCCTCCCACAGCTCTGCTCTCTCTCCTTGTGCAGAGTGACTGGTCTCGTCTCCGCCCCCCATCCTGTCGTTTTCTTAGTGGGTGGAGCCTACTGGGCCCCTCCCACAGCTCCGCTCTCTCTCCTTGTGCAGAGTGACTGTTCTCGTCTCCGCCCCCCATCCTGTCGTTTTCTTAGTGGGTGGAGCCTACTGGGCCCCTCCCACAGCTCTGCTCTCTCTCCTTGTGCAGAGTGACTGGTCTCGTCTCCGCCCCCTCCTGTCGTTTTCTTAGTGGGTGGAGCCTACTGGCCCCACCCAAGGCTCTGCTCTCTGGACAGGCTGTGTACAGCACAAGAATGATGTCACTGCTACTTTTACAAGGTGATATCTGAGTTTGCAAAGGTTTTTGGTGTACACAACGTGGATTTATGTTCTTTTTGACTTTTGAGAAAGATTTATGTACACACGATCGGAATTTTGGTCGGAAAAAGCTCTGATGGTTTTCCTGACGGAATTCCGATGGGATTTCCCTCAAGCTGTCTTGCGTACACACGGTCACACCAAATTCCAACCGCCAAGAACGCGGTGATGTACAATGCGTACGATGGGACTAAAAAAAGGAAGTTCAATAGCCAGTAGCCAATAGCTTCCATCTCATAGTTGAATCTGAGCATGCGTGGGTTTTTGCGTTCAGATTTTCCGTCGTAAAAATTGAGAACATGCTCTCAAATTTTTGCTGGGGGGGAATTTGGCCAGCTAAATTCCAATGGAGCATACACACGGTCGTATTTTCCGATTAAAAGCTCTCATTTGCTGGCCGAAATTTCGATCGTGTGTATGTGGCATTAGGCCCCTTTCACACTGGGGTGCTTCTAAACTATCAGTAAAACACTGAGCTCGTTTGAAGAGCTTTCCATTCATTTTAATGGAGAGGGGCGTTTTTTCACTGCCCTGCCAGCGCACTGCCCCAGTGTGAAAGCATTCATTGATTTTAATGGAAATAGGTTTTCGTGAGCTTTTTTTTTTTTGTGTGTGAAAGGGGTCTTAGTGCGATTGCTTAGGGGGAGATTTGGGGTTCACTTCCACTTTAAATAACATATTTATGAAGCAGCAAATTTGATATTCACCAAACATTCCCTGTTGTGTGTTATATGTGAATGTTTGGTGAAAGTCACATTCACCCCCCCCCCCCCCCCCATATGTGATGTAAGTATTGTGGAATTATCTTATAATAGAACAAAGAAGTGGAAATGATGGAAAGTTCTAAAGATAGTTGTTTTTTTTCCAGAATGTACTCCGTATAATCCGGCTTGGCCTGTGTCCTGGAAGGTTCTCCGGCTCTGCGGCACATGAAGGGTGGCTGATTTAGCCACGCACAGAATTAAACCCTGAGAAGCCTCTTACGCTCCGTTATGACATAATCGGCGGTTATGGTTTTTAAGCTGAAATGAGATGTATCCCTCACTTCACACTGATGTCATCTTCTCCCCTCCCCCTCCAACCCCACTACCCCCCTAACCCCAACCCAAGAACAATTCCCATAGAAGAGTTACTTTATATAGAAGAAAAATTCTCAGTGACGGATATTCATGAAATAGATGATAGAATGAGATCCAAACTCCAACCAAAATGTATATTTTGATGTTTTAGACAGATTGGGGGTCACACGTCCCCCAGACCCAGGAACTCAGCACAGGGATGGTGGGAACCCCTCATAATGGGCACAGCAGATGTACAGACCCGGGAACTCAGCATAGGGATGGTGGGAACCTCTCATAATGGGCACAATGGGTGTACAGACCCGGGAACTCAGCATAGGGATGGTGGGAACCTCTCATAATGGGCACAGCGGGTGTACAGACCCGGGAACTCAGCATAGGGATGGTGGGAACCTCTCATAATGGGCACAATGGGTGTACAGACCCGGGAACTCAGCACAGGGATGGTAGGAAATCATCATAATGGCCACAGAAGGTCTACAGACCTGGGAACTCAGGACAGGGATGATTGGAATCCCTCATAATGGGCACAGCAGATGTACAGACCCGGGGTGTCAACAATTTTGAGAGACAGAAGAAACCATCAGAGGGTTTATCTCTCCATCATCTACCAAGCAATACCAATGTCAGTTTGAGTTGGATCAACCCATGACTTTTCCAAAGTAACAAACATTAATGTGGAATTCCAGATTAACCATAACTATTCTCAAAAATGTCTCTTCCTCCCTCTTGCTACCTACGCTGTCTACCCTATGTAGAGAGATCTGTGTACTTACCTTTTTTTTCAGCCCTTTTTTCAATTCCGGGTCACATGATTCCACAGCTCCGGCTCCCCCGTGTAAGGGAGCGCTCTACAACGGCTGGAAATTCCGTGGTGATGCCACCCAAAGTCTCCCCGTAGCCCCGCCATTATGGATGTTCCCTCCTCTCCACTACAACCAACCGCTCACTGACACAGGGGTGGCGGAGCTGCATGATCACATGACTGAGCCAAAGCAGGCTGAATAAAGGTAAGTATACAGATCTTTTCTACATAGGGTAGGCAGGATAGGTACAGTGCCTTGTAAAAGTATTCACCCCCCCTTGGCTTTTTACCTATTTTGTTACATTACAGCCTTTAGTTCAAATTTTTTTTAATCTGAATTATATGTGATGGATCGGAACACAATAGTCTAAGTTGGTGAAGTAAAATTAGAAAAATATATACATAAAACTATTTTTCAGAAATGAAAAACTGAAAATTGGCATGTGCGTATGTATTCACCCCCTTTGTTATGAAGCCCATAAAAAGCTCTGGTGCAACCAATTACCTTCAGAAGTCACATAATTGGTGAAATTATGTCCACCCGTGTGAAATCTAAGTGTCACATGATCTTCCATTACATATACACACCTTTTTGAAAGGCCCCAGAGGCAGCAACACCGAAGCAAGAGGCACCACTAACCAAACACTGCCATGAAGACCAAGGAACTCTCCAAACAAGTAAGGGACAATGTTGATGAGAAGTACAAGTCAGGGTTAGGTTATAAAATATCCAAATCTTTAATGATCCCTAGGAGCACCATCAAATCTATCATAACCAAATGGAAAGAACATGGCACAACAGCAAACCTGCCAAGAGACGGCCGCACACAACTCACGGAGCGGGCAAGGAGGGCATTAATCAGAGAGGCAGCACAGAGACCAAAGGTAACCCTGGAGGAGCTGCAGAGTTCCACAGCAGAGACTGGAGTATCTGTACATAGGAAGACAATAAGCCATACGCTCCATAGAGTTGGGCTTTATGGCAGAGTGGCCAGAAGAAAGACATTACCTTCAGCAAAAAACAAAATGTCACGTTTTGAGTTTGCGAAAAGGCATGTGGGAGAATCCCAAAATGTATGGAGGAAGGTGCTCTGGTCTGATGAGACTAAAATTGAACTTTTTGGCCATCAAAGAAAACGCTATGTCTGGCGCAAACCCAACACATCACATCACCCAAAGAACACCATCCCCACTGTGAAACATGGTGGTGGCAGCATCATGCTGTGGGGATGTTTTTCAGCAGTCAGGACTGGGAAACTGGTCTGAGTTGAGGGACAGATGGATGGTGCTAAATACAGGGATATTCTTGAGCAAAACCTGTACCACTCTGTGTGTGATTTGATGATAGGACGGAGGTTCACCTTCCAGCAGGACAATGACCCCAAACACACTGCTAAAGCAACCCTTGAGTGGTTTAAGGGGAAACATGTAAATGTGTTGGAATGGCCTAGTCAAAGCCCAGACCTCAATCCAATAGAAAATCTGTGGTCAGACTTGAACATTGCTGTTCACAAGCGCAAACCACCCAACTTGAAGGAGCTGGAGCAGTTTTGCAAGGAGGAGGAATGGGCAAAAATCCCAGTGGTAAGATGTGGCAAGATTCATCGAGACTTATCCAAAGAGACTTGGAGATGTGATAGCCGCAAAAGGTGGTCTCTACAAAGTATTGACTTTAGGGGGGTGAATAGTTATGCACATTGACTTTTTGTCCTATTTGCTGTTTGCATCACAATAAAAAAAAAAAAAAGGAAAAAACATCTTCAAAGTTTTGGGCATGTTCTGTAAATTAAATGATGCAAATGCTCAAACAATCCATGTTAATTCCAGGTTGTGAGGCAACAAAACATAAAAATGCCAGGGGGGGGGGGGGGGGGGGGGTGAGTACTTTTGCAAAGCACTGTAGCAGGAAAGGGGGGGGGGGGGCATTATTAAGACTAGTTATGGTTAGGCTGGAATTCTAATTTAAATAAAAGAACTTACTTCATTATAAGAATGTAGAGGAGGTACATAATAATGAGGATAAGACTCTCCCACCTGCAAATCAGAAAATAAACATCATTAATATTTACTGGGAACAGCAATCTCTGCATAGCAATTATAATATACTGTATACACATACTGTATATACACACTATATATGACTATATGTCTAGCACATCATCCCCGAAAATATACCTGTCAGCAATGGTACTGTTATAATAATCCGACACTAAGTCCTGTATAAAAAAGTGGCTCCTCCCACCTACGGACAGGAATGACAGCTCATACAGGGGTGCTCATTACTCTGCAGGGAAAGGGGGAGGGGCTTAGAGCAGGGGTGGGAGCTGAATGGTCAAAGTTGGGGCTTAACTAGCACTGGAGGCATGACTTAATACATCTATCACTGATCAATGGCCATCTGCCTCCATCATATATACCAGGGATATGTAATTAGCGGACCTCCAGCTGTTGCAAAACTACAAGTCCCATCATGCCTCTGCCTCTGGGTGTCATGCTTGTGGTTGTCAGAGTCTTGCTTTTCCTCATGGGACTTGTAGTTCTGCAACAGCTGGAGGTCCACTAATTGCATATCCCTGATATATACCATAGTATTCATAGTAATACACTGCCCCCTAATGTGTAGCCAGTGTTTGTACAAGAGGGAAGAGAAATCTGAAGAATTTATGTATTTACACTTTATAAACACTATATTACCAAAAGTATTGGGACACCTCCCTTTACACACACACATGAACTTTAATGGTACCCCAGTCTTAGTCCGTAGGGTTCAATATTGAGTTGGCCCCGCCCTTTGCAGCTATAACAGCTTCAACTCTTCTGGGAAGGCCGTCCACAAGGTTTAGGAGGGTGTCTATGGGAATGTTTGACCATTCTTCCAGAAGCACATTTGTGAGGTCAGGCCAGGGGAGGGCTGGCAGGCTTAGACCAGGGGGGCAAGTCCAGTCAAGTGGCCCATTGAACCACCGAATCAGCTCACTGAGGGCTCCATTCAAAGCAGAAGAAGCAAAATGCAATGCAGGCCCATTAGGGGCACCAGGGCGCCGCCCCCTCTCTCCTCTCCACCCCCTATATGTATCGTGCTGCAATTCACCTGCTGCCTGACCCACCACTAAGATGGGGTAAGTGGCAGGCATGCAGCGGGCGGGTGTCCTCCCAGATCAGTCCGCACCACTGACCGGGGGGTCTAGGAGGTGGCTGTGTGTGTCTGTGCTGCTGGCCGTGCGTGCCGGAGGGGGGGGATTGGTTGGGCTAGTCCACTGGTGGGGGGGTTAGATAAGTCTGCTGGTGGGGGGGAGGGTGTTAGATAAGTCCGCTGGAGGGGGGGAGGGTGTTAGATAAGTCCGCTGGTGGGGGGAGGGTGTTAGATAAGTCCGCTGGTGGGGGGAGGGTGTTAGATAAGTCCGCTGGAGGGGGGGAGGGTGTTAGATAAGTCCGCTGGTGGGGGGAGGGTGTTTGATAAGTCCGCTGGTGGGGGGAGGGTGTTAGATAAGTCCGCTGGTGGGGGGAGGGTGTTAGATAAGTCCACTGGTGGGGGGAGGGTGTTAGATAAGTCCGCTGGTGGGGAGAGTGTGATAGAAAAAAAAACAAAAGCAGCCACTGCCAAAATTTAAAATTGTCATGATGGCTATGCTATTAGAGGTGCGAATCTTCACTGGCCTCACGATTCGATTTGATTACGATTATCATGTCAACGATTCAATTCCGCGATGCATCATGGTTACTGTGCGCGGTTTTCTTAAAAAAAAATTCAAGCAGTCAGGAGAACTTAATTTTCTTATTTTATATGTTCTTAAAAAAAACACAACACTCCATGCATGCAGCAAAGCCTAATCACAGCAGACAACTTAGTTCCAGCCCCCCCCCCCCCCCCACCAAAAAAATATATATATATACTACAGGAGATGGTCAGAGACTGCAGATATGATACAGGAGTTGATCAGAGACTGCAGACATAGTACAGGAGGTGATCAGAGACTGCAGACATACTACAGGAGATGATCAGAGACTGCAGACATACTACAGGAGATGATCAGAGACTGCAGACATACTACAGGAGATGATCAGAGACTGCAGACATACTACAGGAGATGATCAGAGACTGCAGACACAGTACAGGAGATGGTCAGAGACTGCAGACATAGTACAGGAGTTGATCAGAGACTGCAGACATAGTACAGGAGTTGATCAGAGACTGCAGACATACTACAGGAGATGATCAGAGACTGCAGACATACTACAGGAGATGATCAGAGACTGCAGACATACTACAGGAGATGATCAGAGACTGCAGACACAGTACAGGAGATGATCAGAGACTGCAGACACAGTACAGGAGATGATCAGAGACTGCAGACACAGTACAGGAGATGATCAGAGACTGCAGACACAGTACAGGAGATGATCAGAGACTGCAGACATAGTACAGGAGTTGATCAGAGACTGCAGACATACTACAGGAGATGATCAGAGACTGCAGACATACTACAGGAGATGATCAGAGACTGCAGACACAGTACAGGAGATGATCAGAGACTGCAGACACAGTACAGGAGATGATCAGAGACTGCAGACACAGTACAGGAGATGATCAGAGACTGCAGACACAGTACAGGAGATGATCAGAGACTGCAGACACAGTACAGGAGATGATCAGAGACTGCAGACACAGTACAGGAGATGATCAGAGACTGCAGACACCGTAAGGAGATGATCAGAGACTGCAGACACCGTACAGGAGATGATCAGAGACTGCAGACACCGTACAGGAGATGATCAGAGACTGCAGACACCGTACAGGAGATGATCAGAGACTGCAGACATAGTACAGGAGATGATCAGAGACTGCAGACATAATACAGGAGATGATTAGAGACTGCAGAGATAATGCGCCAAGTAGACAGCGCTAGGTCCTAATGCGCTGTTGCCATGGAGACAGAGACCAGTGCTATCAAATTCCGGTGTCGGGAAAGCAACCCTGGTTGTTCGCCCACTGGTCCACTGTCGGAGCATTCCCCCATCCACCTGGAGCAGCGGCCATTTTAAAGATAATGTAGGCGCCGGCCTGGGGGGAAATTTCCACCCTGCCCCCTGGCCCAGCCCGCCCCTGGATCAGGCACTGATGTTGGATGAGAAAGCCTGGCTCGCAGTCTCCACTCTAATTCATCCCAAAGGTGTTCTATCGGAGTGAGGTCAGGACCCTGTGCAGGCCAGTCAAGTTCCTCCACCCCAAACTCGTTCATGTCTTTATGGACCTTGCTTTGTGCACTGGATGAGCAACTTTGGGGGTGGAGGAATGTGACTGGCCTGCACAGAATCCTGACCTCAACCCCCATAGAACACCTTTGGGATGAGTTGTGACTGTGAGCCAGGCCTTCTCACCCGACATCAGTGCCGGACCTCACAAATGGGCTTCTGGAAGAATGGTCATACATTCCCATAGACACATCTCCTAAACCTTGAGGACAGCCTTCCCAGAAGAGTTGAAGCTGGTATAGCTCAGGCTTAGGTAAGTGTTTGGGGTGGGGGTGGGGGAAGCTGCACATTAAAAGTTTTTTTTAACCTTAATTCAGAGAATGCATAAGAACCTCCATCCCCCGGGGGTATCAATGTACTGACGACCTCTAATATAGGAGACTTACCAGACTATAACTTCATCATAAATAAACTGCAAGAGAAAATGAAGACAGGGCAAACATTAGTACAGGTAGTCAAGGTCTTATTCCCTGCTGTATGTAATACAATTATTATAAAGAGAACCTGTCCAGACATGGGGGGGGGGGTTTGGCCCTAGGGGCCCCAGGGACATGGGTGTACAGGACGCTGATCCTTCCCCTCTCCCTCACCCCACCCTTACCCCTCTATACCATCTTACTCTTGTCCCAAAAGGCCCCCTCCACCTGTCCCTTTACCCAACCTTCAAATCTTCTCCATTCCACCACAACATTACTTATAGACCCCTTTGCAACTTTGGTAAACAGGCTCATGAAGTTACACCACCCTCCCCCCCCCCACTTCTGTTACTGAAATGTCACAGCCCCTACCTCTTACACTCTCACCAGCCTCTCCTGCAAACCCAACCACTGGCTTATGGTTGATTGAGGTATTTATAAAAAAAATACTGTATATTGGCCACCAGGTGGCGCTGATGATCACAGGAAGTCATAGGAATTAGAGACATATATAGAAACCTCTTGCATCCTTTCTGAATACTTGTGACATTTATCCAATGAATGTTTTATAACCTCAGTCCCTCCTGCAAACCCAACCACTAGCCTATGGTTGGGGTATTTAAAAATAAAATAAAAAATATTGTATATTGGCCACTAGATGGAGCTGATAAACACAGGAAGTCATAGGAATTAGAGACATATAGAGAAACCTCTTGCATCCTTTGTAAATACTTGTGACATTCATCCAATAAAGGTTTTATGACCACAGCCCCTCCCGCAAACCCAACCACTGGCTTATGGTTAATTAAGGTATTTAAAAAAAATACAGTATGTTGGCCACAAGATGGAGCTGATGATCACCAGTCATAGTATTAGAGACCTATAGAGAAACCTCTTGCATCCTGGGCCAATACTTGTAACATTTATCCAATCGAAGGTGTGCACACAGGGTGTGTCAGCTGTGCCTGGGCACACCCTAATCACCCTGTGCGCTGCCGATTCTCCCTGCTTCTTGTTTTCCTCTTGCAGTGCTGCCAGCTTCCCTCCTCTCAGGAGCTGGGAAGTGGCTGGTAACGATTTAATTAACCGGCCCTCCCTTTTCTGAATGAACACAGTGAGTGATCTGTACCGATTGCTCTTGTCTTCATTTTTAACGGAAGCATAGTAAACTGCAGGCTGCAGAGAAAGGGACTGGGGAATCTGTCTTCAGTTTCATTCTTGGTCCAAAAAGTAAGACATCAGGGGTCTGTTTAGACCCTTGATATTTTACCAAAACCACATAATGGGGCTCCTAAAAAAAATCGTTAAAAAAAGTAACATTTTTTTTTTTTTTGGAAAATAAGATTGTAAAATAGAATAAAAATAGAATAAAAATAAAAAACTCCACCATCCACTGCCCTACTGACACCAATCTGTGCTCTACTGACTCCGTCCACTGCTCTGCTGATACACACGCATGTGTGTTTGTGCTCTGTGCAATAGGCTGCACACACCAATGCATCCAATGAATGTTTTGTAACCAGACCCTCCTCCTGCAAACCCAACAACTGGCCTATGGTTGATTGAGATATTTTAGATAAAAAAAAAAAAAAATTAGATAAGAAAATAAATACAGCATTTCGGCCACTAGATGGAGCTGACAATCATAGGAAATCCTATTATTGCAGAAAATACAAGGATACTTTGTGCAGCCTAAGCGCCAAATGTTTTATAAATAGGCCCCTTCCTGCAAACTCAAACCACCGGCTCATGCCTGGGAGAATACCTTGTGATGTGATGTACTGTGATGGCACAATGCCACCTCCATATATGCAAACATTGCCAATACTTGCAACAATCTGATCGAAAGATTCTTCACAGAAGCAGATAATATGATCTGATCTATAAATGACTTTAAGGGGTCTATTTATAAAAAATTTATGGGGGGGGGGGGGGGGGAATGTCACAAGCATTTGTAAAGGCTGCACATTGGCTGCATTTGTAAAGGTTTTCCCCTTATTTTCTCTAATACTATGATTTCTTATGATGGTCAGCTCCATCTAGTGGCCAAATTGTGGTATATTTTCTGGTGGAGACAAAAATATAGTAAAACCTCGGATTGCGAGTAAGGCAGTTTACGAGCGTTTTGCAATACGAGCTGATTTTTTTTTTTTTATATATATATAAATCCTGACTCGGTTTGCAAGTGTTGTCTTGCAAGACGAACAGGATTCAAGCCTCTGGGGTGTGCAGTATCGCATCTGGCCAGAGGTGCTGGGGGGGGCGCCGGTGACACTCGGACTCTATGAGTGACTCTGAGCTTCTCTGAGTGTTTCCAGGTGTCTCCGGCGCCCCCCCCCTCCCCCCACCTCATCTCTAGCCACATGCGGTACTGCTTACACTAGCAGTGACACTGAAACATATCATCTGAGTTTCCATTGATTCCTATGGGGAAAACTCGCTTTGATATGCGAGTGCTTTGGATTACAAGCATGCTCCTGGAACGGATTATGCTCTTAATCCAAGGGATGACTGTACTCTAAATACAATGTATTAAAGCCTTAAAGCGGAGGTCCACCCTAAAATGGACCTTCCGCTCATCGGAATCCTCCCCCCCTCCGGCGCCACAATTGGCACCTTTCAGGGGGGAGGGGGGTGCAGTTACCTGGATAATCCAGGTAACTGCACCCACTTCCGGGATAGCTCTCTGCGGAAAGGGGCGTAGACTACGCCCCTTTCCGCAAGTGCCCGCCCCTTTCCGCAAGTGCCCCGCTGCCTGCTGGGAAAACACACAGATCCCAGAGGCAGCGGGGACCGTCCTTACTGCGCAGCGCGGCTCGCGCATGCGCAGTAGGGAACCGGGAAATGAAGCCGAAAGGCTCCATTTCCTGATTCCCATACCCAAGATGGCGGCGGCAGCACCCGAGAAACGATCGAGAGATCGGCTTCGGGTGCCGACATCGCGGGCGCGCTGGACAGGTAAGTGTCACTATTTTAAAAGTCAGCAGCTGCAGTATTTGTAGCTGCTGGCTTATAAAAAAAAAAAAAAACGCGGAGTCCCGGCGGACTCCCGCTTTAAAGTGGAGGCCTACCCTACAATAAAAAATTGCATAAATATTCTTAAAAAAAAAAAAAAAAATGTTTAACTTACCTGAAACCGCTGTTGCTAGGCAGTCTTCCTAATCTGCCTCTTCCTCTTCCACGGCGCTTCCTCCTTTTCGGTGAGCGGTTCCGTTGCCTTCTAGGAAGTGCGTGTCCCAGGAAACAACGGGGCCATTCACAAAGAGCTGCGCGACTCGCTCATGCGCAGTAGAAAACGGGCAGTGAAGCCATAAGGCTCCACTGCCTGTTTCCCTTCGTTAAGATGGAAGCGTCGGCAGCCAATCCAATGGACGGATCGGCCTCGGGCACCCGACATCGCGGGCTCGCTGGACCGGTAAGTGTCCTTATTAAAAGTCAGCAACTACAGTGTTTGTAGCTGCTGACTTTAAAAAAAAAAAACGGTCGGTCGGAACACCACTTTAACGTTCTTTTCTGGGGAATTACTATTCACACAATGAATGGCAGCTTCCATCTGTGGCTTCTTGCTCAGGTTGTGCGTTTGGTGACGGGTGTGGCGGAGCTCCTCTTTGATGCTCGCTGTGACTCATCCCCGGTTGGGGTGAGAGGGATAGAGCGCTGCGTTTTCTTGCATGTCGCTTTGGCTTATTGTACATAAAATAATTCTGGTTTGCGTAGGTAACAGGTTTTATTTATTCATGAAAATCTGCCGTGGGAGAAATCATACGAAGGATGGAGCGCAGAGCGCGCCGCGTGAGAGACATGTTCCTGGAACGTATGAGAATAACTGAATACAATGTATGTAATACAGCAGACTGTCACATTATATCATCTCTCAGGAAGATTATTGGGGACGGCCCTCTACCCCGTAGTGTCATTCTCAGCAGAACTGGAGGGGGGGGGGGGCAGATTATTTTCCAGCATGCTGGATATTAAAGTGGTATTAAACCAAAAATGTAATATATTGCAGTTTACCAATCATTAGATGTGGTGGCTGCATTATTATTATTTTTTTTTAAGGCTTTTTTCCCCCTCTTTTTTCACCTGGTGATCTGGCCGGTAACGCACACCCTAAATTGGAGCACCACCACTCTGGATGAAGGAGCACAGGGGGCACCTTTGGACAGCAGCATTGTCAGTCTGGGGGGGAGGGGCGTGTTAAATGGGCTAGCAGATTTAGATACACTAACAAATTGAAGCCAAATTCCAGCTTACACTTTATAAGCAGTTACAGCAAACAGTTTTTTTTTCATTTGGAAGGTTTTATATGAATAAATAAAAGCAGATCATTGTAAGCACCCCTCTCAGTGGTAAATGCCATGGTGTGTGCATCCTACTGCATTAGACTGTGCACCCCAGAGCACAAACACACATGTGTGCATATCAACAGAGCAATGGACAGTGCATGGTGTCAGTAGTTTTTTATTTTTTATATTTTTCTTTATTATTATATATTTTTTTACAATATTCTTTATATATATATATATATACAGTACTCTTTTTTTATTTACAGTATTCTTTTATATATATATATATATAAAGCTGAAGCTGAAAACTGAAGCATAGTAAACTATGGGGCTCCTAAAAAAAAAAAAATAAGTAAAATATATAATAAAAAGTTATATTGTAAAAAATAATGTAAAATTATAAAAAAAAAAAAAATTATATCTATATATATATATATATGTATATATATATATATATATATATATATATATATATATATATATATATATATATATATATATATATACAGTACTCTTTTTTTATTTACAGTATTCTTTTATATATATATATATATATATATATATATATATATATATATATATATATATTATATATAATTTTTTTTTTTTTTATAATTTTACATTATTTTTTACAATATAACTTTTTTTATTATATATTTTACTTATTTTTTTTTTTTTAGGAGCCCCATAGTTTACTATGCTTCAGTGCAGAATGAATACAGGAGCGACAGTAGAGCAGGGATTGGTGTTAGTGGGGCAGTGGATGGTGCCAGTAGTTTTTTATTTTTATATTTTTTTAAATTCCTTTTTACAGTATTATTATTATTTTTTTATGATTATTTTATAATTATGATTTTTTTTTTAATAATATTAAATTATTTTTTACAATATTACTTTTTTTTATTTATTTATTTTCCAATTTTTTATTTATTTTTTTGGTTTACTATGCTTCAGTGCACAATGAACACAGGAACTATCAGTACAGATCACTCACTGTGTTCATTCAGAAAGGGGAGGGGACAGTAAATGGAATATTTACTGGCCCCTTCCCCTGTTCTCCCTCCTGAAACATCCCCCGCAGCAGCCGGCGGGAGAGGATGGAAGCTTGCAGCACTGGGGGGAGGGGGGGGCAGAGGGTGCCAGAAAGCAGGGGGAATCAGGTTATTGGGCTGTACCCAGGCACAGCCGGCATATCCTCTGTGCATGCCTATGGGTAAATGGTTTCCCTCATCCCTGTAACTAATACATACTGCTGAAGAGCTTGTTCTGTTAAACAACAACAGATGGCTGGATCACCAGGTGAAATTACAGGAAAGAAAGGCAAAAAGAAAACGAATGCAGCCGTCACATCCAAGAATTGGTAACCTGTGATATAATAAATGTTTATTTTGGGGTTTAATACCGCTTTAAAAGAAGGGGGAAGGGAATATATACAAAATGTTGCATTACTGTGCACAGATTGCATTGTGAATACCCAGCTGAAGATAAAAGGGGTAATTAGTTATTGGGGGGCCGCTGGGCTCATGGGCTCAGGGACAAGTGCGATGTCAGCTGATGCCGTTGTACTTACAATAATTAGCGCGATTATTGCTAGGATGTAGTACATGGAGTCACGGAATAAAGACCACCACGTCAATCGGACAACCTGCGGGGGGTTAAGGGAGAGGAACGGAGAGTAGGGAGAAAGGGGGGTGAAGAGCAAGGAATAGGGGAGGAAGGGGGGGGGGCAGAAGAGAGAGAAAAAAAGAAGGGGAGATAAGAGGGGTGAGAAGGAGAGCGGAGGGTAGAGTGGGAGGGGGCAGGGGGAAAGATTTGAGAGGGTGAAGAGAAAAAAAGAAGGGGTAGAAGTGGGGGGTGGGGGCGGCGGAGACAAGTAATAAGGGGGAGAGGGCAAGACATGGGGATGGGGATAAAAAAAAGGGAGGGGCAGAGGAAAGAGGTGAGGGGTGGGGAAAAAGAGAGAGGTGGAAAGAGAGGGGAGAGGGTAAGGGGATGGAAAGGGCAGGTGAAGAAGGAGAAAGGGGAAGAAAAGGGAGAGTGAGGGAAAGAGAATACAGGGGAAAGGAGGGAACAGAAAGAGAGAGAGGGAGTGGGAGAGAGAAGGGGACAAATAGCAAAGAGAAGGAACATGGAGAAAAGGGGAACAGAGAGAGGGGGCAATGAGTGAAGCGAGGGGGTAGGGAGAAAAGTAGGGGAGAGAGGTGGCAAGGAGGGAAGAGAACAAGGATAAAAGGGGGAGACAGAGAGAGGGGGAGGTGAAGAGAGGGGACATGGAGAAAAAGGGGAGAGAGAGAGGGGTGGGGGCAAGGAGCGAAGAGAGGGGAAAAGGGAGAAAAGGGGAGAGAGACAGAGGGAGAGGGGGCAAAGAGCAAAGAGAGAAAATGGAGAAAAGGGGGAGGGAGACATAGAGAGGGGGGCAAGGAGGGGAGAGAGGGAACATGGAGAAAAGGGGGAGAGAAAGGGGGGGCAAGGAGGGAAGAGAGGGAAGATGGAGAAAAGGGGGAGAGAGACGGGGGAGCAAGGAGGGAAGATGGAGAAAAGGGGGAGAAAGACAGAGGGGGGCAAGGAGGGAAGATGGAGAAAAGGGGGAGAGAGACGGGGGGGGCAAGGAGGGAAGAGAGGGAACATGGAGAAAAGGGGGAGAGAGATGGGGGGCCAAGGAGGGAAGAGAGGGAAGATGGAGAAAAGGGGGAGAGAGACAGAGGGGGGGCAAGGAGGGAAGAGAGGGAAGATGGAGAAAAGGGGGAGAGAGACAGAGAAGGGGGGGGGGGCAAGGAGGGTAGAGAAGGAACATGGAGAAAAGGGGGAGAGAGACAGAGAAGGGGGGGCAAGGAGGGTAGAGAAGGGACATGGAGAAAAGGGAGAGAGAGACAGAGAAGGGGGGGGCAAGGAGGGTAGAGAAGGAACATGGAGAAAAGGGGGAGAGAGACAGAGAAGGGGGGGCAAGGAGGGTAGAGAAGGGACATGGAGAAAAGGGAGAGAGAGACAGAGAAGGGGGGGGGGGGGCAAGGAGGGTAGAGAAGGAACATGGAGAAAAGGGGGAGAGAGACAGAGAAGGGGGGGCAAGGAGGGTAGAGAAGGGACATGGAGAAAAGGGGGAGAGTGAAAGGGGGGTAAGAAGCGAAGAGAGGGGGAAAGGGAGAAAAGGGGAAAGAGACAGAGAAAAGGGGGGCAAAGAGCAAAGAGAGAACATGGAGAAAAGGGGGAGAAAGACAGAGAAAGGAGGGGGCAAGGAATAAAGAGGAGGAAAGGGGAGAAAAGGGGATAGAGACAGAGGGGGGGGGGGGGCAAGGAGCGAAGAGCAGGAACATGGAGAAAAGGGGAGAGAAAGGTAGGCGGGGGGGGGGGGGAGAAAGGGAGGAATATGGGGAAGGAAAGAGAAAAGGAGAGCAACATTTTTTAGTTTAAATAATGTTTCCAATATAATATTACATTAAAAAGAATTAGAAGAAAAATATCCCCAGTGTTATTTTCCTGACCCAAATTCATTGTGGTGGTCCCACCACACACAGATAGACAGGATAAGACCACCAAGAATAATTTCCCAATCACTGTGTGATATTGCAAAGGACAGCCGACTGACTGCCTTACATAAATAACACACAAATCATATTTGTTTATTTTTCCACATTGTTACTTTTTTATTACTTTGTAACAAAAAAGTTTTCCCACAGATCCTCCACGTTTGTCTATTTATTTATAGACAATTCTATGACTTTTGCCTAATCCAAACGAGATTACAATTCCACCTTTTGGCCATGAGAATGAAATGAAATATTGCAGAGGAATATAAATGGACTTTTCTGGAGTTTGTATTGTTTTAAAATATCTTTAGAAAAGTTCTGTGCTATGACAGAGGGAAGCAGACCTTGGGCCAGCCACCAATTATCACATTCACTGACAAGCTGAAGATCAGTACGACTCTCTCATTCTAAAAATCTAGGAGGTGGTCATCCGAAAGACTTTCTCATATGTAGAGAGCTTTTTTTTTTTACTTTATTATTATTTGTTTTGTATACATAAATGGGCCAATATTGTAAACTCAGTAGACAATTGTTCACTTTAAGGACACCCCAAGGACATGGGGGCACTTTTTGTGCCTGAAGAAATAAAAGGGGTTTCCTCTGCACCCAGAAAGGATTTTTTACAGTAAGAGCTGTGAAGTTTGGAATAGTTCTATTGAAGGATCTGGCTGTAGACTACTCAGCAGAAAGCTTTGGAAATGGGGCTGTATATGGTTTCAAAAAAATAAATGACTACTAATAGATATAAAAAAATTACATTATAGAATATTGATCCAGTGAGATTTATGACCTTCTTTGGGGATCAGGAAGGAACTTTTTCTCTTTTTTTCCCCCTACTTGTTGTTTAAACTCAATGGGATTGTGTTTTTTAATAGTAACTATGTATTGTATTTAGAGAATATAACAGATGGAAACACTGATATGAGACAAAGGACAGACAGACATCTTACCTGTCCAGCAAAAACGCCACACACTCCAATTATACAGAGAATATTGAAGACAGCCGAACCAACAATGGTCCCAACCCCTACATCACCGTGGGTGATAAACACTCCTAATGAGGGGAGAGAAAGTGAAATATAATGAGGGTGGCAGAATGGAAGGCATGGGAAGTGACGAGGAAGGGGGAGAAGGAAGATAGAGGGAGAATGCGGAGAGAGGAAGAGAGGGAGAAGGGGGAGAGAGGGAAAAGGGGGAGAGATGAAGAGAGGGAGAAGGGGGAGAGAGGAAGAGAGGGAAAAGGGGGAGAGAGGGAAAAGGGGGAAAGAGGAAGAGAGGGAGAGAGAGGAAGAGAGGGAGAAGGGGGAGAGAGGGAAAAGGGGGAAAGAGGAAGAGAGGGAGAGAGAGGAAGAGAGGGAGAAGGGGGAGAAAGGGAAAAGGGGAGAGAAGAATAGAGGGAGAAGGGGGAGAGAGGAAGAAAGGGAAAAAGGGGAGAGAGTGAGAAGGAGGAGAGGGGAAGGGGGAGAGAATGGGAAGCCAGGGAGAAGGGGGAGAGGGGAAGGGGGAGAGAATGGGAAGTGAGGGAGAGAGGAAGAGAGGGAGAAGGGAGAAGGGGGAGAGAGGGAAAAGGAGGAGAGAGGAAAGGAGGGAGAAGGGAGAGAGAGGGAAAAGTGGGAGAGAGGAAGAGAGGGAAAAGTGGGAGAGAGGAAGAGAGGGAGAAGGGGGAGAGAGGAAGAGAGGGAGAAGGGGGAGAGAGGAAGAGATAGAAAAGGGGGGAGGGAGAAGGGGGAAAGAGCAAGAGAGGGAGAAGGGGGAGAGAGGGAAAAGGGGGAAAGAGGAAGAGAGGGAGAAGGGGAGAGAAAGAGAGAAGGGGGAGAGAGGGAAAAGGGGGAGAGAGGAAGAGAGGGAGAAGAGGGAGAGAGGGAAAAGGGGGAGAAAGGAAGAGAGAGAAGGGGGAGAGAGAGAAAAGGGGGAGAGAGGAAGAGAGGGAGAAGGGGGAGAGAGGGATAAGGGGGACAGAGGAATAGAGGGTGAATGGGGAGAGAGGACAGGAGGGTGAAGGGGAAGAGAGGAAGAAGGGGGAGAAAGGAAGAGAGGGAGAAGGGGGAGAGAGGGAGAAGGGGAGAGAGGAAGAGAGGGAGAAGGGGAAGAGAGTGAGAAGGGGGACAGAGGAATAGAGGGTGAATGGGGAGAGAGGACAGGAGGGTGAAGGGGAAGAGAGGAAGAAGGGGGAGAAAGGAAGAGAGGGAGAAGGGGGAGAGAGGGTGAAGGGGGAGAGAGGAAGAGAGGGAGGAAGGGGGAGAGAGGAAAAGAGGGAGAAGGGGGAGAGAGGGAAACGTGGGAGAGAGGAAGAGAGGGATAAGGGGGGAGAGGAAGAGATAGAGAGGGGGGGGAGAGGGAGAAGGGGGAAAGTGGAGAGATGGAGAAGGGGAGAAGGAGGGGAGAGGGTGTAGGTGGGAAAATGGTGAGAGGGAGAATGAGAGAGAGGAAGAAGGAAGGGAGAGGGAAAAGGTGGAGAGAGGGAGAAAGGGAGAAGGGGGGGGGGAATGAGGATGGGACGAAGGAGAGAGAAAGGGAGAAGTGGGAAAAGAGGAAGAAGGAAGGGAGAGTTAGAAGGGAGAGAGAGAGAAACATTGGAGATAGGGAGAAGGAGGGGGTGGGGGGGGGGGGAGAGAAGAAGAAAGGGCAGAAAGGGTGGGAAGAATGAAAGAGAGAAGTGGTATGAGGGACAGAGGAAGATGAAAGCGAGGGTGAGATGGGGAGAGAGGGAAAAGTTAGGAGAGAAGAAGAAGGGGAAGAGAGGCAGAAAGCGAATGGAAGAGTGAGGTAGAAGGAGGAAAGAGGAAGAAGTAAGGGAAAAGGAGAAGGTGGAGAAAGGGCAAAGGAGGAGAGATGGAGAAGGGGGAGAAGGAGGGGATAGGGTGAAGGTGGGAAGAGAATGAGAAAGAGGGAGGGGAGGGAAGAGTGCAGGATAAAGAAAAGAAAGAAGAGACAGAGATGAGAGGAAGAGAAAGGGAGAAATGTAGAGAAGGAGACCGATAAGGTAAGGGTGATGCTATGTACACATGACTGGACTTTCAGGCGGCAGACTAGGTCCGACGGTCTCCCCGACTGACTTTTCAGCGGAGTTCTGATGGACTTACAAACTAACGGACTTGGCCACACACAAACAGACTAAGTCCGTACGAAAGTCCATTCGTTTTAAACGTGATTACGCAAGACGGGGCTAAAAAAGGAAGTTCAATATCCAATAGCCAATAGCTTCCCTTGCGTCGTATTTGGTCCTGCAGACCAGCATACAGACGAACGTTTTTCCTGATAGGAATTGGGTCAGTCGGACAGATTTGAAACATGTTTTATTTCTAGGTCCGTCGGATTTTTAGAATGAAAAATTATCGGATTAGCCCACACACAATCGGATTTTCCGACGGACTGATCCCGTTGGACCTAGCCTGCCGGAAAGTCTGGTCGTGTGTACACGGCATTAGAGTAGGGAGGACAGAAGATTAAAACAGGAGAAGGGTACAGTGTCATAAGGGAGAAACAAGAAACAGGGGGTGGGGGGGGGGGGGGGGGGACAAGAGGAAGAGGGAAAAGAAGGAGAAGATAGAGAAGGTCAGATTGGAAGATGAAGAGGGAGAAAATATATAGGCGTTATAGACCATACAAGTGACATTTGTAAATTCACACAAAAAAAATCTGGGTTTTCATAAAGTAAAAACATACGCAAATCACATCCCTGTGTATGAATAGTGCTCATTTTCTATTTCCCCCCTTTACACATTCCTTTCCACTAGAGATACAATACATTTGTTATTTTGTAGTGATAACTACTAAGGACCATAGCTGATTTCAAGAGCACAGTAGGCTGCAAGGATCTGTATGCAATTTTATTCAGACAGCCCAGCAGGTGGCAGTGTGCCCTCTTCTATAGACTGTCCCCATTGTACAGATTGCAGAGCTCTGCCTGTGCTCATCACATTGTCTTCCTCTTAACTCTGGTTGGAACAATTTTCTATGACTTTACAGTCTCCATATTTGCTTTAATCTTTCCCAGGCAGATATAAAAGTAATTTAATCCAGTTATGTTAAAAAAAAAAATCATTAAATGTATTTTTGTATTTTAATATAAACTTGCCTTCCTCTGAATCAACTATGAGTATAGGATTGTGTGTGTGTGTGTATGTGTATATATATATATATACACACACACTACATATGTGTCATAACCATAACCTCTATATTTGATTGCAACATTATGTACTATATTATATATGCATTCTATACACTAATTGTTTATTTGTTGCCCTATAGAATTTTTATGTACCCTAAAATTAAAATCCTCTGAAGAAGGATTCACTCTGAAACATGTCGGGTTACAACCTGGGACCCCCATAGCTGGTTCACACCAGGCTGTCGGTTGGGCTATCTCCAGGGCCATCTTTAATATTGATTGGACCCTGGGCAAAAATTTTCTTGCCCCCCCACCATGCAATTTCACTCTCCACCTGCTTTGAGACATACAATAACTAGCAGCTAGACTTAAAATCAGTTTACTATATCAGATCAGGCAGAAATTATGATTGGTTGCCAGCAGTTACAGCATATCATTACTGCTTACTGACTGGTTGCTAGAAGTTACAGACCAGATTACGGCTCGGTAATTAGTTGCTAGAGATTATAGCACATCATCTCCTCACTGCAGGGGAGTATGATATACATATGAATGCTGCCTTTATTTACATATCAATACTGCCAGCCGCAACTATTTACTTAGTAATGCTGTCACATATGAATGCTGGTTATTTTCATGTAAACACAGGGTCTGCAGGTGAGTCATCTGTTCACAACAATAGGGCAGAGCTGAGCAGCATTAGTACCAGCAATTCACACTGAGATATTGGGGCACAGCACAGGACTAAAACTTCAAGGGACAAGGGAATTTAAACTGGGATAGTTGGCAAGTATGAGGCAGCTGCTTTGGGCCCCACAACAATGACAGGGCCCAGGGCAGCTGCCCCTTTTGCCCTGCCTTACAGACTGCCCTGGCTATATCCCACAGTTGTGGGTACTGTGTAATTCACGTTTATGCATTTGTATGTGTATACAATTTTTTACTATGCACCTTGCTGTATTTGCATTTTATCTTTCTGATTTTATGTTTATATACCAATAAATTGGCGTAAGCCTTTTATCTTACTACAGTACTTGTCTCTTTAACTGCCTCAAAGTCCCTGAGGGTGGTCTTTTTTGCTGCTGTTGTATGCAGCTCTTTCTTTTTTTCTATTGTTACCATTTGGGACGTTGGCAATTTCCTTTTCTCACTAAGCTCTGTCCTTGCTGGTAGGATTGTGTATATAGGATTGTATAATTTTTTTTTTTATCCCCTTTCTTGGTTGAACTGGATGGACTGGTCTTTGTTCAACCTATGTGTCAGGGCTGGGCTCAGCCCTTTCTTCTCTGACCTGGCAGCTCAGCTGTTGGCTAATTGCCAGCTCCTATCTCTCCACAGCTACTCAGCTGTTGATGATATCCTGCTCGTCAGTCCTACCTACTTAAGCCATCCAGTCCAGAGGATCTCTGCCGCCTTGGTCAACATCACAGAAACTATCTTCTGCGATCCTGTTCAAGACTTGCTTTGCTGACATCCCTTCTGGCTCCAGATCCTGCTTGCTGTTCCTCTACATTGATCCCTGACTTCTGGCTTGGCTATGTTTTGACTACGTTTGTTCTTTTCACTTTTATCATTAAACAAGTGTGATTTAACTGTACTTCTGTCTCAGCCTGATTTCATGGTTTTTTACACTATGTAAATATGTGGCTTTATAACCACTTTAACATGGAATAGACTCAATTCACAAAGCCAACATGCCAGGATAAGCATACTTATTCATAGTTACATATTAGGTGAGGTTAAATAAAGATAATAGTCCATCCAGTTCAGCCTGTATAGGTGTACGTGTGTCAGTGTCTATATTGCTTTGTTGTGTTCACTAAGGCCGCGTACACACGGGCGGATTGTATGGCCTACTTAGTCCGTCATACAATCCGACGAACAGTCCGTCATACTTTCGAATGAACGGACTTGACCACACACTGATGCACAAACAGTCCGTCGAAAGCTTGCGTGATGACGTGTACAGCACGTACGACGGGACTAGAAATACGACGTCCAATACACAGCAAAGCACCCTTCCGCCGTGTAAATCCTTTCTGAGCATGCGCCATACTTAGTCCGTCGAACTAGCCTACTCACGAGCGGATTGTCCGCTGAAACCAAAGTATGACGGACAGAATTACGGAAATTCCGAAATACTTAGTACGCCAGACTGCACGCTGAAAAAGTCCGCTGAAGCCCACACACGAGCGGACTGTCCGCTGAAATGTGTTTCGACGGACTAAGTAGGCCATACAGTCCGCCCGTGTGTACGCGGCCTAAGGTGCACATTCAAGAGTCTTTTAAAAATGTCCATACTCCCCGCTGACGCCACCAATTGTGGAAGAAAGTTCCTCATCCTTATTGCCCTGACAGTGAAAAAACCCCTGCGTAGTTTAAGCTTAAACCGCTTCTCCTCAAATCTCATTGTGTGGCCCCGTGTCCTCTTACACTCCCTTAGAAGGAATTGTTTTTTTCATATGCTGGGATCCATATTGAGGAATTTGTAAATCATAATCATGTCCCCTTCTCAAGCGTCTCTTCTCCCGCGGGAACACATTTCATGCTTGTAGTCATTCCTCATAATTGAGGTCCTCCAGTCCCCTTATTATTAATTTAGTGGCCCTTCTTTGGAATTTCTCCAGCTCCAGCACATCCCTTCTGAGGACTGGTGACCAGACCTGGATGGAATACTCCAGATTTGGCCTGATCAAAGTTGTATAAAGTGGCAGGATTATAGTTTTATCCCTGGAGTATATCCCCTTTTTTTTTATGCATGCTAATATTCTGGCGGCTTTGGTAGCTGCAGCTTGGCATTGCATGCTATTGCTCAGTCTGTCTTCTACTAGAACCCCCAGAACTTTCTCCTTCCTAGATTCCCCCCAGAGGTTCTCTGCCCAGTGAGTAATTTGCCATTCTGTTCTTAGCCCCCAAAGTGCATTACCTTACATTTCTCCACATTAAACCTCATTTGCCACGTCTTTCTGTAAAATTCCAATATCCCGATATGAAGTTATTGCCCTGCTTATTTTTGTGTCGTCCGCAAAAAAAATTAAGACTGAGCTATTTATACCGACCTCTATATCATTTATGAATAAATTAAAAAGAATTGGTCCCAGGACAAAGCCTTGGGGTACCCCGCTTACCACGCCATTCCATTCAGTGACGGTTATTTTTATCTGAGTCTAATGAGACTTCAAAATGACAGTCACATGACTAAACTAGAGCATCTTTATCCTTTGTGAATTGAGCCTTAAATGTCATATAAAGTTAACTTAAAAAGACCTTATATAGAACTTATATACTCTATTCCTGTACCTCCTGTTCTCTTTAACCACTTCCCGCCCGCCATATAGCAATATGAAGTGCGCAAAGTGGTTCAGTTATCCTGACTGGATGTCATATGACGTGAAGCAGGATAACCCTTCGATCGCACGCACCCGGGGGGGGGGGGGGGGCACGCAGTGCGGCGATCTTTGGTGTGGTGTGTCAGTCTGACACACCACATATCCGATCTGGGTAAAGAGCCTCTGACAGAGGCTCTTTACCATGTGATCAGCCGTGTCCAATAACAATTGATCACGTGTAAGCAGGGAAAGCGGTGAATCGGCGTTTCCTCTATCACGTCTGCGAGACGTGAGTAGAGGTTAGCTGATCAGCTGATCCCTTGGCGGGGAGGTCTGCTTTGATTGATTATCAGCGCAGCCCAACATCCCCCCCAGTATGCCCACCCAGGACCACCAGGGATGCCCACAAGAAATGAGTACCCACCAGGTATGCTCACCCATGACACCAGGGTTGTCAATCAGTGTCCATTATAGATGTCAATCAGTGCCCAGCAATAATGCCTGCCAGTGCCTCCTCATCAGTGCTGCCTATCAGAGCCATCTATCAGTGCCCATCAGTGCCACCCATCAGTGGCACCTATCAGTGCCCATCAGTGTCGCATCTATCAGTGCCGCCTATGAGTGCCCATCAGTGCCACCTATCAATGCCCATCAGTGCTGCATATCAGTGCCACCTATCAATGCCCATCAGTGCTGCATATTAGTGTCTCATCATCAGTGCCCATCAGTGTCACCTCACCAGTGCCACCTTATCAGTGCCCGTCAGTGCAGCCTCATCAGCGCCCATCAGTAAGGCTCGGTTCACACAGGGGGCGACACGACTTGCCGTGCCGTGACCTGACAAGTCGCCCCCGTTCTGTACTACGGAACCGTTCTAAGAGGAGCGACTCGAGTCGCTCCGACTTAGAAAAAAGGTTCCTGTACTACTTTTGGGCGACCTCGGGGCGACTTGCATTGACTTCTATACAGAAGTCGTTTGCAAGTCGCCGCTGAGGTCGCGGCAGGTCGCGGCGCGGCAAGTCGTGTCGCCCCCTGTGTGAACCGAGCCTTAAGGAGAAAAATTACTTGTTTAAAATGTTATAACAAAAACAGAAAAACTTTTTTTTTTTTTCAAAATGTTTGGTCTTTTTTTTGTTTATCAAAAAAAACCCAGTGGTGATCAAATACCACCAAAAGAAAGCTCCATTTGTGTGAACAAAATGATAAAAATGTTGTTTGGATACAGTGTTGCATGACCGCGCAATTGTCATTTAAGGTGCGACAGCGTTGAGAGTTGAAAAAAAATTGGTCTGGGCAGGAAGGGGGGAAAGTGAAGTTGTTGAAGTGGTTAAAAAACTGTAGAATTTGGTACTAATAATGTATATATATATAAAAAAGTTGAATAAGATTCATGATAAGCAATCAGAATCACAATCATTTTTGTGCTTTGCAAAGGATCTTGGGTGTAGAGGCTGAATGGTGAATTGTATCATTCATAAGGGGGTTAGGTTTTAGCAGCCTCTGATGTGCGTGGCCTTGAATTTTTCTTGATGTGGTCTTGTATAAAGACATCAAACTGAAACTTCAGGAACATCAAAAACACATCTTGAAGGCATCTATCTTTTCCTGGTCTCAGCTGAAATTCTGCCTCCTAATAGAAGCACGCTGCCTATGTACGGTACTTAGATGTTATTATTTAAGGCAATCATCACAGAGAAAAGTCAATTTTGGACCACTGTGGGTTTTCCAGGAGACCAGGACTCTGACATTGGCTCAGATATGGGATGGCTGTGAAGGAATATACAATTGCACAAGAAGCGCCCAGATCTGTTGTCCACATGCGTTAGATCTGTCCGTTACCATCGATATAGGGGCCTCAAATGGAGCCCCTAAGATCACCAAAGGGCTGCATATAAATGCTGGAGAGTAGGGCTGCACCAATACCGGTATCGGTGCCCATACTAAGCATTTGCACGAGTAACGGTACTCCTACAAATGCTCCGATACCTGAAACTGATACTTGCAGGCTCGGTTCTTTCCACTGTCAGCGGGATTCCCCCACTGACAGCTAAAATGTAAACAACATTTTTTTTTGTCAATTACAGGTTGTTTAACCACTTGCTTACTGGGCACTTAAACCCCCCTCCTATCCAGACCAATTTTCAGCTTTCAGCGCTGATGCACTTTGAATTGCGCGGTCATGCTACACTGTATCCAAATAAAATTTTTATAATTTTTTCTCCCACAAATAGAGCTTTCTTTTGGTGGTATTTGATCACCTTTGTGATTTTTATTTTTTATTAAAAAAGTATAAAAAGGCTCGGTTCACACAGGGGGCGACACGACTTGCCGCGCCGCGACCTGACAAGTCGCCCCCGTTCTGTACTACGGAACCGTTCTAAGAAAAAAAAAAAAAAAGGATTAAAAAAAAAAAAAAAAACATTTATTTTGTTATAAAATGTTAAAACAGGTAATGTCTGTCCATCATTGATGTACGCTGATAATGGGCACTGATGGGTGGCAGTGATGGGCACTGATCGGTTACACTGATAGGCAGCACTTCTAGGTGGCACTGACTGGCACCACTGGTGGGCATTGATTGTGGGCACTGTCAGGTGGCAAAGATGAGGCATAATTGCCTCTTCCTCTTCGGGACCGATGTCCCTTTCAGATGAGCCGGTGATCAGCTATTTTTTTCTCCTCCGCTGTCAGCGTGAGGAGAAAAAAAAAATCACTGAGCTTTTGTTTTCATCATGTGATCAGCTGTCATTGGCTGACAGCTAATCACATGGTAAGGGGCCGGGACTGGTCCCTTACTCGGATCGGTGATCACCCGAGTCTCAGGGATCGCGCACAGGGGAGGCCGTCATATGAATTCTGGGAATTCAGGTCCGCACTGTGGCCGTCATTCGGCTACAGCACGGATTTCAAGAGGTTAAAGAGCGGGGCCGCCGCTTCCTTAATGTTCCTTAATGTTCCTTCTCTGAGCTGGCCGCTCAGCTGTCGGCTAATTGCCAGCTCCTACCTCTCCACAGTTACTCAGCTGTTGATGATATCCTGCTCGTCAGTCCTGCCTACGTAAGCCGTCCAGTCCAGAGGAGCTCTGCCTTCACCTTAGTCAACATCACAGAAATTGAGAAGATCTCCTGCGATCCTGTTCAAGAATTGCTTGGCTGACATCCCTTCTGGCTCCAGATCCTGCTCACTGTTCCACTACACTGATCCCTGACTTCTAACTTGGCTGACTATCTGTTCCGGTTACTGAACTTTGGCTATGTTTTGACTACGTTTGTTCTTTTTACTTTTATTATTAAACAAATGTGATTTAACTGTACTTGTGTGTCGACCTGATTTTATGGTTTCTGACACTTAACAACCGATGACTCATTCAGCTGGAGTGGGGTTCCCCTTTGGCAGCCGAGCAATGTTTATCAACAACATTGCTCAAGCTAAAACAGAAAGATAAAAAGAAACATTGTTTAATTTTGTATCTTTCTGTTTATTCATCTACAGATCAAAGCGATTAACTTCCATCGGCAGATGAAGTCAGTTTGAAGGAACCTGCCAAGGTTTTTTTTAATTTTTTTATTAAATTCCTCTCTTTACCCCTTTATCAACCCTTAATTTACTGTAATCAGCCATAAATAACTCCTTATTCTCCTTCTCCATTTATTATTATTTTGCTGCTGATTTTTTTCACTTTTTTTATAAACTCTTAATAATTGAAACAGTTTTTTGTTGTTTTTGTTTGCTTTGTCCATTAATATTTTTATTTTTTTAATACGTTTTTTTAACACATATTTACACTTTTTTCATATTGAAAAAAACGCAAAATTGAAATAAAATAAATGTTTTTAATTTGAAAATAACTTTTCAATGCTTTGTACCATTGCTGACAGCTGAAGTGTAAACAAAACAGTTGCGGTAGGTATCGGTAATTGGTATCGGCAAGTACTAAAAAAAGAAGTATCGGTACTCGTACTCGCTATTAAAAAAAAATGAAGGTCGACTTACTAAAGGCAAATCCACTTGGCACTACAAATGCACTTGGAAGTGCATTCGCTGTAGATCTGAGGGGAAGATCTGAAATGAGGGGAAGCTCTGCTGATTTTATCATCTAATCATGTACAAGCAAAAATGATGTTTTTTTATTTTCCTTGCATGTCCTCCTCAAATCTACAGTGACTGCATTTCCAAGTCTGCTTGTAGTGCCAAGTGGATTTGCCTTTAGTAAATCAACCCCATGGCATTAGTGCATCCCTACTGGAGAGGGCCGCCACAGACTTCTAGAGAAAATGATGGCCATAGATTGTGGACATGCTTCAGGATTGGTTGGATACTGATACAGAGGACAGTCAAAGATGGGGGGGCGTGGCTAGAGATCACTGCTTTTATGCCATTACAAATCAATTCTCCCGCTGCTGGGGTCTGAGGAGCGCCCAAGCAAAAAAAAGTCCCATGTGGCCCCTGGGTCGCAGGTTGGGCAACAGGACTGTGGAGTGTTAAAGCAGTAGAAAACCATTGCAGAGTAAAAAAAAAAAAAACACCTGTATACTAGCACCTTATGAAATACTCACCTTAGAACGGAGCCCTTCCAGTGGAGCGCTGTCACCAGGGAGAGGGCTGACATCTTACCCTGGTCTTTTTTTCGGGGTTTCAGGCTCCAGAGCTGCAATGACGTCACTCCTGCCCATGCCTGCGGGAGCCCTCAGTTCTGGCAAGAAGCTCTGAAGGTCTGCCACGACATGCCGGACCTTCAGAGCGCATGCGCCGGTAAAATCACTGGTTTGTGTCCAGGGTGAATATCTCCAAAAATAGTGCACGTTTAGGAGATATTCATTTTACCTACAGGTTAATACAAGCCTTACTATAGGCTTACATGTAGGTAAAAATCACAAAGCGGGCTTTACTACCACTTTTTTTTTTTTTTACTTAATTTTTTTATTCATTTATATAATAATTTAACACCAAGAACATAGCAATAACAGAAATTACAGTATAAAAAATAGCAATTATGAAAAATACTTTCTTCACAACATAAATGTTACAATATTCTAAATTATATCAGATAACAATACTATTTCCTCAGCTACCAAAACCCTCCCACCCTCTTCCTAGCTTCCCCCCATCCCTGCACCATATAAGTGTACTTATATCCACTAATTATACGAAAAAAGAAAAAAAATTACAAAAGAAGGGAGAAAAAGAGAAAAAAAGAAAAAAGAAAGACAGGGAAAAATATAAATATGTCCCAATCCCCCTTTACTACCACTTTAAATCTGCTGCTGATCACATTTCCAGGAGACAAGAATGATCCATGTTGGGTCTCGTTATTATTATTATTATTATTATACAGGATTTATATTGCGCCAACAGTTTGCACAGCACTTTACAACATGACGGCAGACAGTACAATTGCAATACAGTTTAATACAGGTGGAATCTCATCTCCTCTTTGTACCTCCAGTGATAATATCCTGATATCACAAGACTTACCAATAACGGAGGCAAATAATTCCGGGGTCGAGCTCCCTGCTGCCATGAACGTTGCCCCAGCCACGTCCTCGCTCAGGTGCAGCCTCTGTAAAATAAATTCTGATTAATGCACCAGAAACTACCTACCCCCCCCCCCCCCCCCCCTCAGAAAAAAAAGGCTCAACATTTGCAAGATGTCACAATTTCTAAGGCTCAATGGTCCTAGTGAGGCTGCTCTTCTCAGACAAGGTCACCCTGGGGTGCCCAGAATCAGAATCCGGAGTGAAGAGCGCCAAGTAGCAAATGAGTCCAAGGGAAATTTATATCCCATCTCAAGTGGAAAGAACCATCCTCCTCTGCACAGCAAGCACTCTTGTCACTTCCACTGCCTTCTGTATCTTTGCTACCACTAGTTACTGACCTTTGACTTTTTCCTTGACTATGCTTCTGCCTGATCCCAACCTATAACCATTTGTTACTGACCTTTGGCTTGTTCCTTGACTACGCTTCTGCCTGATCCCAACCTATAACCATTTGTTACTGACCTTTAGCTTATTATTCGACTATGCTTCTGCTTTATCCCAGGCTACAACCATTCATTACTGAACTTCGGCTTGTTCCTCAAGTACACTTCTGCCTGATCCCAACCTACAACCACTTGTTACTGACCTTCGGCTTGTTTGCTGACTACACTTCTGTTTGCTCACCTCCTGGTGAGGCGATCCGGAGGACTACAACCTAGTACTAACAGCAAAACCACCATCCCATTTGTGTTGGGAGGGGGGACTAAAGGAAGAGGATTTGTGCTAGCTGAGGGGATTTTGTGGGTTTTTGCTAGAAGAGGTGATATGGTAGAGGGGGTTGGGGATATGTACTAACTTTTTTTGGGGAGGGTTGTGCTAGTAGCGGTAATTGGGGGTGTATATTTGTGCTAAGAGGGGGATTTGGAGGGGGGGTGAGGATGTGTACTGGGAGGGGAAATTTGAAGAGGATTTGTGCTAGGAGAAGTGATTTTTTGGGGGGAGGGGCGACATTTGTGCTGGGGGGTTTGGGGGATACAGGGGGCACAGACCGGTGCATGCCGGGGGGTAGTGTCACCAGGTGATGCTGCTGGGTGGCCCCGCCCCTTAGCTATTTAAGAAATGTCAGATATCAAAGCAGGCAGACAGCAAGAGCCTGTAACGGGAGCAGAGTTTTGTGTTTTTTTTAGGTCGGCAATGGTGGCGGGCATCGTGATTGACAAAGTGGGGGACATTGTTTTTTCAATACAGGAATTGTCAAAAATTTTATCTGTGTTTTTATTTATTTTTCACACTTTTTTAGTGAATGAGTAGGGTTACAATGTACTCCATACTCATTCACATGGGGGGACAGGATCTGGGGGCCACCTTATTGAAAGGGGCTTCCAGATTCCGATAAGCCCCCTGTCCACTGACCCCCACAACCAATGGGCAGGGTTGCAGGGAAAAGGCCCTCGTCCCCATCAACATGGGGACAAGGTGTTTTGGAGCGGGGAGCCAAAGCACCCCCTCCGCAATGTTGAAGGCATGTAGCCTGGTATGGTTTGAAAGGGGGGGGGGGGGGCGCTTGCTCATCCCCACCCATTCCTGACCTGCTGGGCTGCATGTTTGGATAAGGGCCTGGTATGGATTTTGGGGGGACGCCACAACATTGTTTTAAAAAAATTTGGCGTGGGGTTCTCCTCAAAATCTATGCCAAACCCAGAGGGCCTGTTATGAATTGAGGGGGACCCCATGCATTTTTTTTCCAATATTTATTTTTATTCCCACGGCAATTCTTTTTTTTTTTACATTCATACATTGCAGTTTTAAACACGCCAAAAATGTTTGTCAACAGTGCCGCAAACACAAATAGGGTGTTTGACTGAGTGTTTTTAATGCTCACTGAATGCTTATCAACCGCACCTATTAACGCGCATTAATGCTATAGGCACGACTGATAAGCGTCAGTATTTTGAGCAAGTGTGAACAAGCCCTTAAAGTGGAATTAAACCCTCATATCCTTTACAGCCAAGGAAGCTGCTTCTGTTTGATCAGTTATGACACTGGCCAATTGATGGTTTGTTAGTCTGGTTGAGGAAACAAGCAAATGTGACAGTTAGCAATCCCGGCATTTCAGGAATGTAACTGTTTTTTAAAACCGTTAAACTAATGGGTTTAATTCCACTTTATTGTAGTACCCTGGTGTTTCGGCAGGGTTGCTAACAAATTTAGTCTGCCAGGTAGTGTCCTGGTTAATTGTTAGAAGATCCTAAAATTTTTCCCTAAATCTGGGTTTGCTGCACTTCTCTCTTCTGTCACTGGGTGGCCCTGTTTCCGGTGACATTGGATTGACAAGGGCAAAGCAAAGCTAGGCTAGCAGTGGATGGGTTGTCTCAGCCAATTGGCAAGCATCTTTAGCCCCTTGGCCTGCTGGGAGAGCCTATTTATTTGCTGTTCTGTGTCACCCAGATGGCTGTCTGGGTGGACATGAGTCAAAATGCTCTGGGTTGCTAGGCCAGAAGCCTGAGGCCTATACCGGGAGTACCTGACTGCTGGGCCAGAAGCCTGAGGCCTATGCCGGTAGTACCTGGTTGCTAGGCCAGAAGCCTGGGGCCTATGCCGGGAGTACCTGGTTGCTAGGCCAGAAGCCTGAGGCTTATGCCGGGAGTAACTGGTTGCTAGGCCAGAAGCCTGCGGCCTATGCCGGGAGTACCTGGTTGCTAGGCCAGAAGCCTGAGGCCTATGCCGGGAGTAACTGGTTGCTAGGCCAGAAGCCTGAGGCCTATGCCGGGACTAACTGGTTGCTAGGCCAGAAGCCTGAGGCCTATGTCAGGAGTAACTGGTTTCTAGGCCAGAAGCCTGGGGCCTATGCTGGGAGTACCTGGTTGCTAGGCCAGAAGCCTGAGGCCTATGTCAGGACTAACTGGTTGCTAGGCCAGAAGCCTGGGGCCTATGCCGGGAGTACCTGGTTGGTAGGCCAGAAGCCTGAGGCCTATGCCGGGAGTACCTTGTTGATAGGCCCAGAAGCCTGGGGCCTATGCCTGGAGTACTTGATTGCTAGGCCAAAAGCATGAAGCCTATCCCAGGAGTACCTGGCTGCTAGGCTGTCTGAGGCCTATCCAAGAGTAGTTGAAGCAGCGCGGGGTTGGGACTTCAGGCTTAGAGTCCAACCAAGTTGCAGAGGTTCCAGACAGGGAACCAAGGTGGGAATGATCATTCTAGTTGCCAGCGGCAATCACGGATCAAGGCCAGAAGTAAAAGGGAAGCAGTCGCCACTAAGGGACCATCTCTCCTATTATCAGAGGCCAGTTTATGGAAGTCTGAAAGAAGTACCAGAGCAGCCTTTTTCACTAGCCGGGGATGGTGAAGAAGTGGGAAAGCTTCAGCAAGTGCCAAGTCAGGGACCCAGTGGGTTAGCAGGGGTGACGCTTGAGGGGTGGGTTAGCAGGGGTGACGCTTGTATACAGCGAGGTTAGCTGTGAAAGTGCTCAGGGGATCCAGTGGGATCTGGAAGTCTAGTGAGAGTTTGGGAGCTCAGTGAGTGAAGATTTTCAGTGGGACACTGTGAGATGTAAGAGAAGACCTATACCAAGTTACTCTGAGTAACATGTAAAGATTATTATTGACTGTTGCAAGTTCAGTTGCCATAGGAGACAGCAGTTCTTCTTCTGGAAGGACCTTAACCTGTCTACCTGTCTGTCTATTTTGTCTCTGAGTCTGCCCATTACCACTGCACCTGCCTAAGGGCGTCCTGGCCCTAACCCCATAGCTCCCAACTGTCCCTGATTTTGAGGGACTGTCCCTGATTTGGAGCAATGTCCCTCATTCCTCCTCATTTATCCCTCATTTTGGTGTGATCTATATAGTTGTATGTAAAATACACCATTTATCTTTCAGAAAGTGTTTTCCAGCACTAAACCTTTCATCCAATTTCTAAATTGCTGCATTTTTCAATTTTAAAAGCCAATATAAAGGAATAATAGTGGTAAAAAAAAAAAGCACTTGTTGATTATTTGCCCTTTAAGGGGGTCACGGCAGGGGGCGTGTCCTATGCCTACATATGTTTTCTAGTAGGTGTCCCTTATTCCTATCTCAAAATGTTGGGAGGTATGCCTAACCCTCTCTCCTTCAGTTCTTGTTAAGAGACAAAAAAAAAAATCTCTTTTGTTCGCATCCAAAAAGTGACTGGTGCCCAATTACACCCACTATGCCTAGTAACCCACTCTACAAGGAAGGATGTCAGATCTCTCTGAGTATGGAGGTCAACATTAGGGCTTTGGAGGTCAGGGCCAGCACCACATTATAATAATTTACTGCTGCTCAGGGGCTTTTGGCTTCAGCAAAATGGCCGCCTCCAGCAAGAAGAAACAGGAGCAATGCTGGAGGCAATTTACGGCACACACCAATTTTGGTAGCATAATTATTAATGTGGAATGTATGTTCTTTGCTAATGAACATTCTTTTACCAATATGAGACTCTCTCCTATTGGAAACAATTGGTAAATAATAATCTTCCATTATATAGAGATACGTATATGAACAGGAGTTGCTTTAGTAAGTACGATAAAGTGTGGGCCAAGTAGTTGGATAAACCAATTATAGCGTCAGCATTGAACGTCCACAGGGGGCCATTATCCATAATATGAGACTTTTTATATGAGTAAAGGTTTAGAGCCATTCGGGAGAGAAGGAAGTAATGCTTGTCCTTTTTTTCCCCCCCCCTTTTTCTTTCTCCTATAGATTAATTATTGCTATATTGGATTTTAAAATAGTTTTTATTCGTATTTTTGGTTCAATGCGTATAATGTTTTTGTTGTGATTTGTATTGTTTGTTTGTTAATAAAACGAATAAAAAAAAGAATAAAAAAAAAAAAAAAACATTCTTTTTCATCAAGTTGTTATGGATAAAGTTCCATTTTAATGAAGAAAGTAGAGGGCGCCCTCTTGAGTGTAATCCCGGGGGAAAGAGAAGATTCTGGGAGTTATTCTGGCAAGGTGCGAGCGATGCGGAGTCAGCCGCTGACATAACATATGTCTATACATTATGCATGCCCAAGATGCTTCTGCTATTTCTGAATAATTCAAGATAAACAGTTAATATTCTGAAGCAGCTCCAAATGTACAACAGATTTTGTAATTATTCACGCTGCTCTTTGCGTGAGGTTTCTGCGCAGCGAGACAGCCAAGAATCAATCGTCTGAAATTCAGAGGTGAGGAGCTTGAGATTTTCTCAGGCATGCGAGAAGAGGGGCGGGGGGCGGGGGGGGGGGGGCACAACACCTGCTGAGACTTTGAAGGTTGCAAAGAAAGAAAACAGATTATTAAGGGCCCATTGAATCATTCCCTCCAGCCTGGTCCGCACCGATGCATTAAACGCACATGTGTTAGCAGGCATTGTCACTACGAATGTAACTACAGATAATGGGGTCCCATAGCAAAACTGTTCTGTGATAGACTCACCCGGGACAGTCAAAAAAGCCTCGACCTGAGTGAGTCTATCACATGATCTTAACATAAAACATGTCTAAATCAAGGAAAGGCCGCAGGTATAGACCAGCTTTTGATGAAGTCCTAAGGCCGAAACGCGTCTAGTTTTTCAGAACTACTTGGATTTTTTTTTACCAGCCACAGGAAGAGGGCAATAAATCTACACTGCCACAAAGTAAGACAAGCTTGTCTACCTACAGATATAAATCTACCAGAAACTACTGCCATAGTGACCCACACGCAGGTGCTATGGGGCCTACAGCCGAGTGGGGTCCGGTCATAGTTCCCAATAGAATTCCTTTTTTCTCCATTTTTCGGTGCCCGCCGCCGCTGCTAGAGGTCCGCGGCCGGCGGAGATAAGGTCTCATTTTCCAGAAGACCAGACGAGTTATAAACAAGAAGCGGAGCCTGCCAAGTGGCTACAATAGAAATAGAGCTGCGGAGCCGCCCACTCCCCGCCCGGTCTGTCTGTCATCTGTAAACTGTTGTGGAAAGGGTGGTGGGTGGGCAGTGCCACAGCCAAATTTCTATTGTAGCTGGCCGGCTCCGCCTCTATTTTGTTCCCCCTTGGCCTTTAGTAATGGCACTTCTGCTGGGATATAGATGGGCTCCAATGGGGGGGGGGGACACCTGAGATGTAAAGAAGCACTCTGCTGGGGACACCTGAAATGTAAGGAGGCACTCCACTGGGGATACCTGAGATGTAAAGAGGCACTCCGCTGGGGACACCTGCGATGTAAGGAGGCATTCTGCTGGGGACACCTGAGATGTAAGGAAGCACTCCGCTGGGGACACCTGAGATGTAAGGAAGCACTCCGCTGGGGACACCTGAGATGTAAGGAAGCACTCCGCTGGGGACACCTGTGATGTAAGGAAGCACTCCGCTGGGGACATCTGATGGCATCTGGTGGCAGGTGACATGGCAAGTGACACGATCAGAGCTCCCACTGATTCTGCATTATGGCGAGTTGAACTATTTCATTTATATTACAATGTAATAACAGAAATCATGTGCTTCAATCACCATGACACCATAACAACCATGGTGCCGGGAAGATTGAAGATGTTTGGAGTGTCTTTATCTGCTTATTGTTAAACTTTCTGGAATACACATATTTCTATTGTGGTGTAGGATCTCGGCCTGCTGTCTCTCCATTCCTCATTTTTTCCTTCCTTCTCTCACTCTCTCCCTTTCTTCCTTTGTTTCTCCCTCCATCCCTAGTTCATCTCAGACTCTAACCACACCCCCTTTGAGTCACGCCCAATATTACACTTAAACCACACCCATTGTTCACTATGGTGCGCGTTGCATTTTTCGTTCCCCACTAGGCCACACCTACAAATAAATGCCTGCCTCCTAATTATAATAAAACTCCCTATAAGTGTCCCTATACATTTTTTTTACAATGTTGGCAACTATGCCCGGTGAGAATGAGGAATGTACTGTTTACTGTACTGTACTGTACTGTTAAGCCTCCCGGGCCCTGCGAGTCCGGCCTTGTCCCGACATACGCAGCCCCATACAGCAGGAACAGAGAGCAGAGTGGGCGGGAGCAGAGTGGGTGGGGCAGAAGAACGCTCGAGCCCGCCTGTGAAGGAACATTGTTTTCGGCACGTGAGGAGGCTCTGGAGTCTGGACGGGAGGTAGGAAGGGAGTGGGAGACTGTCATCTGTTTTGCTCAGTGCCTGGAAAAGCACCCTGTCCCGTGTAGATGGGGACAAGGGCCTCTACCCCACAAGCCCTGCAGCGTTAGTTGTGGGGGTGCAAAACTTGAAAAAAACTTTTTTGACTTTACTTACACTATAATCTACTGAATGTAACCTGTAGATTTTATTGGCAAATTTTTCTTTTGTTGTTCGAAATTAATATAAGCTGTTGCCTAGGTACTGTGCTACATGAGTGTGGTAATCTGTTGTTCAATGGCATTAGTTCATTTTTTTGTGGGGGGGGGGGGCTGATTGCGGGGGGGGGGGTTAACAACATTTTGCTATGGGGCCCTGTTATTTCTAGTTACACCCCTGCTATATACTATACCTTATTACTAGCACTGATGCTGATGACTTCTAGGCTGCAGGCTGTGCCTCAACAACCTCCCTAATGGGGGGCCCCCTCCCACCCGCAGGCCCTATAGTAGCCACATTGGCTGCTATGGGCTATAGTTATGCCAATTTGAATCCCAGCAGACCAGTGTTACTAAGCCCACACCACAAAAACTATGATTAAATGGTGTATTACATGTTGTTCATACTCACTCAGTCACTATGAGATTTGTTTTCTGCAACTGGTTGATCCTGCTGCTCTCCCTCTCCCCTTCTGTTCATGTCCCCAATTCAGCTAGGGATTTTGCAGCTGTGGTGGCAACTCTGCACATGCTCAGCTTTCGGTGAGTTTCTATGCTGAGCATTTCCTCCCCATCACATCTCAGCAGCCTATGTGACTATAGAGTCACACATGTGGGTGTATACACAGTGGTAAATGGCAGCCCACTCCCTCCCTCCTCCTCCTCCTCCTCCATGCCCACTAACCAGTTAAACAAAATGGGGGCGGGATATTACATGTAGATTGATGGAGGCTTCTCCTCCCTGTTATTCTAAGACACAAACTGGAGGGGCGGGACACAGCTTGCGACTGTCAGAAACATGCCCATACCCTGTTATTTCCAGAAAATAATAAAGATTTTATTTCAAAGATATATTTATATGACATATTTAGGACAGTTTAAAGAAATTATTTATTTTTTGAACAAGTTCATCTAGAGACCAGGTTGAACATGTCAAACTGCGCCCCCCCCCCCTGCCCCCCCCCCCCCAGATATATGGGCATTATGTGTTAGCAAAAATACCCCCCCCCCCCCCAAAGAAAAATTGAGAATTAATCTGCTTGCTTACTCCCAAAGCATAAATCCCCCCCTCCTAAAATCCCCCCTTCCAGCACAAATCTCTCTAAAAATATTTAAAAAACAGATAAAGAGAAAAGGAATATAATAAAAAAACATGTGATCATTTCATGTTTGATATCCACATTAAAGATTGGTTACAATTGCTATGATTGCTATATCATTGGCCGCAGGAGGAGCCCTGATTGTTCCTCCTGCGGCCAATCATATACAGCTCCCTACCTCGGTGCTCATGGTGGATGGATAAATTCCTCTTGTCCTCTCCTCCTTCCACTAAGTTTGGATTAGAATCCTTCTATTTGAAATGTTTTGTGAATCAGCGTTTGCACAGTTACATTTGAGATTGGTGTTGTAGTACATATCTCCGTAAGAAGCCCAATAAAAGGGCGAAACATGTTGGGATGGCTGTCTTTAATGTGGATATCAAAAATTATATTTTATATATTCTTATTCTCTTTATCCATTTTTAATATGAAATAATTGAATAAATTGATTGATTTTTATCAGATGCTGTGACCTAGGTTATCTGTACCTAAAAAATCCCAGCGCATTTTCTTCTCTTGTCTATGTAATTGTCAGGGCTGGGCTCAGCCCTTCCTTCTTTGAGCTGGCCGATCAGCTGTCGGTTAATTGCCAGCTCCTATCTCTCCACAGTGACTCACCTGTTGATGATATCCTGCTTGTCAGTCCTGATTACTTAAGTCATCCAGCCCAGAAGATCTCTGCCTTCGCCTGGTCAACATCACAGAGACTTTCTCCTGCATTCCTGTTAAAGACTTGCTTGACTAACATTCCTTCTGGCTCCAGATCCTGATTGCTGTTCCACTAAGCTGATTCCTGGCTTCCTGACTTTCTGGCTTGTCTGACTATCTGTTCCGGTTACGGAAGTTTGGCTATGTTTTAACCACGTTTGTTCTATTTTTTACGTTTATTATTTAAGAAGTGTGATTTAATTGTACTTCTGTCTCTCTGTCTGATTCATGGTTTCTGACAGTAGGCGAAGATCATGAATTAAGAAGATGCAGTCAATCCACTTGTTGGTAATATTTTTTCCAGCTTGGATGAGCAAGATCACTGCATGGATCAGTTTGCCTTGGCGTTACAAGCGCTCCTGAGTCACACGGCTCACCTGGAATCTCCCACTGTGGCTGCTCCGGTACAACCTATGTTACAGGCGGTCCCTGCTGAGCAGGCACCCCGCCTTCAGTATTACCTCTATAAGAGGTATGTCTGGCTCCGCTCCTCTTCCCCAGCGATTTGCGGGGCGATCCAGTCCAATGCAGAGGGTTTCTCAACCAGGTTGAGATATACTTTGAGATCCTGCCCAGGCGTTTCCCACTCACAGAAGCATAGTAGGTTTTTGGAGATATCTTTGCTTTCTGAGAGAGCCTTGGCCTGTGCAAACCCTCTTTGTGACACGCAAAAACCCATTGTCCTGAGTTAACCAGAGTTTGCGGCTTCTTTTAAAAAGGTATTTGACGTACCCGCACGCTCCATTTCTGCTGCCAAGTGCCTCATGTCCATCAAACAAACACTAGAACTGTTGCCAATTATGCCATTGAATTCCGTACTCTGGCAGCAGAGGTACCTCTGGAGGCCCTCGTGGCTGCTTTTTCTCATGGTCTCTCGGATTCCATCAAGGATGAGATAGCAGCTTGAGATATACCCACTGAGCTGGAGAGCTTGATCTTGTTTGCCATCCTTGACTCCAGACTCAAAGGCTCTCTTTTAAGGAGTGCGTGCAGAAGCCTCCTGTAATAAAGACAACCCGTGGGCAGGGCAGGACTTACCATTGGGCTTGACTGGGCTCAAGCCCATGGGCCCCACTCAATAGGGGGCCCCGCCAAGATACATAGCCGATTGTACCCGGCTCGGCTCCACTCACAGTTATACCCAGTCCTGCCCTATGATGGACATACCACAGGGATTGGGTGTGATTGTGAGCCGAGCCGAGTACACTCGACTACTATCGGCTCCGCTCGGGACTGCGAGAGGGCCCGAGAGCCGCCGAGATACCCAGGACTCTGTATCTCGGCAGCGCCATTTTTAAACTTCAAGACTGCAATGACAAGCCTGCAAATGACAAGGCTGCAGATGGATGGGCAAGGCTGCAGATGGACACTGATAAGGCTGCATTGATGGGCATTTAAATGTAAGTTTTTTCCTTAAACTTCCCTCCTAAAAGTTTTATCCTTAAAATTCCCTCCTAAACTTGGGGTGCGTGTTATACGCCGATAAATATGGTAATGTATAGAAGGTAGGGCCCAAAAGTGACTCAAGCCCAGGGCCCTACCCCCCCCCCCCCACCCTAAGTCCTGCCCTGCCCGTGGGGTTCTTTTATTTTGTCTTTTTTTTGAAGAAGAAGAAGAATAATGAAGACATTGGGTTTTGGAGCCGGGTGCTGCTTCCTTATCAACAGTTATGAAGTCACAATATACTTTGTCTATGGAGGAGAGATCTTGGTGATCCATCCATTGTAGGTACGGGTGAATGTTTTCAGATAAGAAGCAATTCTTCCTCCACTGAATGATAAGGACTCTGAGTCCTATTCATCTTATCTATTGGCCACACGCACAGATGAGACATGGGGACTCATCACCGCACTCCGGGCCTCCGCTTCCATCAGCACCTCTCACTGGGTCTGATCTATAACGGATATGGCGGATATGCACGTGCGAACGGGGGAATCAAAGCCAGCAAAATCTAAACTTATTTCTTCATGCACAGATTACAGACTTCATGTACAGAATTTATTGACGAGGGGGGGTTTTCTACAGAAAAAACGTTCTAGTGTCAAGTTAGGATGTGGTACAAAAGGTAATAGATGCCGGGAATGATTTGATGGGGGGTGGGTGTACATGTTTCTGTTTGTACGCTAGTCCTGAAGAAAGGGGGGGGGGGGGTGCTCACGAAACACGTTGGCTCAATTTTTCAATTTTTATACTTTCAATAAACTATTGTTTTCTCTCAGCAAGAGTTGCATTTTTCTGGACACCGGGAGCTCTTTTCTCCCGATTCATCACCGGGAGCTCTTTTCTCCCCATTCATCACTGGGGGCTCTTTTCTCCCGATTCATCACCGGGAGCTCTTTTCTCCCCATTCATCACTGGGGGCTCTTTTCACCCCATTCATCACTGGGGGTTCTTTTCTCCCCATTCATCACCGGGCGCTCTTTTCTGCCCATTCATCACTGGGAGCTCCTTTCTCCCCATAGTATTGTTTTTTTCTTGGTCATACCAGTAAGGTAGCAGCCCATACCTCCAAAGGGAGATTGACACAACCACTCACCCGCAGAACCACCTAATATCTACCATGGACCATTTAATCAGTCCAGCACGGTCTGTAGCTTAAACTAATTAACCCGCTCACGCCTAAGGGTAAAACAAAATCTTAATGCCTAAGCCCAATTTTGCAACTTTCATATGTGTTAGTAAAACTTTACATATTACAACTACTTTGTACATAAAGGTGGATTATACCGTGTTTTTTTCATGATAAATTGGGCTTTTATTTGGTGGTAAATGGTAATGGATACCTCCTGATTTTTTTTTTTTTATCAAAGGGGAAAACTGGCCCAAAATGGAAAAAAAAAAAAAAAAAAAAAAATATATATATATATATATATATATATATATATATATATATATATATATATATAATTTTTTTTTCTTTTTAAATGTAGCTGTATATTCTTTGGTACTACCATAACCTATCACCAAAGAATAACTCAAATTCAATTCTCCTGCTCCTGACGATTGCAGAGATACCGCATATGTGTATGTTATTTGTTGTTTGTACTCGTGGTACAGCCCGGAAACAATGGTGTGCATTTTGCTTTCTTTTATCCTACCTAAAACACACCTACACTGATACTAATTAAAGAAAAATATATATAATTCTGCCCCCCCCCAAAAAAAACCTGCTGACTCTGGCCTTGACCTTTGATCCTAACCTTGATCCAAACACTAAGCGTGGCTCTGACCTAAATCAAGCCTTCTAGGTTCTAGGTATTTTTTTTCTTTATTTTTTATCTACTTTTGAACTACTATTATTTTTAATATTTTTTATTTATTTATTTTTTACACACTTTTTTTTTTCTGTGCAAGGACAGAGAGTGATACAATGGATCTCTCTCCTCCATCCACAGAAAAAGAAAACACGGGGCGGGCCTAACAGTGGCTGATTACTGTGATAACCAATCACAGCGATCAGGTGACCCGCAATCAGGAGTTTCTGGTCCCGACCATTAGTACGGGGTCCGAGGCTCACAGTGAGACCCCTGTCTTTGTGCTGGGAGCGCATCGTTAATTTCCAAATTTAGAATTTCACATTTCTGAATTTCCAAAAATGCGGAATTTCAGAAATGGGAAAATTCAAAATTTTGGAAAATCTAAATTTCGGAAATTCGAAATTTCAGAAATTCGTAATTCAAAATTGGAAAATGCGGAAGTTCTGAAATTCAAAATGAGGAAATTCAAAAAAATTCGAAATTTCGGAAATGTAAAAATTCAAAAATTTGGAAATTAGAAAATTCTAAAATTTGAAAAAGCCAAAAATAAGACTAAAAAACAGAAAATTCAAAGAATGAAAATGTGAAAATATGAAATATTAACTAATAACTATTAAAATTATAGGTATTGGAATTTCCTTTCCAATTTGGTTGTTAGAGAACATCATGAGTATGAATTTATTCAAAGTTACGAATTATCTAAAATAACAAATGCTGTAACTAAACAAATGAAACTTAACAATCTAATAATAATAAATAACAATAATAATAATAAAACCTTTTTATATTATTTATTATTAATTTGTTCCATTCCATTTGTTAAGATGCGGCATTGGTTATTTCGATAATTTGTAACTTCAGATAAATTTGTATTCGTTATGTTCAGCCGAATTTGAAAAGAAATTCCAATACCTATAATTTAATAGTTATTTATTCTTAGTTAGTTATTTAAAATTTTACTGATTTTCTTTCTTTTTTTCTGATTTTCGAATTTCCGAAAATCCAAAAATTCGAAATTCGGAAATTCGAAAATTGGAAATTCGGATATTCGAAAATTCAGAAAATTTGAACATTCGGAAATTTTAAATTTAAAAATTCGGAAATTCTAAAAATGAGAAAATCCAAAAATTTTAAAATTTTAAAATCTGAATTTTGAGAGTGCTTTTGAAACGCGTTGAGCTTCTTATGTGGACCAGTTTTGAAAAAAAAAACAAGAATATTCTCTGTATTATAGATGTGAACATTACCTGGGTACAACACATGGATGTGGTTACTACTATTTCTTTTTTAACTTTTCTATAATAAATTGGGAATTTTCTGGGATATGTTTCTATTTTGTTGGTTTTGCCCACTACATGTATGTCCTCATACAGTCCCTTCACTACAACACACACTCTGCTATGTATATTAGTGGGGTGTGGTGGGTATACTGGCATGGTATCTTCTCCCCCAGTATCCAAACTGTGGGCCCTGGAGCCGAATGCAGCTCTTTGCTTGCCTTTATCTGGCCCTTGGGGCACCATTCCATCCATTGACACCAACAATGGGGCACTATTCCTCCCACTGACGAGACAGAATTATTTACAATGACACCGATGGGACACCATTTCTCCGACTTTACAATGACACCAATGATGGGGAACGATTCTTCCCACTGATAACAACGATGGGCACTATTCTTCCAACTGGCATTAACATTGGGGCACAATTTCTCCCACTGACACCAAAGATGTGGCACTATTCCTCCAACTGACACCCAAAGAAAGGGCACAATTCCTCCAACTAATACCAACTATGGGGCAAAATTATCTACCTTGACTCCAACAATGGAGCACTATTCCTCCCATTGACACCAATGATGGGGCACTATTCCTCCCACTGACACCAACAATGGGGCACAATTCCTCCCACTGACATCAACAATGGGGTGCTATCCCTCCCATTGACCCAAATGATGGGGCACAATTCCTCCAATTGATACCAACTATAGGGCCCTTCCATTGATACCAATGATGGGGCACTATTCCTCCCACTAACACCAACGATGGGGCCCTTTTCCTCTCACTGACACCAATGATGGGACACTATTCCTCTCACTGACACCAACAATGGGGCACCATTCCTTCCACCGACACCAATGATGGGGCACTATTCCTCCCACTGACACCAATGATGGGGCACTATTCCTCCCACTGACACCAATGATGGGGAACTATTTCTATCACTGACACCAATGATGGGACATTATTCATCTCACTGACACCAACAATGGGGCACTATTCCTCCCACTGAAACCAATGATAGCACACTATTCCTCCCACTGATACAAATGATGGGGCACTATTACTCCCACTGACACCAACAATGGGGCACTATTCCTCCCACTGAAACCAATGATGGCACACTATTCCTCCCACTGATACAAATTATGGGGCACTATTACTCCCACTGACACCAATGATGGGGCACTATTCCTCCCACTGACACCAATGATGGGGCACTAGTCCTCACACTGACACCAATGATGGGACACTATTCCTCCCACTGACACCAATGATGGGGCACTATTCCTCCCACTGATACCAATTATGAGGCACTATTCCTCCCACTGACACCAATGATGGGGCACTATTCCTCCCACTGATACCAATTATGAGGCACTATTCCTCCCACTGACACCAATGATGGGGCACTATTCCTCCCACTGACACCAATGATGGGGCACTATTCCTCCCACTGATACCAATTATGAGGTACTATTCCTTCCATTGACACCAATGATGGGGCACTATTCCTCCCACTGATAGCAATGTTGGGGCACTATTCCTCCCACTGCCACCAATGACCAGACACTATTCCTCCCACTGATACCAGTGATGGGGCACTATTCCTCCCACTGATACCAGTGATGGGGCACTATTACTCCCACTGACACCAATGATGGGGCACTATTCCTCCCACTGATACCAGTGATGGGGCACTATTACTCCCACTGATACCAGTGATGGGGCACTATTACTCCCACTGACACCAATGATGGGGCACTATTCCTCCCAATGACACCAACAATGGGGCACTATTCGTCCCAGACCCCCACCCCTATGAAGATAATTTGTGAGTCACATGTCCGTGTTTCACGGGTGCATTCCAACCAGAAATTTCACCATATGTACTTTTAATAGGTTTTGTTTTCCAGAGCAGTGTGAATGCACCACACTTCCAACACTCATATATAAAGAAGAAAAGATGAACTGACCTCGCAGATTTTCTCCAGAGACGGGACGAAGAAGTCATCGCACACAATCGCCAAAGCGTAGAACATGTACAGCGCCTGCAGAGAGAGAGCAAGACAAGCCATTGTTACCCCCTCAGCCAATCACTGGCGACCGCCATCTTGTCCGGTCCGGCTCTCACAGAATAAATTATTCAACAGATACAAAGTAGCAAACAAATCGATTTATTTCATTTTTTTTTTTAGGAGTCGGGAGGATCTCTGATCTGCGCAGAGCATTTTTACCGTCGATCAATCCATGCTGAGTCAGGTCATAAATAGAGGGCTGATGCAATTTGTTCTGATAAATCATTACAAATAAATTTTTTATGTCAACAAGAAATGACATTGCCGGCTGAGAACGCGGATATACGATCCTGCCGAGCTTTTTACCATCGATCTCCTAAGAGCGCCACTAATGGAAGGCCGCTGGGACTAGGACCTGGAGATAATAGCGGAGGGCTCAGTTTAATTAGGTTAGGATGCTGCAAAGGTTCCCTCTATCGGAAACGCCGGAGAAACCTCAATTTGCCGGACTGGCGCTGAATAGTCAAGAAGAGTTCTCACCAGTCGGGATCTGGTCTTCCATGACCTTGAAATTGGCCTTCATCATCATTAGCCACCTCCTGGTGTGAACTTCTCGTGCGCTGCGTCTGGATTACTGACCAGCAATACATTAGAGGGGCAAAGGCAGGAATTTCCCTTACTATGAGATTTCCCCTCACTTCCTGCCGTGTCTCCGAGACAGGAAATGAGAAGAAATCTGCCCAGTGGGGACACAGGCGGCACCTACTATTTCTCACTCACTTTTGGCTGATGCACACCTTAACTACTTCCAGTCCGGGTCGTTTTTGGCACTTTTTGTTTACATTATTATTATAATACAGGATTTATATAGCGCCAACAGTTGTTTGCGCAGCGCTTTACAACATAAGAGCAGACAGTACAGTTACAATATAATTCAATACAGGAGGGATCAGAGGGTCCTGCTCGTTAGTAGACATGTGCAATTAGTTTAGTTTAGTTTAGGTTTTCTTTTTTAAAGAAGTTTGACAAATTCGTTAATTCTGAAATTTCCTAATTTCCAAATTTTCAAATTAGCAAATTTCAAACTTTTGAATTTTCGAATTCTGAATTTCCGGATTTTTGGAATTAGAAAATTCAGAAATTAAAAAATTTGAAAGTTTGAAATGTCCGAATTTTCAAATTTCTGAAATTTCAAACTTTCAAATTTTGAATTTTCGAATTCTGAATTTCCGGATTTTTGGAATTCGGAAATTAAAAAATTCTGAAAAGAAGAAAGAAAATCTGAAAATTTTGAAATGATAATTAACTATTAAATTATAGGTATTGCAATTTACTTTCAAATTTGGCTGTTTGTGAACGTAACGAGTACGAATTTATCCGATATTATTTTATCCGAAGTTACGAATTATCTGAAATAACGAAAGCCGCATCAAACAAATTTGTTACGTTCACAAACAGCCAAATTTGAAAGGAAATTCCAATACCTGAATTTTACAGATTTTCTTTCGTTTTTTACAGATTTTCAAGTTTTCGGATTTTTGAATTTTTGAATTTCTGAATTTTCGAATTCCGAAAATCCAAAAATTCGGAAATTTGGAAATTCAGAAATTAGGAAATTTGGAAATTCTAAATTCGGAAATTCTAAATTCGGAAATTCTAAATTCAGAAATTCTAAATTCGGAAATTCGAATATCTGAAATTCGAAAATCTGAAATTCGAAAATCTGAAATTCGAAAATTCGAAAATTCTAAATTCGAAATTCTAAAATTCGAAATTTGGAAATCAGAAAATTCGAAAATTTGGAAATCAGAAATATGGAAATTTGGAAATACAAACATTTTTAAATCCTAACATTCAAAATTCAGAAATTCGACAATTCTGAAATTTAAAAAGTACAAATTTTCGGATTTCTGAATTTCCGAATTCTGAATTTCCGAAAAAAGCAAAAAAAGAATGAAAAGAAAAAACTATTTTTTTGTCAATGCACACATCTACTCGTCAGAGCTTACAATCTAGGCATTTACATGTAACCAGTGACGGCCCCTAATGCAGGTTACAGGGGCGCAGCCCCTGTAATCCATGCATCCGGCCCCCTAATCTAAATGCGGGGCACCGGACACATGGATTCCAATTGTTTTTTTTTTTTTCCAGAAGCACGTGATTAGAGCCTGAGGCTCTAATAGGCTCTCAAAAAGGGTGGGCTCAGGGCGCAGTGCTCTGCATTCCCGGCATTGTTTACTTTCGCTAGCCTGGACATGACGTCGCAACGTCGCGCCCGGGCCTCCGAGGGTCATAGAGATGGCTGGGGACCACCTGTTCACCGGAAATCTCTATACTCAACTTCCGGCGGCGACCGATTCGTTCACTGGGTCGTGATCGCAGGGGAGAACCGGGAGAAGCCCCGGAGGGCTGGGGGGAGGTTGTCCCCTCCCACCACCTGTAAGACCGATCAAGCAGCTGAACTGCCGCTATGCTTGTTTTTATGATGCAGAGTATAGACCGGCCAAAAAAGACGATATCTGGATGATGCCTGTAGCTGCTCCCATCATTCAGATATCACCACTCAAAGTCCAGGACGTCATATGACGGCTTATGGGGCGGGAAGTAGTTAAATAAAAATTGTCTTGCCCGGAGTTCAGCTTTAGGGCATCCAAGTATGACGCCAGGAATACTATTACACAAATCTTCAGCTAATTGTTTCCTCGCCAATAATCCCGTTGGCCCTTTAATCTATTCTCGGCTAACGTTACCCCCCCCCCCTCGATAATTAATGCTCCACTCCGGCGATTTATTACCGGCTCCGGCACAGACAAAGCAGTCGGCGCTGTAATTAAAAAGGAATGAAATGAGAATGCAAGGTGAAGGTTACATAAGTCTCCGAATTTCCCCAGACATGCCGACTAGATTAAAGAAGACTCTGAATTCTTTGAGTGGCAAAAAATGCAATTTAGTGATAATGTGATGGCCGGGTCCGGGCTGAACGTGGGATGTAATTATACGTAACGCTGTAAATACCATTAAAAATCAATTTGTTCCCGTCTTGTGATTATTTAAGCAAAGCAATTCCGTAGTATTCATTCAATGGCTCCCGGGAATACGAATGACTGACCATAAAGTTTTTGTTCAATAAAAAAAAAACAAATAAAAAAAAACGTCAAAGTCCGGCAACTGGGAATCGGAAGTAAGGTGAACAATGCGACTCGGGGACAAGGCATGGTTGTCTATTGCTAGAAAGATGCAAAATGATCAGAAGTTGCAACGAGGATTATTTACTCAAACTGGAGAGTGCAAAAATCTGCTGCAGCTCTGCATAGAAACCAATCAGCTTGCAGGTTTTAGGCCGGGTTCACAATGTCCGACATGGAAGTCGGACCACTTCCGAACCGCCATTGTCCTTCTATTTCATTGTCTGACTTCCACGCGTCTTCAATGGATGGGATCTGACTGTACCAGGCCCTTTGAGTCTTGTATTAATCTTGAAGGGGGGAACCCCATGCCAAAATTTGAAAGAAACCACGCCGCAAGTAACGATTATTTTCATAATCGATTAGTTGGTCGAGTGTTATAAAAATCCACTAAGGACAGACAGAAGAGATATACTGTATATACTATTAGAGGAGATATATAGGATTTTCGGACGAATGCAATTTTTGAAAGAAAAACGAAATAAATAAAAACGAATTTCGGGAGTAACTAAATAAATTAATTTTTCGGACGAAAACGAAATTCCAAAACAAAATATTTTACTCTGCACATGTCTAGTATATATCTCCTCTAATAGTATACCTGAAGGGTCTGGTATGGATTTTTAGGGGGAACCCCACGTCAATTTTTTTTAAAAATTTGACGGGGGGTTCCCCTTAATATCTATACCAGACCTGAAGGGCCTGGTAATTGAATTTGGGGGATCCCCACGCTTTTTTTTTTTTTTTTTATCAATGACTTTCAATGAGTGTTCTCTGTATTACGGAGCCGACAATTCATAATAGCTGCGAGTGATTTTAAAGGACTTTTTTTCCTGTATAAATGACACTTTGTGCAGGGACAGTTCTAAGCACCAGAAACATGCGCCCCTTCACAGGCATACTATAGACACCCCCCCTACGAAATTTAAAGGAATATTACACTTTTATTGTTTCACTTTAATCATTATTAAAATCACTGCTCCCGAAAAAACGGCCGTTTTTAAAACTTTTTTTTGCATTGATCCATGTCCCCTGGGGCAGGACCCGGGTCCCCAAACACATTTTAGGACAGTAACTTGCAGAATCTTTTCTCTCTGTCAAATCTTTTTTCTCTGTCGAATATTTTCTCTATATAATCTTGGACTAATAGAGGTAAGGTTAGGCACATTCGACCACAGGTTCTATAGACACAGATTGTTGTCAGAGTCATGTCGAATCTCCTATTCTATATCGAACTGTTGTAACAATGAAAACGAAAATAAAGCATTTATTTATGTCGGATCTTTCGTTTTTCGGATTCTGTGCTTTTGTTATCGTTTGTCAAAACGAAAACGACAATAGCCGAAATTCGGACGAAAATGCATTCGGACGAAAACGAATGCACATGTCTAATATATACTGTGTATAATAAAAGCGGAGATATATACTGTATATAATAATAGCGGAGATATATACTGTATATATGTATATGTATACTTCTGCCTTTAGAACCACTCACTTCCTGCCCAGGACTACATGTCCCATGAGGCATTGCTCCTCACACATTCACAAGCTCTCAGGCACTTACTGACATGCATGGACGGTGTACTGATTTGTATATGTGCTGCACTGTATTTCCTGATATGTAAACAATGAATGCATTCTGTATGCGGCCCAACTAATAGCCTGGCCAATTAATCAATTATGAATATAGTAATCGATTCATTTCATAATCGATTAGTTGTTTCAGCCCTAATAATATTTATAAGCTGTATACAACAACAAGATGTGTAACTTACGCAGAAGATGTGAAGCAGTATGGCGCCTTGCTGCCGCTCCTTAATGTTGAATAGATCGTTTGGAAACTCAATAATTGCTGTAGAGAGAAACACAATGGTTTAGTAATCTGTTCCTCCATCACTTTTAATATCTGCAACAAAGTAACAAAAAGGAAGCCAAATGTAACAATAAAATCATGAATGTGCAAGGGAGAGGAGGCAGAGAGCCGCAGAGACTGACTCCTATCTGTGCTCACTCATACGCAGCAGTCGGGTCCCTCTCATGTCTCAGGCGCCGGGAAAAGGAGAAGCACAGATAAAATCTCTAGTATACATACTCTGCAAACAGTGATGATGATACCATGCCATACGTGCCGTTGCCAAAACTAGGCCTATACAGCACATATAAACATGCTTCCTCTTCAACAAAGCCGCATAGGAGGAATCAGAACCTGCATATATAATGAAGTCATTGTGCTTTACTGTTTCTCTTTTTGTGTCAGTCTAATTGGAAAGAGTAAATTTGGATACACACTATGGTAACAAAAAAAATTTGCATTTACGTGCGCTGCATTAGTTAGCGCACCGCACAGAACACCATGTCCCTATGTTGCTATAGTTATTTTAGTGCTTTTTTATAGCATAAATATATGAAATGATCCATATTTTGGGTAAAAGCTATACAACCTAAAGCCCCATACACACTATCAGTTTTTCCTTCAGGTTTACCAAAACCATGTAGTAGAAGGGCCCTGCCTGATTGCATACACATTGAAACTCCCAAGGTTTGACCTCATATTATATGGTTTTGGTAAATCTGAAGGAAAAACTCAGCAGAAAAACTGATAGTGTGTATGGGGCTTAAAGAGGGATTCCACCTAAAAAAAAAAAATATTAAAAGCCAGCAGCTATAAATACTACAGCTGCTGACTTTTAATAAATGGACACTCACCTGTCCCGGGGTCCAGCGATGCCGGCAGCCGAGGCCGATCGATCGCTCGGCTCTCGGCTGCTGCAGTCACCATTCTAGGTGAGGGAATCAGGAAGTGAAGCGAATCGGCTTCACTTCCCGGTTCCCTACTGCGCATGCGCGAGCCGCGCCGCGCAATAGGAAATCTTCGCGCTGTCACTGGGACCCGTGTGTGTCCCAGCAGACAGCGCGGCAGGACAGGAAATGGCGTAGACTCCCACGGGAGTCTATGCCCGGAAGTGGGTGTAAATACCTGTCTTTGACAGGTATCTCCACCCCCCTCCCCCCTGAAAGGTGTCAATTGTGACACCGGAGGGGGGGAGGGATCCGATCAGTGGAGGTTCCACTTTAGGGTGGAATCCCACTTTAAGACAGAAATTGGAGCCAACAAAATCTGGGGGCTCGTCCGGGATCATACACATTTTCTAGAGTGTGCATCATTTTTTTTTTAAATATCTTTACTGATTGAAAACACGTGTTGTAGAGGATGGTACCACAGTGAACGCACCCACCTTTACTCACATAAACCTTGATACTGATCTAAGATCATCCCCTGTAGGCATACCAGCTCCATGTGCTTGTGTCTTCTGGATCTGTTTTCTCCCAAATAGGCCAATATAAAGAAGCTGCACACCGCTACTTTTAAAAAGCTAAAATCAGCTTTATTGCTCCAACACAATAGAAAACAGTCAATCCAACGCCCCCTACTGGGCTTAATTGGGCAGCTCACAGTCTTACCTCCCATTCCTGAGTTAAAATGGGCCCTTAACTGTAACTGAATGACATTTTCTTTGCTCTATGCAGGGGCGTATCTACCGTATTGACCGGCATTTTATATGGGGGGGGGGGGGGGTGGGGCGGACCCCCAGGCAGAAGCAACACTAGCGAGGACTTCAGAGAACAGGGGGGGACTGGGCCGCTGATCTGATGGCCCAAAATAGGCCACCGCAGACAGTTTTGCCTTTACTAATTGACAATATTAATCACGGCCGGCCGAGACCCTTAACTTGCTCCCCCTTCACCGCTGGCTCTACTGACCATTGGTAGCTAGGGCCGTAGCGTCTGGCATCTAGCAATCGGTGACGTCACATCCCCGTCCTAATGGATGGATGTAAGGGGGACTCTGATAGACATTCCTGGATATAATGAGGACGCTGATAGCCATTGCTGGATGTAAGGGGGACTCTGATAGACATTGCTGGCTATAAGGGGGGACTCTGATAGACATTGCTGGATGTAAGGGGGACTCTGATAGACACTGCTGGCTGTACGGAGAACTCTGATAGACATTTCTCTGTAAAACTTTACAGAGGTTCATTTTACTGGAGTGTGATCATCCACTATATTGGACATTAGGTCTTCAGGGAAGGAGCTGGACCTGCACCCGTTAGGGTGGACTGATCTACAGCAGCGTCCCCATTACCTTTATTAAACCATCAAGGATAAGCCATAGTATTTCGTTCAGAAGTCACATGGTGACATCAACTGCCATCATGTAACAGGCTGTCATAAAGAGTGGAGCATGCTGGAACACCACCAGAAATCAGCTAAATTGTTTGGTTCAGAAGTCACAGCGACACCGACTGCCATAAGGGGGTGCTCTGATAGACATTGCTGGATGTAAGGGAAATTCTGATAGACATTGCTGGATGTAAGGGGGACTCTGATACACATTGCTGGATGTAAGGGGGACTCTGATACACATTGCTGGATGTAAGGGGGACTCTGATACACATTGCTGGATGTAAGGGGGACTCTGATACACATTGCTGGATGTAAGGGGGGCTCTGATACATATTGCTGGATGTAAGGGAAACTCTGATACACATTGCTGGATGTAAGGGGAACTCTGATACACATTGCTGGATGTAAGTGGGGACTCTGATAGACATTGCTGGATGTAAGGGGACTCTGATAAACATTGCTGGATGTAAGGGGACTCTGATAGACATTACTGGATGTAAGGGGGACTCTGATAGACATTGCTGGATGTAAGGGAAACTCTGATAGACATTACTGGGTGTAAGGGGATTCTGATAAACATTGCTGGATGTAAGGGGGACTCTGATAGACATTGCTGGATATAAGGGAGACTCTGATAGACATTGCTGGGTGTAAGGGGACTCTGATAGACATTGCTGGATATAAGGGAGACTCTGATAGACATTGCTGGATGTAAGGAGACTCTGGTAGACATTGTTGGGTGTAAGGGGACTCTGATAGACATTGCTGGATGTAAGGGGACTCTGATAAAAATTGCTTGATTTTAAAGGAGACTCTAATAGGCACTCCTAGATATAAGGGGGGCTCTGATGGGCACTACTAGATGAAAGTGGGACTCTTATAGACATTGCTGATATAAGAGGAACTCTGACAGTCCTGGATGCAAGGGGGACTCTGAATGGCACTCCTGGATGTAAGGAGACTCAGATAGGCATTGCTGGATGTAAAGGGGGACTCTAATAGACATTCCCGGATGTAAGGGGGGACTCTAATAGACATTCCCGGATGTAAGGGGGGACTCTGATAGACATATATAGAAGCCGAAGCTTAGTCCCCAACCAAGCTACCTTAGAGGCCAGAGGCAATTGGACTATTGCAATACAAGTGAAATCAATATACAGTGGTGTGAAAAAGTGTTTGCCCCCTTCCTCATTTCCTGTTCCTTTGCATGTTTGTCACACTTAAGTGTTTCGGAACATCAAACCAATTTAAACAATAGTCAAGGACAACACAAGTAAACACAAAATGCAATTTGTAAATGAAGGTGTTTATTATTAAAGGTGAAAAAAAATCCAAACCATCATGGCCCTGTGTGAAAAAGTGATTGCCCCCTAAACCTAATAACTGGTTGGGCCACCCTTAGCAGCAACAACTGCAACCAAGCATTTGCGATAACGTGCAATGAGGCTTTTACAGCGTCCTGGAGGAATTTTGGCCCACTCATCTTTGCAGAATTGTCCTAATTCAGTTACATTAGAGGGTTTTCGAGCATGAACGGCCTTTTTAAGGTCATACCACAACATCTCAATAGGATTCAGGTCAGGACTTTGGCTAGGCCACTCCAAAGTCTTCATTTTGTTTTTCTTCAGCCATTCGGTGGTGGACTTGCTGCTGTGTTTAGGATCATTGTCCTGCTGCAGAACCCAAGTTCGTTTCAGCTTGAGTACACGAACAGATGGTCGGACATTCTCCTTCAGGATCTCTTGGTAGACAGCAGAATTCATAGTTCCTTTTATCACGGCAAGTCTTCCAGGTCCTGAAGCAGCAAAACAGCCCCAGACCATCACACTACCACCACCATATTTTACTGTTGGTATAATGTTCTTTTTATGAAATGCAGTGTTCCTTCTACGCCAGATATACTTGGACACACACCTTCCAAAGAGTTCCACTTTTGTCTCATCGGTCCACAGAATGTTGTCCCAAAAGTCTTGGGGATCATCAAGATGTGTTGTGGAGAAATTGAGAGGAGCTTTGATGTTCTTTTTGCTCAGCAGTGGTTTTCTCCTTGGAACTCTGCCATGCAGGCCATTTTTGCCCAGTCTTTTCCTGATGGTGGAGGCATGAACGCTGACCTTAACTGAGGCAAGTGAGGCCTGCAGTTCCTTGGACGTTGTTGTGGGGTCTTTTGTGACCTCTTGGATGAGTCGTCGCTGCGCTCTTGGGGTAATTTTGGGCGGCCGGCCATTCCTGGGAAGGTTCACCACTGTTCCATGTCTTCACCATTTGTGGATAATGGCTCTCACTGTGGTTCGCTGGATTCCCAAAGCTTTGGAAATGGCTTTATAACCCTTTCCAGACTGATAGATCTCAATTACTTTCTTTCTCAATTGTTCCTGAATTTCTTTGGGTCTCGGCATGATGTGTAGCTTTTAAGGCTCTTCTGGTGGACCTTACTGTGTCAAGCAGCTCCTATTTAAGTGATGCCTTGGTTGTGAACAGGTGTGGCAATAATCAGGCCTGGGTGTGGCTAGAGAAATTGAACTCAGGTGTGGACAACCACAGTTATAGTATGTTTTAACAAGGGGGGCAATCACTTTTTCACACAGGGCCATGATGGTTTGGATTTTTTTTCACCTTTAATAATAAACACCTTCATTTACAAATTGCATTTTGTGTTTACTTGTGTTGTCCTTGACTATTGTTTAAATTGGTTTGATGTTCCGAAACACTTAAGTGTGATAAACATGCAAAGGAACAGGAAATGAGGAAGGGGGCAAACACTTTTTCACACCACTGTAGATATAACAATTATATAGGGAAATACATAAAAGTTTAATAGTACATATTTAATAATACTTTTATATGATATGATTTTATGTACTGTTGTTGGTCAGTTATTATGTTATTGATAATTTGTCCATCAAATTGCAGATATTATCCTGATGAAGCAATAATCCGCAAAACTAGTTGAGACGCCATCCGTGATCAACTATCCCATTGTGATCTTCCCCCATTGGGGGCCATTATCTTGGTGATACCCATGGATTGTTACCATGCTTTTAATCTCTCTTTGGTTACTTATTTGCCATGTATTATTAAATATGTATTATTAAACTTTTATATATTTTTCTCTACAAATGTTTATATCTATATTGATTTCACTTGCATCGCAATAGTGCAATCTCTGTTCTCCAAGGTAGCTTGGTTGGGGACTAAGCTTCCGTTTCTATATATCTCTAAATCTCTGGATGATGGTAAAAATTTCTATACTGTATAACAATTCTTTATTAGCACTACTGTTTTAGAGGCCGCATATATTTTTCCGGACTCTGATAGACATTGCAGAATGTAGGGGGGGGGGGGGCTTTGCTGGATGTAAGGGAAACTCTGATAGACATTGCTGGATGTAACAGGACTCTGATAGACATTGCTGGATGTAACAGGACTCTGATAGACTTTGCTGGATGTAACAGGACTCTGATAGACATTGCTGGATGTAACAGGACTCTGATAGACATTGCTGGATGTAACAGGACTCTGATAGACATTGCTGGATGTAACAGGACTCTGATAGACATTGCTGGATGTAACAGGACTCTGATAGACATTGCTGGATGTAACAGGACTCTGATAGACTTTGCTGGATGTAACAGGACTCTGATAGACATTGCTGGATGTAACAGGACTCTGATAGACATTGCTGGATGTAACAGGACTCTGATAGACTTTGCTGGATGTAACAGGACTCTGATAGACTTTGCTGGATGTAACAGGACTCTGATAGACATTGCTGGATGTAACAGGACTCTGATAGACATTGCTGGATGTAACAGGACTCTGATAGACATTGCTGGATGTAACAGGACTCTGATAGACATTGCTGGATGTAACAGGACTCTGATAGACATTGCTGGATGTAACAGGACTCTGATAGACTTTGCTGGATGTAACAGGACTCTGATAGACATTGCTGGATGTAACAGGACTCTGATAGACATTGCTGGATGTAACAGGACTCTGATAGACATTGCTGGATGTAACAGGACTCTGATAGACTTTGCTGGATGTAACAGGACTCTGATAGACATTGCTGGATGTAAGGGGGGACCAGGGCTGGACTGGGACAAAAATTTGGCCCTGGACTTCATCCAGACCGACCCACTTTAATTTTGCAAACACGCCAAAAACAGTATTTGAACTGTATGCAAATGCACAAAAAAAGCCCCTAGAGAGCCCCCCTTACATCAGGGTCCCCAGAGAGTCCCTCCTTACATTTGGGTCCCCAGAGAGCCTCCCCTTACATCAGGGTCCCCAGAGAGCCCCTCTTACATCAGAGTCCCCAGAGATCATCAGCCTTACATCAGGGTCCCTAGAGAGCCAACCCCTTACATCTGAGTCCCCACAGAGCCCCCCTTACATCCGGGGTCCACAGAGAGCCTCTCTCTTATACCAGGTTCCCCAGAGAGCCCCTGGCTTACATCAGGGTCCCCAGAGAGCCCCTCCTTACAACAGGGTCACCAGAAAGAGGGCAGGAGGTGGGTCGGGACCCTGTGGTTGGGGACTCCTGGACTGACTTGGGTCTATGGGCCCTAGATTCAGGGCTATAGCCCCAAAAGTCCCCCCTAGCGATGCCACTGGCTGTCACTGAAACCGGCCCACTGAGCCATCGGCCCACCGGGAAACTCCCTATAGTCCCTATGGCCAGTACATGCCTGGGGGGGGACTCTGATAGACTTTGCTGGATATAAGGGGGACTCTAATAGGCACTCCTGAATAAAGGGGGGGGGGGGGCTTTTTTTTTCCCACACAATGAATGTTTATAAAATCCCCGGTGACTCTCATGGTGAGAAGTTGGGATCCCCAATGAAGACCATGGAGTCACCCAACTTTACCATCAGGAAGTAAAATGTTAAATAAATGTTGCAGGAAAAAAAAAATTCTCATGACATCATATATCCCAAAAATATTAATTTCAAGACAGTGGGCGGAGCCATGCAAATCATTCCTTAATGCCCCAACAGCCAAATGCACACAGAGGACCTCTGATGCCTAGTGCAAGTATATCCTAATATCAGGGACAAGGGGTGGGCAAGAGGGCCAGGTGCCCCAGGTGCACGGGTTTACTTTAGGGATGGGGGGGGGGGGCGCTTTCCTTCTGTTACAAGGCTGACAGGAGTAGTGAGGGAGTGATTTCTGACAAGTGATTGACTGCTGGGTGTATGATCCCCCAAGCTTGCACATTATGGGGGGGGGGGGTATCTTTGCCCTGGGCGCTGAATGACCTTGTCCTGGCATTGCCTAATAATATACATCATAATATATACACGCAGCACCCACTATATCTCCATAGAGAATGATGAATGCTTGTACAGATTTCAGATCCCTCTCCGCACTAAACCTTGCATTATACCATCCTATATATTCCCCGGCAGTGTGGATGGGATGGATTGTACCTGTCAGTTCTCCGCTCCGGCTCCGGCTCATGCTTTAACAAGCTGCTGGAATTTTAGCTCATTACCGCCAACACTGTGTGCCAGGCTGACAGAACAAGGCGATGAGATCCCCGGAGACGGGAAGGAGGGTGTCTTTGCCCCTCCAAGCCCTCACCGCTACCTGCCAGCAAATAATAACCTACAACCGCTACAAATCATACCACCCACCTGGAAAATCCGGATAGCGGTAATGGGCGCGGGAGCCTTCTTAAAGAGCCCCGACCGCCCAGAACTGACACGGCAGTCTCCGGGCCATTGGGGGGGGGGGCACACGCAGGGCATTGCATCATTGCGTGTTTTTTATTATTTTTTTCGCCTTTTGGGTGGCATTAGCAATGCGTGACTTTGTTTTGCCTTGTAAACGCACGCAAAGATTCACAATTTTGTGCATCTTCACAAGGCGCTCAGGTGTGGATGGGGGGGGGGCAGGTTTGCGCCCGTGGGCTATTTTTTGGTTATTTTCATTCGTTTTAAATACGGCATTCGTTATTTCAGAAAATTTGTATAAATTCGGATGAATTAATATTCGTTACGTTCACTAACGGCCAAATTTGAAAGGAGATTCCAATACCTAGAATTTAATAGTTAGTAATTCTTAACTTATTATTGGTTAGTTATTATTTCAGATTTTCGAAATTTTCAAGTTTTCGTATCTTCGAATTTACGAATATTTGGAAGAATTCGGATATTTCCAAATTAGGCAATTTTTTTTTTAAATAAACAAATTCATGAGAAAACGAATTGCACATGTCTAGATCCTGGATCGAGATGGTGCTCAGGTAAGTATTAGGGGGGCTGGGGGGGGGGGGCGATCTGCATGCAGGTAAAAAAACATTGAGGGGTTTGGAATGCAGGGAGGAGAGGCGGGGCTTATAGTCATGTGACCGCCGTGATTGGCTGTCATGGCGGTCACATGATCAGAAAGCTTTCGGTCAGCCGCCTGTAACTGTAATTCAGAATTACCGAATTTGGTTATTTCTGAATTGCTGCATTTGGCAAAAATTGTTAAAAAAACAAATTAATTGGATATTTCTGAATTACCGGATTTGGCGAAAATTGTTAAAAAACGAATTAGAAATTAAACAAATTGCACATCTAGATCCTGGATCGAGATGTTGCTTAGGTAAGTATTAGGGGGGCTGCACGCAGGTAAAAAACACTGAGCCTTTACAAGGCGTGCACTCGACACAGCTCTATTTGCTTAAATGCACGCAAATATGCGCCCACTCGGCGCCAAGGCCCACCCGCCGAGTGGCCGCGTATTTGCGTGCGCCAAGAGGTTAAAGTGTTATTAAAAGGTAGAATTTTTTTATTCTTTTATTGTAATACAATGTCTGATGGATTTATTTTATCTTTGATAGTGAGACCTGTTCCTTTCAACTACCCCCAGTGGGTCCTGACGAAGCAAAACAGCGAAACGCGTTGACACACGGGGGCTCACTGTCGTTTATTTGGTGTCAACTCTCTTGTTTACACTAGCTACTCATTACTATCATGTGCCTATCATATGCTTTTAATTCTTTTTTACTTGACCTGTTTTATATGACTTATTGTTAATAAAATATATTTTTGTATTGTATCATCGTCCATCTTGCCTGTAAAGTCTGAATTAGGCCTTTACTCCTTTTCTCTTCCTAAAAGGTAGAATACTTACCTGTGTAATGGTTTTGCACAGAGCAGCCCAGATCCTCTTCTCTGGTCCCCCTGTCGGCGGTCCTGGCTCCTCCCTCATGCCGAGTGCCCCCCAGAGCAAACAGCTTGGGGGCACTCAAGCAGACTCACTCCCGAGCCCCTGCTCTGTGTGTCCATTCAGACACAGAGCTGGCTCGGCCCTGCCCCTCTCTCTTCTCATTGGCTCACTGGCTGTGATTGACAACAGCAGGAGAAAATGAGGAGGAAGAGCCCACGGGAGACGTGCACTGCCGAAAAATTTGTTAGTTTTTGTTTCATTCGTTATGATTGCAATTTATAAAAAAATTAGAAAATAAGGAGGAAAATATGAAAATCTGAAAGAATAACTAACTAACTAATAACAACTATTAAATTATAGGTATTGGAATTTCCTTTCAAATTCGGCTGTTAGTGAACATAACGAATACGAAATTTCTGAAATAATGAATGCCACATCTAAACGAATGGAACTAAACAAATTAATAATAATAATAATAATAATAATAATAATAATAATAATAATATTATTTATTATTATTAATTCATTACTTTTCATTCATTTAAAAACAGCATTCTTTATTTCGGAAAATTCGTAAATTCGTATTTGTTATGTTCACTAACAGCCAAATTTGAAAGGAGATTTCAATACCTATAATTTAATAGTTATTATTAGCTAGTTATTCTTTAAATATTTGTTGGATTTTCTAACCAATAATAACTATTAAAGTATAGGTATTGGAATTTCCTTTCAAATTCGGCTGTTAGTGAACATAACGAATACGAAATTTATCTGAAGTTACGAATTATCCAAAATAACAAATGCAGTATCTAAACGAATGGGACGAAACAAATGAAGAATAAATGATGATAATAATGATTTTAAAAAAAATATTATTATTATTGTTATTTATTATTATTAATTTGTTAAGTTTCATTCGTTTAAATACGGCATTCATTATTTTTGGAAAAACTTTGGATAAATTCGTATTCATTGCGTTCACTAACAGCCAAATTTGAAAGGAAATTCCAATACCTATAATTTAATAGTTATTATTAGTTTGTTATTCTTTCAAAAATTCTGATTTTGTAACTAATAATAACTATTAAATTATAGGTATTGGAATTTTGCTTTCAAATTTGGCTGTTAATGAACGTAAGGAATACGAATTTATCCGAAATGACGAATTATCCAAAAACAAATGCTGCATCTAAACAAATGGAACGAAACAAATTAACAATAAAAAATAATAATGATAAAAAATTATGATTATTGTTATTTATTATTATTAATTAATTACGTTTCATTTAAATACGGCATTCGTTATTTTCGGAAAATTCGTATTCGTTACATTCACTAACAGCCAAATTTGAAAGGAAATTCCAATACTTATAATTTAATAGTTAGTAATAGTTAAGTTATTATTGGTTAGTCATTTCAGATTTTCAAAATTCTCGAGTTGACGGATTTTCGAATTTCAGAAAATCGGAATTTCCGAAATTTTGAATTTACAAATTTTCGAATTTAAGAATATTCAGAAAAATTCGGATATTTCCGAATTTGTCGATAATTGTAAAAAAAATATTTTGGAACGAAACGAATTGCACATGTCTAGATCCTGGATCGAGATGGTGCTCAGGTGAGTTTTAGGGGGGAGGGGGGGTTCGGCACGCAGGTAAAAAACTTTGAGCCTTTACAACCACTTTAAGCTTTCCGCATTTGACATGTTTGCCAAATCTTCTGCCGCATACAAAAAAAAAACATGCATTTGTTGGTAGCATTTTGGGGTGGGGCCAATGAATGGCGCCTTAAAGAGGAAGTAAACCCTGATGAGTTTACTTCCTCTTTCATTCCCTGCAAAGGCAAAGCATAATGGACTACTATGCATCGCATCGCATCGCATCGCATAGTAGTCCATTATGTGTCACTTACCTGACACAGGAGCCAGCGAAGTCGCCGCTGACCCTTGTAGTCCGCCGCATCCATCTTCTTGGTGGGGTCTCGCAGCTCCGCCGCTGTCATTCGGCGAAGCCGCGATGACGTCACTCCCGCGCATGCGCACGGGAGCCGACGCGCTGTAGCTCCGTCGTTGAGAATGCCGCGCTCAGTGCGCCTGCGCGCCGCTGTCTACGGCGCATGCGCCGTAGACAGCAGTGCCTGTTTTTGGGCAAATATCTCCTAAACCATACAGGTTTAGGAGATATTTCTTGGACCTACAGGTAAGCCTTAATCTAGGCCTACCTGTAGGTCAAAGTGGTTTGTAAGGGTTTACAACCACTTTAAGTGTGATATGTCTTTTTCACCCATTTTCGTAAACGCGTGCAAAAAAAGTGAGGTATTGCGTGCGTTCACAAAACTCAGCTCAGGTGCGAACAGATTAGGGCTAGCCCACAGGTGATACACAGAGGTGAAGCAAATCCTCCTACATAAGTTGTACCCATTTATCTGCAGACATTTCTGCTCTACATCCATTCAAAGTCAGTGGCAGCTGGTGCTCAATTTTTTTTTTTTTTTGGGGGGGGACGCAAAAAAAAAAAAGAAAAATCATCAGTTGCAGCCACTGTGCCATCAAATGCTGCCACTGTGCCATCAAATGCTGCCACTGTGCCCTCAAACGCTGCCACTGTGCCTTCAAAGACTGCCACTGTGCCATTAAACGCTGCCACTGTACCATCAATTGCAGCCACTGTGCCAAAGCTGCCACTGTGGCAGTGTTTGATAGCACAGTGGCAGCGTTTGATGGGCGCAGTGGCAGCTTTTGATGGTACAGTGGCAGCGTTTAATGGCACATTGGCAGTGTTTGAAGGCACAGTGGCAGGGTTTGATGGCACAGTGGCAGCGTTTGATGGCACGGTGGCATCAAACGCTGCCACTGTGCCATCAAATGCCACCACTGTACCATCAAAAGCTGCCACTGTGCCCTCAAATGCTGCCACTGTGCCATCAATTGTAGCCACTGTGCAAAACGCTGCCACTGTGCCCTCAAACGCTATCACTGTGCCATCAATTGCAGCTACTGTGTCGTCAAATGCTGCCACTGTACCATCAAAAACTGCCACTGTGCCCTCAAATTCTGCCACTGTGCCATCAATTACAGCCACTGTGCCCATTAAACACTGCCACTGTGCCATCAAACGCTGCCACTGTGCCATTCAATTCTGCCGCTGTGCCATCAATTGCAGCCAATGTGCCCATTAAATGCTGCCACTGTGCCCATCAAATGCTGCCACTGTGCCATCAAAAGCTGCCACTGTGCCATCAATTGTAGCCACTGTGTAAAACGCTGCCATTGTGCCCTCAAACACTGCCACTGTGGCATCAATTGCAGCCACTGTGCCCATTTTTTTTTTGGGGGGGGGAATAAATAAATCAGCAATTGTAGCCACTGTGTCATCAAATGCTGCCACTGTGCCCTCAAACGCTGCCACTGTGCATTCAAACACTGCCACTGTGCCATCAAAAGCTGCCACTGTGCCCTCAAATGCTGCCACTGTGCCATCAATTGCAGCCACTGTGCCCTCAAACACTGCCACTGTGCCGTCAAAAGCTGCCACTGTACCATCAAAAGCTGTTGGTGTGCCCTCAAATGCTGCCACTGTGCCATCAATTGCAGCCACTGTGTCATAAATTGCAGCCACTGTGCCAAATGCTGCCACTGTGCCATCAAACGCTGCCCATGTGCCCATCAAACGCTGTCACTGTACCATAAAAAGCTGCCACTGTGCCCTCAAATGCTGCGAATGTGCCATCAATTGTAGCCACTGTGCCATCAATTTCAGCCACTGTGCCAAACGCTGCTACTGTGTCATCAAACGCTGCCAGTGTGCCTATCATATGCTGCCACTGTGCCCATCAAATGCTGCCAGTGTTCCCTTAAATGCCCCCAGTGTGACCCCCCCACCCGCATGCCGTCTGCCCAGCACTTACCCTGTCTTGGTGTGGCAGCGGGTGACGGCGACGAGCGGGGTTCTCCATGTGTCTCCTGCCATCCTCATCTCCTGTACGCTCTTCCTGATAGATGTCCAATAGTGGCGCCTGTCATTTCAGCCAATCAGGTGACAGGTAACAGACCTGAGCACCTGATTGGCGGAGAGGCGATATAGTGTTAGGAACGTGAATATTCATTCACTTTTCTAACACAGCTGAGAGCACCCAGCATGGCGCTCACTGTTTACCTTTTTTGACGCCTATTAAAACTATGGCTCTAATCAGGTGCTTCAAAAACACCCCCGCCGCTGTAATTCTGGTGCCCTGCATCCGAAAAGGGGCCGGGTGACTGAATAGGGGGTGGCATCGGCAGCCATCAATAGATTCAGGCAATTCATGAATCTATCTATTGGCGATAGAGAGGTGGCAGGAGAGAGGGGGCAGCGCCTGTGCGCCCTTAATGCACGGGCTGCTACTGTTCAATGTGCTAAATTTCAAAGTTTGTATGAGAATGCAGAAAAAAGGGGGAGGAGAGCTGAAGTTACACTCTGCAGAGTTCAGTGAGGAGAGTTCAAAGAGCTGATTGGAGGGAAGGGACACACTTCTCCTAGCACACAGGAACAGAGCTGAGGCTGTCAACCACAGGCTATGTGCTGGAGCTCCTTCCCCTGTCACTATTTTTCTCTTGGTGTTAGGAAACCTTGTCAGAGGTGATTTATGCTGATAGCAGAGGAAGAAATCAGAAAACAGAGAGAAATGACACTTGGTGCTCTGGATTGAGACAAGTACACACTACAGAGGGATATGCTTTGTTCATATTTTATGTCTGAGGTTTACAATCACCTTAAATATCAATAAGCTGCCAACGAACCCCAACAAGGTAAAAATACTGTAAATGTTATTGGTTTGTAAGCGACGCACTACAACGCACTTGTGGCAAACTACGACGCCTTACTGCATTGTGGGGACATTCAAAATTATTGGCACCGCAACACACGCAGTAATGCATATCATGGGTACATACAGTATCTCACAAAAGTGAGTACACCCCTCACACTTTTGTAAATATTTTCTTCTATCTTTTCATGTGACTACACTGAAGAAATGACACTTGTCTACAATGTAAAGTAGTGAGTGTACAGCTTGTATAACAGTGTACAATTGCTGTCCCCTCAAAATAACTCAACACACAGCCATTAAATGTCTAAACTGCTGGCAACAAAAGTGAGTACACCCCTTAGTGAGAAAGTCCAAATTTGGCCCAATTAGCCATTTTCCCACCCCAATGTCATGTGACTTGTTAGTATTGCAAGGTCTCAGGTGTGAATGGGGAGCAGCTGTGTTAAATTTGCTGTTATCGCTCTCACTCTCTTATACTGGTCACTGGAAGTTCAACATGGCACCTCATGGCAAAGAACTCTCCGAGGATCTGAAAAAAAAGAATTGTCGCTCCACATAAAGATGGCCTAGGCTATAAGAAGATTGCCAAGACCCTGAAACTGAGCTGCAGCACGGTGGCCAAGACCATACAGAGGTATAACAGGACAAGTTCCACTCAGAACAGGCCTCGCCATGGTCCACCAAAGAAGTTGAGTGCACGTGCTCAGCATCATATCCAGAGGTTGTCTTTGGGAAATAGACGTATGAGTGCTGCCAGCATTGCTGCAGAGGTTGAAGGGGTGAGGGGGTGAGCCTGTCAGTGCTCAGACCATACGCTGTACACTGCATCAAATTGGTCTGCATGGCTGTCGTCCCAGAAGGAAGTCTCTTCTAAAGATGATGCATAAGAAAGCCCGCAAATAGTTTGCTGAAGACAAGCAGACTAAGGACATGGATTACTGGAACCATGTCCTGTGGCCTGATGAGACCAAGATAAATGATTTTGATTCAGATGGTGACAAGCGTGTGTGGGGGCAACCAGGTGAGGAGGACAAAGACAAGTGTGTCTTCCCTTCAGTCAAGCATGGTGGTGGGATTGTCATGGTCTGGGGCTGCATGAGTGCTGCCGGCACTGGGGAGCTACAGATCATTGAGGGAACCATGAATGCCAACATGTACTGTGACATACTGAAGCAGAGCATGATCCCCCTCCCTTCAGAGACTGGGCCGCAGGGCAGTATTCCAACATGATAATTACGCCAAACACACCCCCAAGACAACCACTGCCTTGCTAAAGAAGCTGAGGACTGGCCAAGCATGTCTCCAGACCTAAACCTTATTGAGCATCTGTGGGACATCCTCAGACGAAAGGTGGAGGAGCGCAAGGTCTCCAACATCCACCAGCTCTGTGATGTCATCATGGAGGAGGGGAAGAGGACTCCAGTGACGACCTGTGAAGCTCTGGTGAACTCCATGCCCAAGAGGGTTAAGGCAGTGCTGGAAAATAATGGTGGCCAGTGGCGGCTGGTGCTCCAAATTTTTTGGGGGGCACAAACTGGTGCGGCACAGTGGTGTAGTGGTTAGCACTCTCACCTAGCAGTAAGAAGGGTCGCTGGTTTGATTCTCAACCACGACACTACCTTCCTGGAGTTTGCATGTTCTCCCTGTGCCTGCGTGGGTTTCCTCCGGGTACTCCGGTTTCCTCCAACACTCCAAAGACATGCAGGTAGGTTAATTGGCTTCTGTCCAAAATTGGCCCCTAGTATATGAATGGGGACCTTGGATTGTGGGCTCCTTGAGGATAGGTACTGATGTGAGTGTGCAATGTACAGGGATAGGGACAATTGTAGACACTCACTCAGGTTGAACTGGATGGACTGGTGTCTTTATTCAACCTTACTAACTATGAAACATAGAAAAAAAAAAACATCAATTGCAGCTACTGTACCCATAAATTTCCACCACTGTGCCATCAAGAGCAGCCACTGTAACCATCAATTGCCACCGGTTCGCCCCATCAAATGCTGCCGGTGTCCCCCCCACCTTCTGGAACTTACCTGTCTCGGGTCAGCGCATTCCTCCATGCTCCCTCCGAGTCCTTGATGTCTTCTCCCGTCCTCTTCTGCTATGATTGGACGCCCAATAGGCATCCAATCATAGCACCTGTCACTTAAGACCCTGTGCACCAGATTGGCTGAGAATCAGGTCCATGTTAGGGAAGTGATTTGATTCCCTAACACAGTACTACGTAAGAAGCGAACACACAGCAGTGTGCCCACTGTTTACCAATTTGGAAGCCTTATAGAGCCCACGGCTTTAATCAGGATGCCTATTAGAGCCAACAGCTCTAATCAGGCACTTCCAAAAACACCCCCGCCACTGTAATTCAGATGCCCAGCACCCAACAAGGAGCTGGACACCTGAATAGGGGGCGGCAGTGGCAAAAATAGATAGATTCATGCAATTCATGAATCTATCGATTGAGGATTGATGGATGCAGGAGAGAGGGGGCGGTGCTCCTGTGCCCTCTATGGACGCACTGCCACTGATGGTGGCCACACAAAATCTTGACACTTTGGGCCCAATTTGGACATTTTCACTTAGGGGTGTACTCACTTTTGTTTCCAGCGGTTTAGACATTAATGGCTGTGTGTTGAGTTATTTTGAGGGGACGGCAAATTTACACTGTTATACAAGCTGTACACTCACTACTTTACATTGTAGACAAGTGTCATTTCTTCAGTGTTGTCACATGAAAATATTTACAAAAGTGTGAGGGGTGTACTCACTTTTGTGAGATACTGTACACCCTAAACATAGGCATATTATCAGTGATTGACTCAGTTTGGTTCGTCAATTCATACCGAATCAGCAGCTGGGCATCTAGCATAGTCCTAATATGGTAATCAATGGCTCCCCCATCTGGCAAGGGCATTGTTACGGAGGCCAGTGTGCGATATGGTGAACGCAATCCAAAGGGTTTAATTCAGTGTCCAGGATTAGTTTAGGGTTGAGTTAGGATAGCGTTAGGGTCAGGAATTAGGGGGTTTAGTTTCACATGAGGATTAAGTTTGGGTTATAGAGTTAGTTAAAAGTAGTCTGTAAGGATAGACATCTGGGAACTGCAATTGTGAAGGTGCAGGCCTGTCATCCTAATCCTTCACTACGGTGACCTGGGACAAGCTTATGTATTCCAAGGATCACATCACATGCGGGGACACTCCGCTCACAGCTCATACAGTATTTTACTGTTTAGTAAATGCTGAAGGGAAAGGTTAACCCCCTGAAGGCCATTAATGTCTCTCAGGATTCAGGAACTCTATTAGTGAGATCCCAGTACTGAGTTCTCAGGTCTGTACACCTGCTGTGCCCATTATGAGGGGTTTCCACCATCCCTGTGCTGAGTTCCCGGGTCTGTACACCTGCTGTGCCCATTATGAGGGGTTTCCACCATCCCTGTGCTGAGTTCCCGGGTCTGTACACCTGCTTTGCCCATTATGAGGGGTTCCCACCATCCCTGTGCTGAGTTCCCGGGTCTGTACACCTGCTGTGCCCATTATGAGGGGTTTCCACCATCCCTGTGCTGAGTTCCCGGGTCTGTACACCTGCTTTGCCCATTATGAGGGGTTCCTACCATCTCTGTGCTGAGTTCCCGGGTCTGTACACCAGCTGTGCCCATTATGAGGGGTTCCCACCATCCCTGTGCTGAGTTCCCGGGTCTGTATGCCTGTTCCCATTATGAGGGGTTCCCACCATCCCGGAGCTGAGTTCCTGGGTCTGAGTGTACACCCGCTGTGCCCATTATGAGGGGTTTCCACCATACCATCCCTCTGCTAAGTTCCCAGGTCTGTAGATCTTCTGTGGCCATTATGAGGGGTTCCCACCATCTCTGTGCTGAATTTCCAGGTCTGTACACCTTCTGTGCCCATTGTGAGGGATTTCAATAATCCCTGGGCTGAGTTCCCGGGTCTGTACACCTGCTGTGCCCATTATGAGGGGTTCCCTCCATCTAATTCCTCTTCATTCTGTCAGTATATTTTATCAAATGTAACTGATATAACTATGTGTATGCTATACTTTTTGTTAACTCATTAAATGTTCCCAATTGCTCACCAATTTAGGTGTCCGTTTAGTAAACTGAGATAAGCTGAGATCAGGATGATCTCTGCTCATCTCAGAGCATTGCAGGTTTAATATACTGAGATCAGAAGATGGAGAACTATTTTTCTCTTCTCATCTCAGTCCACAGAACGGCTGCATTGACTGCAATAGAAACGGCATGTTTAGTATACAGAGATGCCACTTTATCTCTGTGATTCTCTTTCAAGTTCTCCTTTCTGGCTTCTCCAGCCCAGAGGTGGAGATATCAGGAGATCTCTGAGAGAGAATAGATTCTTCCTTCGTCCATCTGCCTGCATGGTCAATACTGAAAGTAAAAAATTTCTCTACTGCAGTGGAACATCCATCAAGAGCAGGTTAGATTTACATTAACTATACAATTACCAATTACACACACATATATATATATATATATATATATACAATTTTTTATATCTGTGTGTGTATATATTTATATCTGTTGTGTCCGTATGTGTATGTATATATATATATATATATATATATATATCTGTATGTGTGTATATATATATATATATATATATATATATATATATATATATATATATATATATCCTCCGAGTCATTCACATTTGTTTATAAGGCTGGGTTCACACTGCTGCGGGGGGAGAACCGGATGCGATTCGCACCGCAAATCACATCCGATCTCCGTAGCGATGCGAGTTCAGCCATACAGATAGTATGGCGGAATTCGCATCGCTCCCGCAGCAAACTCGCACGGGACCCTTTTTTTGGTCCGCAACAGAATCGGATCGTATGGGGGTTCACACCATGCGATCCGATTCCTGTGCGAGTCGGCAGATCGCACTGCGATATGCGGATGGAACTGGGGGTGTCATTAACATATCATTGACACTCCCAGCCGTTCGCATAGGGCAGTGGGAGTAATGCGATGCGGGAAAACGCCGCGGATTCGCGGCGTTCCCGCATCGCAGCGGTGTGAACCCGGCCTAAGGCTGGGTTCACACTGCTGCGGTTACGAGAACCGGATGTGATTCACACCGCACTGTAGTGCAAATCACATCCGATCTCCGTAGCGATGCGAGTGCAGCCATACAGATAGTATGGCGGAATTCGCATCGCTCCCGCAGCAAACTCGCACGGGACCCTTTTTTTGGTCCGCAACAGAATCGGATCGTATGGGGGTTCACACCATGCGATCCGATTCCTGTGCGAGTCGGCAGATCGCACTGCGATATGCGGATGGAACTGGGGGTGTCATTAACATATCATTGACACTCCCAGCCGTTCGCATAGGGCAGTGGGAGTAATGCGATGTGGGAAAACGCCGCGGATTCGCGGCGTTCCCGCATCGCAGCGGTGTGAACCCGGCCTAAGGCTGGGTTCACACTGCTGCGGTTACGAGAACCGGATGTGATTCACACCGCACTGTAGTGCAAATCACATCCGATCTCTGTGCGATGCGAGTTCAGCCTTAGGCCAGGTTCACACTATAGCGATGCGGGAATGCCGCGAATCCGCGGCGTTTTACCGCATCACACACCTCCCGCCGGCAGTTCACACTGCCCTATGCGGACGGCTGGGAGTGTCAATGATATGTTAATGACACCCCCAGTTCCGTCCGCATATCGCAGTGCGATCTGCAGACTCGCACAGGAATCGGATCGCATGGTGTGAACACCCATGCGATCCGATTCTGTTGCGGACCAAAAAAAGGGTCCCGTGCGAGTTTGCTGCGGGAGCGATGCGAATTCAGCCATACTATCTGTATGGCTGAACTCGCATCGCTACGGAGATCGGATGTGATTTGCACTGCAGTGCGGTGCGAATCACATCCGGATCTCCCCCCGCAGCAGTGTGAACCCGGCCTAAATAGTATGGCTGAATTTGCATCGCACCCTCCCCAAACTCGCACAGGACCCTTTTTTTGGTCCGCAGCAGAATCGGATCGCATGGGTGTTCACACCATGCGATCTGATTCCTGTCCGAGTTTGCAGATCGCACTGCAATATGCGAACTGATCTGGGAGTGTCATTAACGTTTCACTGACACTCCCAGCAGTTCGCATAGGGCAGTGACTGTATTTTTATTTTTAATTTATATTTTTTATTTATTTAATTTATTTAATTTATTTAATATTTAATTTTTAATATTTAATATTTAATTTAATTTATAATTTAACAATATTTTTATTGTTATGCTTTTTAAAATTATTTAGAACTATTTAATATATATATATTTATTGTTTTTATATGAATGGTACATGTCTGCATGATAAATAAAGTACAATCATTTCAGATTACACCATTCACATAAATGTGCACATGTGTTATGCTTATGTATTAATCATTGTAATGTTTTACAGTTATGGGGTGTCTCTTTATTGGTTAGGGAGATTATATCTTTAATATTTTATTAATATGTGCAGTGTATGTGGAATGCTTCGTATTTAACTTTGGGGTTCTGATACTGAAATCTCATGAGCTATCGTGAGATTACAGAAACAGAAGCCGTTCAGGATTCTCAGAGCGTTTGTAGATCACTTCTATTCTCAATGGGAGAAGTGATCTACATGATATATTAAGCTTCCACATGGGGGAGAACAAATATCTCCGAGAACAGCAGAGAACTCGAGAGATACAAAATATCAAAATATACTAAACGGACACCTTATTCTATTGCAATTTCACACTTCATTTAAAGTCCCGCCCCCGTTGCTCTCCCCCTTTTGATAGTTACATAGTAGGTGAAGTTGAAAAAAGACAAATAAGTCCATCAAGTCGAACCTATATGTGTGATTATATGTCAGTATTACATTGTATATCCCTGTATGTTGCGGTCGTTCAGGTGCTTATCTAATAGTTTCTTGAAATTATCAATGCCTCCCGCTGAGACCACCGCCTGTGGAAGGGAATTCCACATCCTTGCCACTCTTACAGTAAAGAACCCTCTACGTAGTGATGGACGAACTTCCGACGGGACGTTTCGCGAACGCGAAACGCGAACGGACACAAACGTTCGCGAAAACGACCGTTCGCCGCGGGCTCCATTGACTTCAATGGGAGGCGAATTTCGCAAACCTTTAGGTCGAATTTGCGGCCACGGGGTAATTATTAGGGGGTAGCACGTAGTCCCACCACCTGGACAATAGCATAATACATGTATGAGGTGAATTTGGGATCGATAACTACAAGCATTTTTTTTTTATTTGGGAAATTGTTCTGACAATTCAGGACTATGGAGCTAATGAAGGCAATGGAGGAGAGGGAAGGTCAGGGACCAGGGTAGGCAAACAAGAGGGTGCAGGAGATACAGAGCACTGACAGCAGCACCGTAATACAGAGCACTGACATCAGCACCGTGACATACAGCGCTGACAGCAGCTCCGTGACATACAGCGCTGACAGCAGCTCCGTGACATACAGCGCTGACAGCAGCTCCGTGACATACAGCGCTGACAGCAGCTCCGTGACATACAGCGCTGACAGCAGCTCCGTGACATACAGCGCTGACAGCAGCACCGTGACATACAGCGCTGACAGCAGCTCCGTGACATACAGCGCTGACAGCAGCTCCGTGACATACAGCGCTGACAGCAGCTCCGTGACATACAGCACTGACAGCAGCTCCGTGACATACAGCGCTGACAGCAGCTCCGTGACATACAGCGCTGACAGCAGCACCGTGACATACAGCGCTGACAGCAGCTCCGTGACATACAGCGCTGACAGCAGCTCCGTGACATACAGCGCTGACAGCAGCTCCGTGACATACAGCGCTGACAGCAGCTCCGTGACATACAGCGCTGACAGCAGCTCCGTGACATACAGCGCTGACAGCAGCTCCGTGACATACAGCGCTGACAGCAGCTCCGTGACATACAGCGCTGACAGCAGCTCCGTGACATACAGCGCTGACAGCAGCTCCGTGACATACAGCGCTGACAGCAGCACCGTAAGCAGCCCCAGGAGGAAGTCAGCACAGCACAGGGATGGTGTGATCCCCTCATAATAAGAACCCCCAGGAGGAAGTCAGCACAGCACAGGGATGGTGGGAGCCCCTCATAATAAGAACACCCAGGAGGAAGTCAGCACAGCACAGGGATGGTGGGAACCCCTCATAATAAGCAGCCCCAGTAGAAATATGACACCGCTCAACCTCTTCAAAGAGGAGGGTAGGGGCATATAGTACGGTGTGCTTTTTTGGGTCAGGGAAGTGAGCCAAATGAATTAAGAAGGTCTGTGTGCTTGATTCCAAAAATTGTTTATAGACATATACATGGTCTACTGATCACATGTGTTGAATTCCTCCGAGATCCATGCCTCATTCATTTTTAGAAATGTGAGGTAGTTAACACTGTGGTGAGCTAGGCGAGTACGCTTATCGGTCACAATCCCCCCTGCTGCGCTGAACGTCCTTTCGGACAGGACACTGGATGAGGGGCAAGCCAACAGTTCGATTGCAAATTGGGCAAGCTCTGGCCAGAGGTCAAGCCTGCCCACCCAGTAGTCTAGGGGTTCATCACTCCTCAGAGCGTCCACATCGGCCGTTAACCCAATGTAGTCGGACACCTGACGGTCTAGGCGTTCCCTGATGCTGGATCCGGATGACACCTGTCGATGGGTCGGCTGAAAGAATGACCTCATATCCGAAGTCACCAACACATCTTCAAACCGGCCTCTTCTTGCAGGCGCTGTTGGATTGGTACCCGCAAATCCTTCTCTGGGAGTGGGAATTGCTCCTCTGCCAGCGCACGCAAAAGCAGAATGCAGCATTTCTCGAAGCAAGGCCTGGAAGTGCTGCATTCTGACAGCCCTCTGCGACGGCGGTAACATTTCCGCCATTTTGTGTTTGTACCGGGGGTCTAAGTACGTTGCCACCCAGTACTGGTCCTTGACCCTCATGCTTTTTATACGGGGGTCCCTATTAAAACACTGGAGCATGAAGGCCCCCATTTGCACTAAAGTGGAAGCGGTGTGGTGGCCTGGCTCCTGCTCATCATCCAGGATAATGTCGTCCTCTTCATTCTCCTCTCCCCATCCTCGCACAACAGGGATCCCAGAAAGGTTTAAAGCATGCTCTTCTTGCTCCTGCTCATCCGCCCCGGCACCATCCTCCTCTGACTCCTCATCAGACTCCTGTTGTTGACTTGTCTCAGATAGAGTAGCCCCCCCTGGGAATTCATCCAGCATTGCGACTTCCTCATCTTCCCGCTCCTGCTCCTCCACAGCCTGATCAATGACACGACGCAATGCACGCTCCAGAAAGAAGGCATAAGGTACCATGTCACTGATGGCGCCATGGCTGCGACTGACCAGTTTGGTGATCTCCTCAAATGGCCGCAGAAGTCTGCATGTGTCGCGCATGAGCAGCCACTGGCGCGGTGAAAAAAAACCCAGCTCCCCAGAACCGTTTCTTTCGCAGAGTTCATACAGGTAGACGTTAACTGCACGTTTCTGCTGGAGCAGCCTATCAAGCATATAGAAGGTTGAGTTCCATCGCGTCGGGCAATCGCAAATAAGACGTCTGACCGGCAGATGGTGTCGCCGCTGAATGTCAGCAAGGCGAGCCATGGCCGTGTAAGATCTTCTGAAATGGGCCGAGATTTTCCTTGCCTGCCGCAAGATGTCCTGGACCCCAGGGTATTTGACAAGGAATCGCTGCACGACCAAGTTTAAGACGTGTGCCATGCACGGCACGTGCGTGATTTTGCCCTGTTTCAATGCGCTAAGCAGATTGGCACCGTTGTCACACACCACTTTACCAACTGTCAAATTGAGCGGTGTTAGCCACTCATCTGCCTGTGAACGCAAAGCTGAAAGGAGTGCCGGGCCAGTGTGGCTCTTTGCTTCCAGGCACAACAGACGCAGCACGGCATGGCAACGTCTCACCTGGCATGTGGAATAGGTTCTGGGGAGCTTGGGCGGTGCAGTGGAAGAGACGCTAGCAGCGGAAAAGGAGGAGGCAGCTGAGGAGGAGAGGGAGGAGGATGGAGTAGGAGGAGGAGAAGAAGAGTCAGGCCTGCATGCAATCCGTGGCGGTAAAACCAAATCTACACGGGTGCCACGGGTTACATGCTTGACGGCCGTCAGAAGGTTCACCCAGTGGGCAGTAAAACTGATATACCTTCCCTGCCCGTGTTTGCTAGACCACGTGTCTGTGGTCAGATGTATCTTGGCACCGACACTGTGTGCCAGAGATACATTCACTTGCCGCTGAACATGGCCATATAGCTCTGGGATGCCCTTCTCTGAGAAATACTTCCTTCCTGGGACCTTCCATTGTGGTGTTCCAATGGCCACAAATTTGCGAAAGGCCTCCGAGTCCACCAGTTTATATGGCAGTAGTTGGCGGGCTATGAGTTCTGACAAGCCAGCCGCCAACCGTTGGGCAAGAGGGTTATCCGGCGTCATCATTTTTTTACGCTCAAACATTAGGCCCACGGAAGCCTGCCTTTTTGCAGAAAAATGTGAGCTTGGCGTGATGGAAGGTGGAGTGGAGGACAATTGTGAGGAGAGAGGAGAAGGAGAAGTAGAAGACGAGGCTGGACGGTGAGAGCCTGCAGTGTGGCTTTGTGTGTTCCGTTGCTCCCACTGGGCTCGGTGATGGCTGCTCATGTGCCTTCTTAAGGCGGTCGTCCCTAGGTGAGTATTGGGCTTACCGCGACTAACGCGTTGACTGCAAAGATTGCAGATGGCAACGCTATTGTCAGCAGCGGACACGTTAAAAAAAGCCCACACTGCGGAGCCATGTGCCGGTGTCCTGGGAGCGCCAGATGTGACCGTACATGGTCGATGACTCGCTCCTGATACATTTGCAGTCTGCTTTGTCCCTGCTGTGCAATGTAAGTCATTGCTGCTTCTCCTCCCTATCTGCTGGTCCATATCTCCCTCTGAACTCCCCTCCTCTTCCTCTCTTGTGGGCACCCACGTGACATCACTAGACACGTCATCATCAACGTCACCTTCCCCACCGCTATAAGTAGAGTAGGCAGCAACACCGGGGACCAACCTCCTCCTTGGGCTGATCTGGGTACTGGCGTCAGACTGCTGAGTAGCGCTTGTTGCTACCTCCTCTTCCTGATCCAATACCAAGAGTGGCTGCGCATCAGAAATGTCCTCTTGATATGGATCGGAAAATAATTCCAGTGACTCAAGCGGAAGGTATGTGGTGGTGGTGGTGGTGGTCGTGTTGTTGGTGGTAGTGTCTTTGGGGGTGCACATAGCAGAGAGTGAAGAAGAGGGTGCAGATCGAGAGGATGAGGAGGGTGCAGAAGAGTAAGGCTGAGCGAGCCACTCAACCAAGTCTGGTGCATCCTTTAAAGTAATTGAACGCACCTTCTGCAACTTCCCACTTTGGCTCAAGCCTGTTGCTCCTGCCCTACCCCTACCACCCCTGCGGAAGGGCCTGCCTCTTCCTCTGCATGTCATTTTTTAAATGACCCTGTGACAAAACTCTTAGTCCCTATACCGCTGAAGGACTGCTGCAGTATAGGTGAGCGGTCAGCAGTGGTGCACGTCAACCCTATCTATTGTGGACCTATAGCGGTCCTTACAGAACAGCAGACTGTACCGCACTCAAGCCTATGTACCGTAGCACCCTATACCAAGTTACCAGTCCTTATAAGAACTTTTGTGGACCAAGCAGGTTGTGTATTAGTGTTTAGCAGACTGTACGTCAGTCCCTATACCGCTGAAGGACTGCTGCAGTATAGGGCAGCGGTCAGCAGTGGTGCACGTCAACCCTATCTATTGTGGACCGATAGCGGTCCTTACAGAACAGCAGACTGTACCGCACTCAAGCCTATGTACCGTAGCACCCTATACCAAGTTACCAGTCCTTATAAGAACTTTTGTGGACCAAGCAGGTTGTGTGTTAGTGTTTAGCAGACTGTGCGTCAGTCCCTATACCGCTGAAGGACTGCTGCAGTATAGGGCAGCGGTCAGCAGTAGTGCACGGCAACCCTATGTATTGTGGACCGATAGCGGTCCTTACAGAACAGCAGACTGTAACGCACTCAGGCCTATGTACCGTAGCACCCTATACCAAGTTACCAGTCCTTATAAGAACTTTTGTGGACCAAGCAGGTTGTGTGTTAGTGTTTAGCAGACTGTGCGTCAGTCCCTATACCGCTGAAGGACTGCTGCAGTATAGGGCAGCGGTCAGCAGTAGTGCACGGCAACCCTATGTATTGTGGACCGATAGCGGTCCTTACAGAACAGCAGACTGTAACGCACTCAGGCCTATGTACCGTAGCACCCTATACCAAGTTACCAGTCCTTATAAGAACTTTTGTGGACCAAGCAGGTTGTGTGTTAGTGATTAGCAGACTGTACGTCAGTCCCTATACCAATGAAGGACTGCTGCAGTATAGGGCAGCGGTCAGCAGTAGTGCACGGCAACCCTATGTATTGTGGACCGATAGCGGTCCTTACAGAACAGCAGACTGTAACGCACTCAGGCCTATGTACCGTAGCACCCTATACCAAGTTACCAGTCCTTATAAAAACTTTTGTGGACCAAGCAGGTTGTGTGTTAGTGTTTAGCAGACTGTGCGTCAGTCCCTATACCGCTGAAGGACTGCTGCAGTATAGGGCAGCGGTCAGCAGTAGTGCACGGCAACCCTATGTATTGTGGACCGATAGCGGTCCTTACAGAACAGCAGACTGTAACGCACTCAGGCCTATGTACCGTAGCACCCTATACCAAGTTACCAGTCCTTATAAGAACTTTTGTGGACCAAGCAGGTTGTGTGTTAGTGATTAGCAGACTGTACGTCAGTCCCTATACCAATGAAGGACTGCTGCAGTATAGGGCAGCGGTCAGCAGTAGTGCACGGCAACCCTATGTATTGTGGACCGATAGCGGTCCTTACAGAACAGCAGACTGTAACGCACTCAGGCCTATGTACCGTAGCACCCTATACCAAGTTACCAGTCCTTATAAGAACTTTTGTGGAACAAGCAGGTTGTGTGTTAGTGATTAGCAGACTGTACGTCAGTCCCTATACCAATGAAGGACTGCTGCAGTATAGGGCAGCGGTCAGCAGTAGTGCACGGCAACCCTATGTATTGTGGACCGATAGCGGTCCTTACAGAACAGCAGACTGTAACGCACTCAGGCCTATGTACCGTAGCACCCTATACCAAGTTACCAGTCCTTATAAGAACTTTTGTGGACCAAGCAGGTTGTGTGTTAGTGATTAGCAGACTGTACGTCAGTCCCTATACCAATGAAGGACTGCTGCAGTATAGGGCAGCGGTCAGCAGTAGTGCACGGCAACCCTATGTATTGTGGACCGATAGCGGTCCTTACAGAACAGCAGACTGTACTGCACTCAGGCCTATGTACCGTAGCACCCTATACCAAGTTACCAGTCCTTATAAAAACTTTTGTGGACCAAGCAGGTTGTGTGTTAGTGTTTAGCAGACTGTGCGTCAGTCCCTATACCGCTGAAGGACTGCTGCAGTATAGGGCAGCGGTCAGCAGTAGTGCACGGCAACCCTATGTATTGTGGACCGATAGCGGTCCTTACAGAACAGCAGACTGTAACGCACTCAGGCCTATGTACCGTAGCACCCTATACCAAGTTACCAGTCCTTATAAGAACTTTTGTGGACCAAGCAGGTTGTGTGTTAGTGATTAGCAGACTGTACGTCAGTCCCTATACCAATGAAGGACTGCTGCAGTATAGGGCAGCGGTCAGCAGTAGTGCACGGCAACCCTATGTATTGTGGACCGATAGCGGTCCTTACAGAACAGCAGACTGTACCGCACCCAAGCCTATGTACCGTAGCACCCTAGACAGACCAAGTTACCAGTCCTGATAAAGAGCTTTGTGGAACAAGTGAGTTGTGAATGATTAGCAGACTGCAGCAGAAGGGCAGCAGTCAAGTATAATATTCTTTCTATATTTGGAAGAAAGAATATTATACGTGTACAAGCCTATTACCGTACCACTGATACCAGTCCTGAAAAGAACCTTTGTGGAACTAATAGTAACAGCAAGTCTTTAAAATTATCCTCACTGCCTGACACACTGCTTCCTGCCTGTCCCTATACAAATTGGCAAAAAAGAGTAGGCTGGAACGATTAGCTGGAACAGCTCTTTTGTGGACCTGATAGTAACAGCTAATGATGATGATGATGATGATGATGAAGAAAGACTAATCTGGCTGAGCTGTCCCTAAAATAGCAGCATACAGCGCTCTGTCCCTTTATCTAAACTGACAAAAGAAACTCAGGCTGCTGACCTAACACCTATACCAGTCCTGAAAAGAACTTTTGTGTACCAAATAGCTAGCGTTTTCTCTGTCCCTACTCCACACAGGATCCTTTCCCTACAGTGACAGAAGAAAGAATGTAAAATGGCCACCGGATCGGGTGTATTTATAGGTTAGGGGGAATGTCCAAGTGTCCATGAGCTGTCATGTCTCAATTGGTTGTCCTGTAACACATGATAAACGTGTCACGAAAGGTTAAAGTTCTTGTATACATTAAACACGTAAGTCCGCCGGGGCGAACGACGGAAAAAGGCGTTCGAACCCGCGGACGGCGAAAGTCGGAAATTCGCCGCGAAACGACCGCCGGGCGAACCGTTCGGCCATCACTACCTCTACGTAGTTTAAGGTTAAACCTCTTTGCTTCTAATTTTAATGAGTTTTATCCCAATTGTGGGGTCACCCGTACGGTATTTGTAAATTGAAATCATATCCCCTCTCAAGCGTCTCTTCTCCAGAGAGAATAAGTTCAGAGCTCGCAACCTTTCCTCATAACTAATATCCTCCAGACCCTTCATTAGCTTTGTTGCCCTTCTTTATACTCGCTCCATTTCCAGTACATCCTTCCTGAGGACTGGTGCCCAGAACTGGACAGCATACTCCAGGTGCGGCCGGACCAGAGTCTTGTAAATCAGGAGAATTAAAATTTTATCCCTGCAGTTTATCCCCTTTTTAGTGCATGTCAATATTCTGTTTGCTTTGTTAGCAGCAGCTTGGCATTGAATGTCATTGAGCCTATCATCTACTAGGACCCCCAGGTCCTTTTCCAGCCTTGATTCCCCCAGAGGTTCTCCCCCTAGCGTATAGATTGTATTAATATTTTTGCCACCCAAATGCATTATTTTACATTTTTCCACATTTTCCATGTAGTTGCCCACCCCATTCATTTGTTCAGATCTTTTTGCAAGGTTTCCACATCCTGCTGAGAAGTTATTGCCCTGCTTAGCTTAGTATCGTTCGCAAATACAGAGATTGAGCTGTTCACCCCATCCCCATCCTCCAGGTCGTTTATGAATAAATTAAATAGGATTGGTCCCAGCATAGCAATCTGGGGGACCCCAATACCCACCCCTGACCATTCCGAGTACTCCCCATTTATCACCACCCTCTGAACTCACCCTTGTAGCCAGTTTTCAATCCATGTACTCACCCTATGGTCCATGCCAACTGACCTTACTTTGTACAGTAAACGTTTATGGGGAACCGTGTCAAATGCTTTTGCAAAATCCAGATATACCACGTCTACGGGCCTTCCTTTATCTAGATGGCACCCAGGGCCGTTTTTAAGGCAGGGCAAAAGGGGCACCTGGGCCCTGTCATTGATGTGGGGCCCAAAGCAGTTGCCTAATACTTGCCAACTATTCTGGTTTAAATTCCCTCATCCCTTGAGGTTTTAGTCCTGTGCTGTGTCCCGATATCTCAGTGTGATGTGCTGCTACTAATGCTGCCCAGCTAGGCCCTAATATTGGGTACAGATGACTCACCTGCAGACCCTGTGTTTACCGTAAATTCATATGTAAATAGCAGCAGCATTGATATGTATATCATGCCTCCCTGAGGTCATATCTACAGTAATCTCTAGCAACCAATCAACAAGCAGAAACCTCTAGCAACTAATCAGTGAGCCGTAATGTGTGCTGTAACCTCTAGCAACCAGTCAGTGAGCAGTAATGACACACTAACCTCTAGCAACCAGTCAGTGAGCAGTAATGACACACTAACCTCTAGCAACCAGTCAGTGAGCAGTGATGACACACTAACCTCTGGCAACCAACCGCAATAGCTGCCTGATCTGATTCAGTAATCTGATTTTGAGTCTAGCTGCTATTTAGGCTCGGTTCACACAGGGGGCGACGCGAGGTGACACGACTTGCCGTGCCGCGACCTGACAAGTCGCCCCCTTTCTGTACTACGGAACCGTTCTAAGAGGAGCGACTCGAGTCGCTCCGACTTAGAAAAAAGGTTCCTGTACTACTTTTGGGCGACCTCGGGCGACTTGCATTGACTTCTATACAGAAGTCATTTGCAAGTCGCCGCTGAGGTCGCGGCGCGGCAAGTCGTGTCGCCTCGCATCGCCCCCTGTGTGAACCGAGCCTTATTGTATGTCTCAGAGCAGGTAGAGAGCGAAAGTGTATCGGGGGGGGGGGGGGCAAGAAAAGTTTTGCCCAGGGTCCAATCAATATTAAAATAGAAAGAAACTGCGCTAAACCCAAAGAAACCCCAGAAAAAAGCAACACACACTCAAACAAAACAAAGTTCAAAAATTCAAGAGCAAAATGACTACAATCAATATATCAAAGTACTCAAACAGTGATGATATGATAAAATGGTGAATACTGAAAAGAAAATAATAATGAAGTGACAATGTGTAAATAGCAGCAGTATATGAAATGCTTATCATGCAATGCTTATCCCAGATCAGAAATCAGTGTATATAAACAAATATACATGCATAAACTGTATATGGGATAACCCACGATGATATTAAAATAAAAAGTCCCACACAGTGAATAGTTCAATCAAGTGATCTGTGATTCAATTGCCCAAAGTTGTGGTGATATAACAGAAAATCCCACACAATGAATAGTCCAATCAAGTGATCAGTAGCTCAATCGCCCAAAATTGTAGTCAGAGTGAGTCTTGAATCAATCTCTTTAGCTTCACAGGTGGAAATCAGATCAGAGAGATAAAACACTCTTACCAGATAAGTTGGATACAAGTACCATACGGCAATGTATCATACAGGAGTGCTAGAACCACTAGCACACAGGGAGGACGGAGCCAGACGAACCAGGCTACAAGGCGGCCATCATGGAGAGTAGCGCCTATCCATACCAAACGTCTTGTGATGAAAATGTCTCAGCAAAGGTTCCAGAATGGCTCAGAACAATCCCATGGTGTAAAAAACAGAAAGGCAAAGAACGCCAATAGTGCAGGTCAACAATGATCTAAAACTTTATTCACATCTTAAAGTAAAACAGATGTGACATAAAATGCGATCACATAAAAAGATTAAAAGCAATGTGGGAAGCGTAAGATAAGTGTAGACTGACGCGTTTCGACACATTAGGTCATCGACTGGGAAATATCTCAGACCCCCCCATTGCCAGAATATATATATATATATATATATATAGACAAAATCATAAAACCACCCCTTGGCGGTCACACCTACCAGGACGTGACCTAAGGTGAATTAGAAAGTCTATTTCCAATTCTGTCCCCTGTTATCCATGGAGGTGCTTCCTGTGATGTGTGACGAGGATAAACGCTGCAGTTTTGGTTACTGAAGACCCCCAATTCCCTTGTGAAGACTGAGGAGAATAAATTCAATACCTTCGCCATCTCACCATCCTTTGTAACTAGATTCCCTTCCTCATTCTTTATTGGGCCAATATGGTCTGTCCTCGCTTTTTTACTGTTCGTATGCTTAAAGAATTTTTATTTTATTTTTTTGCTATGTGTCTTACGAGTTCTATCTTAGCCGCTCTAATTGTACCCTTACATTTCTTGTTGCATTCTTTGTAAAGTCTAAATGCTGATGATGATCCCTCAGCCTTGTATTTTTGAAGGCCTTCGCCTTTGCTTTTATATGCATTTTTACATTGGAGTTAAGCCATCCAGGACTTCTGTTCGTTCTTTTAAATTCATTTCCCAATGGGATGCATTGGCTAATGCCCTTATTTAATATGCTCTTAGAGCAAACCCATCTCTCCTCCGTGTTCTTTTTTCCTAAGATTTAATATCTTCTAGCAAGGTTCGTAGTTAAGGGAAGTTGGCATTTTGAAATTCAGTGTCTTTGTGTTCCCCCTTATGTTTCCTATTTGTGTGATTTATACTGAAGCCAATTGACCTGTTATGGCTGTTTCCTAAATTGCCCCATATTTCCAAATCCGTGATCAGGTCTGTATTATTGGTAATCAGTAGATCCAGTAACGCTTTATTTCTAGTTGGTGCGTCTACCATCTGACTCATGAAATTGTCCTGCAAGACATTTAGGAATTGACGAGCCTTAGACGAATGTGCGGTTCCCTCCGCCCAGTCTATGTCTAGATAATTAAAATCCCCCATTATACTGACACCTCCCATCCTTGCCACTAATCCAATTTGCAATAGGAGGTCTGTCTCCCCTTCCTCCCTCAGGTTAGGGGGCCTATAGTATACTCCCAGTATTACTTTCCCCTTAGATTCATCCCTTTGGAGCTCTACCCACAAGGATTCCACCTCCTCCCTAGCTCCCTTAGTGATGTCATCTCTCACATTCACTTGTACATTATTCTTGATATACAGGCATACCCCCCCCCCCCCCCTTTTTTTTTTACCCTCCCTATCCCTGAGATAAAGGGAAAACCTTTGAATGTTTGCCAGCCAATCATGAGAGCTGTTGAACCAGGTCTCTGAAATTCCCACAAAATCCAAATCCTCCTCGTACAACAGTATCTCTAGTTCTCCCATCTTGTCTGCCAGGCTCCTGGCATTGGTGAACATGCCATGTAGTTTAGACCGGTTGCATACTATCTTCTTATTGGGTGTTCTGAGGTTGCAAATAGGACTTGTTACTATACTTACCTTGAGTTTATGTGCTTTAGTCAACCTACCACTAATGCCCCCAATACTACCCTCTTGAATATGTTCCGCGCTAACTATCTCTACCTCTGGACCCCCCCCCTCCTGTCACCTAGTTTAAAAGCCATCTTCACTCCCAGCAGATCTGCATCCTCCTCAATTAGGTGCAGTCCATCCATTCAATAGAACTGGTGATCAACTATCGACTGAGAAGTCGACCCAGTTCTCCAGGAACCCAAACCTCTCCTTACTACACCAGCTCCTCAGCCACTTGTTTACTTCCCTAATCTCCCTCTGCTTTTCTGGTGTGGCTCGATGTACCGGTATTATTCCTGAGAATACTACCTTGGAGGTCCTTTTACTCAAATTAGCTCCTAAGTCCCTAAAATCGTTCTTTAGGACACTCCATCTGCCTCTGACTTTGTCATTGGTGCCAACCTGCACCATGACAGCCGGGTCTTCCCCAGTCCCTCCCAGTAATCTGCCCACCAGATCCGTCATGTGCCAAACCTAAACGCCCGGTAGACAACATACAGTTTGACTCTTCACGTCTTTGTCAAAGTTTGCCCTCTCTGTCCTTCTAAGAATTGAGTCCCCTATCACCAGAATCTGTCTTTCCTTTCCCTTTGCTTCCCCTCCACTCTCACTGGAGGAGTTCTTCCCCCGGCAGCTAGGAGAGTCCCTCAGCAGTGCTGGTCCCTGACTGGGATCACCAATGTCACTCAATGGAGTGTACTTATTGGGATGCTCCAGCCCAGGATCGTTGCTTCCTGGCACTTCCCCCTCTACCATTCCTGACTGTCACCCATCTACTCTTTGCTAGTGCCTGCACCTCTTTGTCTCCACCCACCTCTGTGCTGGCCCCTGCCGACACCTGCCATGTACATTCCTGGCTCTCCTTTAGTATGGAGGGACTTCTCAGTGCTGACAGTTGCTTCCCCAGATTCAGAACCTGGGCTTCCAGGGAAACAATGTGCTTACATTTTGCACAGCAGAATTCATTTCGATCAAGGAATGGATAATGTGAGTACGTGGACTGTGTGGCATGCAAGATGAATATCGAGACGCATTCTCCACACCCGCCGGTCATCGTACCTACCAATTTAATGAGGATTGGAGATTATACCCTGTCCAAATTAACTAACAACTAGCTTCCTGATACAGAACGGACGCTCTCCATCCAATCTGACAGAACTTGAGATATTCTGCAAAGAAGAATGGGGCAGAAATGTCCCTCTCTAGATGTGCAAAGCTGGTAGAGACACCCCCAAAAAGACTTGCAGCTGTAATTGCAGAGAAAGGCGGTTCTACAAAGTATTAACTATCGTTATTTATCATTTTCCTTCCACTTCACAATTATGTGAACCTCCTCCTCGTGCCCAAAGCCCGGTATAAATCCAAGGGGGCAGTGGCGTAACTAGAACCTTCAGGGCCCCGATGCAAGAAACCATGAAGGGCCCCCCTGAACCCCAGCCAGGGCCCTTCCCTCCGAGTCCGGCGGTGGAACTCCAGGGCGTGGTCACAGGTATGACCTTTGTCAGCCCTGTAGTTCCACCACTGGTATCAGCAGTTTTTATTTATTTATTTTTTTACATTTTTAGGTGCCCCATTGGGGGACTGTCCCTAGGCAGGATGGGGTCCCGGTCCCCAGAAGAGATGAGGTCCTTTTCTCCAGGGCAGATGAAGTTACTGCCCCCAGGTGAGAAGGGGTCCCTGTCCCCAGGTGAGAAGGGGTCCCTGTCCCCACATGAGAAGGGGTCCCTGTCCCCACGTGAGAAGGGGTCCCTGTCCCCAGGGGGATATGGAGGGGGTATGTAATAGTGTGTGCTAGCTGCCTATGCTGCTGCCGGCCATATGTAGAGGGGGCTGCATGGGCCCCCTGCATCACAGGGCCCGGTTGCGGTCGCGACTGCTGCACCCCCTATAGTTACGCCCCTGCAAGGGGGGATCGGAGATTCGCTGTCCAAGGGCCTCGGCTATGGAATGCTCTACCAATCAACATCCGCCTGGAAGAAAATCACCTGACTTTTAGGAAAAAACTCAAGACCTTCCTCTTTTAGCAGATGATCAAAGCTCGCCACAGCGCCTAGAGGCGATTCAGTTCGCATTGTGCGCTATACAAGTATTTCATACATTCATTCATTCATGTGCCACTTTGTGTTGGTCCATCACATAAAATCCCAATAAAATACATTTAAGTTTTCTGGTTGTAAAATGACAAAAGGTGGAAAATTTCAAGGGGTATGAATACTTTTTCAAGGCATTGTATGTTAAAGGGGGTGATTCTTTTCTATAACCACTGTATATACTGGTAACCTTTTTATCTGGTTGGTTTTATGGTTTATGACGCGTTTAGTGATTCATTGTGGGCGGAGCTTCACCTGTACTTTTGTATACAGTTTTGGCATTGGATACATTTTGATTTATTTTCTCAGGAGGAAGTACTAATTATTTATAACTTTTTATTGATCGTTTTCCTATTCTTTTCTTTTTTTTTTTTTTCTTTTTCTCTCCCCCGTAATGCGATGGGGAAGAAAAGCGCTGCTCAGACATTCCAGCAGCGGCAGAAGGAAAGGTCTTGCGACCGTGATAGCGAGAGGCGGCGACAGCGAGCTAATTACGACTGGGGGCTTCCTTCCGCGTGGTAAATTGAACGCTCTGGAGCGGCGACGCGCAGCGATTGCAAATCCGCCTTGACAAGCTGCACCTTTTCAATCATTATTTTTCCTTTTAATTTATTCGCTGCCGCGTTGCGGGGGAGGGATGGGCGGAGGGGGCCAGCCTCTGCTAGGAGATGTAATTACGCTCGCGCTGCCTGGGGTGCTGCGGCCAAGAAAGCCTGCGGAGGATTCCGTGTCGTCAGAGCACAGCGGGAGCCGCGTAAATTGGCGATCGTTGGATGGTAAACACAAAGATGCGTGTAAAGGAGAAGGAGGGGGGGGGGGGCAGCTGTCGCTGGCGGACGGAGGCGGAAGTCTTTGCGCTGGATGGAGACGTACGCCCACCAGCGAAGCTTTGACCAGCAGTGCTAATGTGTTCTCCCACGCTCCGTCGGTATCGATGACCTCACCGCGATGATGTCACCGTGCAGCAGGAATATGTGTAGGAATGCTTAGTAACAGAACCGTCTTTCACGCAGGACAAAAGGGCAGCTGCTCTCGGGCACATTCATTGCTGTGGGGCCCAAAGCAGCTGCCCCTTGAGCCCGCACTGCCGGCAAGTAGTTGATAAGTGGATTTGGGAGGGCCCAAGAAATTGCTTGCCCAGGGTCCAATTAATATTAAATATTAATAATTAATATTAATAATTTAATATTCAATATTAAAGATGGCCATGCTTAGGAACATCCACACCTCCTAGAGCAGTGATGGCGAACCTTGGCACCCCAGATGTTTTGGAACTACATTTCCCATGATGCTCCACTACACTGCCGAGTGCATGAGCATCATGGGAAATGTAGTTCCAAAACATCTGGGGTGCCAAGGTTCACCATCACTGGCCTAGACTGACATATACCTATCGGGACATTTTGATATTTGCATAACTCCTCCCACTACTTGCATTAGGGCTGAGGACCCTTGAGAGGAGTACTGAGGCAGGGGGGTGTTGTGATGTTTTCAGGAAGCTGTGTACAGCCCCGCCCACCAGCCTTGATCTGCCTGCATTGTATAGAGAAGCACAGAGACTAAAATAAAATATGTAATGAAAATGGGAAGGCAAAATAGAAGGCAATTTGAATAAAATAGGTAAATAGAAAAAAAATATATAGATAAATAGATTGTCAAATAACATAAAATAATCATAATAAAATAAATATTATAATATTTTAATTAAAAAAATTAATAAAATAAGGAAATATAATAAAATAAATCAAAGATAAATAAGATATAATAATAATATAATAAAATTTAAATAAGAAAAAAAATAATAATAATATAATGAAATAAAAGAACGGAAAAAAATAGAAAGATGAACTGTACTGTAACTGTGTTGTCCCCCTATACATTGTAAAGCACTGCGTAAACTGTTGGCGCTATATAAATTGTGTATAATAATACTAATAATTAATAAACTAAAATAATAATAAAATAAATAATATACTAAAGTAATGAAATAAAAGAATGGATACATAAAATAAAATAAGGAAATAAATAAAAGATATATTTACAAATAGATAGAAAGGTGAATAGGATAAAATAATAATAATAATAAAATAATGAAATATAAGAATGGATAACATTTTATTAAAATAAGGAAATATAATAGAATAAATAAAAGAAAATGTAAAAAAATAAACAAACAATATAATGAAATAAAATAATTAAAAAAATAAAATAAGGAAATATATAACAGAATAAATAAAAGAGAGTAATAAATTAAACAATATAATGAAATTAAAGAATGGAAAAAAGAGCTAAAATATTAATAAGATAAAATAATACAAATAAAATAAATAATATAATAATATAATGAAATAAAAGAATGTATAAAATAAATAGAATAAAATAAAATATGGAGATATAATACATAAAAGATAAATAAAAAAATAAAATAAAATAAACAATATAATGAAATAAAATAATGGAAAAAAAGATAGAAAGATTAATAAGATAAAATTATAATAAAATAAATAATATAATGAAATCAAAGAATAGATAAAATAAATAGAATAAAATAAAATATGGAGATATACTAAATAAAAGATAAATAAGAAAAATAATAATAATAAAATAAACAATATACTTAAATAAAAGAATGGAAAAAAAATGGATAGAAAGATTAATAAGATAAAATAATAATAATAATAATAATAGTAAAATAATATTATAATGAAAGAAAAGAATGGATAAAATAAATAGAATAAAATAAAATAAGAAATTAGACCTCAGCTTTAAGCAAAAAGGCTAGGTGAATGCAGTGAAACACAGAGCTGACCCTAGTGGTAATTTTATAACCTTTATTCCAAATTCAATAGCAAAAAAAAGGAAGTGAAAGTTGTAAAATGTGAAAATCATATCAAAAATGTCAATAATAATAATAATAATAATAATAATAATAAGTCGATGTGTGCTCAGTGACAATACTTCTATTTGCCCATTAACAATAAATAGCTGAGACACATCTAGACGCGCACAATGTAAGAAAGGTTCTTGTTGCCCATAGCAACCAGATTCTCCTTTATTACACAGCGCTAGGAGAATAAACGGGAGATCCTGATTGGTCACCGTCGGCCTCCGGAGGAGCTCATTGGTAAGTATGATTCCTACGCTCTCTACAAAGCTCTTGATGATCTGTGTGCGTCCCTCGTTACTGATGTGACAGCTGTGCCGGCATGATTTAAGATGCGGTAGCCGCGCGTTCCCTCGCTCTGCCGTTCCTGACCCATTTGTCAGCGCAGCTTGCCGCCAGCCCACACAGCAGCGCCGCTCCGCTCTCGTCCTGATTTATAGAACCTGCCCCAGATTTTATATTTCAAAATTGTGTGAACATAAAACTGTTCCCTAATGGAATGAAGGCGCCGCGGCCCTTTATGCGGGCGGTCTCATCGTCCTTCAATAAATTCGCAGACACAGAGCGGAGCGGGCTTCTGGAGTACCGGCTACTTCTGAGTTTGTGGACGACACAGGCCGTGGCGCAGACGGACGTGATGTTCCGTAGTTTGGGCGTAATGTCTCGTATTTTGGTATGGTTGTCACCTCTGCTCTTGACCCTTGTTTTATACAATGCCATGAAAAAGTATTCATACCCCTTGGAGATTTTCCACATTTTGTCGTGTTACAACAAAAAAATTTAATGGACTTTATGTGATGGACCAACCATATAATATGAGGTCAAACCTTAGGAGTTTCAGTTTGTATGCAATCAGGCCGGCCCTTGTACTACATGGTTTTGGTAAACCTGAAGGAAAAACTCAGCAGAAAAACTGCTAGTGTGTACGCGGCTTAACAGGTTTTCTTCTAAGATTGCCCTGTATTTGGCTCCATCCATCTTCCCATCAACTCTGACCAGCTTCCCTGTCCCTGCTGAAGAAAAGCATCCCCACAACATGATGCTCCCACCACCATGTTTCACGGTGGGGATGGTGTGTTCAGGGTGATGTGCAGTGTTAGTTTTCCGTCACACTTAGCGTTTTGCTTTTAGGCCAAAAAGTCTCATCTGACCAGAGAACCTTCTTCCACATGTTTGCTGTGTCCCCCACATGGCTTCTCACAAACTGCAAACGGGACTTCTTATGACTTTCTTCCAACAATGTCTTTCTTCTTGTCACTCTTCCATAAAGGGCAGATTTGTGGAGAGACGACTAATAGTTGTCCTGTGGACAGATTCTCCCCCCTGAGCTGTGGATCTCTGCAGCTCCTCCAGAGTTACTATGGACCTCTTGGCTGCTTCTCTGATGAATGTTCTCCTTGCCCGGCCCGGTCAGTTTAGGTGGACGGCCATGTCTTGGTAGGTATGCAGTTGTGCCATACTCTTTCCATTTTCAGATGATGGATTGAACAGAGCTCTATGAGATATTCAAAGCTTGGGAGATTTTTTTTTAGAACCTAACCCTGCTTTAAACTTCTCCCTGACCTGTCTGGTGTGTTCCTTGGTCTTGATGCTATTTTTTCACTAAGGTTCTTCAACAAACCTCCGAGGGCTTCAAAGAACAGCTGTATTTATACTGAGATTAAATTACACACAGGTGGACTCTATTTACTAATTAGGTGACTTCTGAAGGCAATTGGTTCCACTAGATTTTAGTTAGGGGTATCAGAGTAAAGGGGGCTGAATACAAATGCCCCCCACACTTTTCACATACTTATTTGTAAAAAAAATTGAAAACCATTTATAATTTTCCTTCTACTTCACAATTATGTGACACTTTGTGTTGGTCCATCACATAAAATCCCAATAAAACACATTTATGTTTTTGGTTGTAACGTGACAAAATGTGGAAAATTTCTAGGGGTATGAATTCTTTTTCAAGGCACTGTATTTTTTGTCACATTAAAGTGGGCATCCCCTAAGCCCATGCTGCCCACGTAACACAAATGTGCGGCGCAAAAGAGGATGGGCTTTAACCACTTCCCACCCGGCCAATGCATATATACGGCTGGGTGGGAGCTGTCTACTCCTGATAGGACGTTCAGGAACGTCCTTCAGAAGGAGGGGGATCGCACGCGCGCGTGCCCGCGCAGCGGCGCGATCCCGATGTGCTGGTGTCACCCGCACATCTCAGATTGGCAGGAGGGCTCTGTGATTGGCCCTCCTGATCACATGACGGCCGTGTCCAATCACGGCCGTCATGTGATGTAAACAAACAGCCGGTTGCTAGGCAATCGACTCCTCCTCTCCTCACACGGAAGTCGTCGCTGAGGAGAGGAGAGCAGATCGCTGCAGCCGGCTGATGATCAGTGAGTATGAGTTGTTTTTTACAGCTTTTTACTCACTGATCATCAGTCTAATGTCAACACACAACACACCACACAGTACAAACACAGTCCCCACATATGTCCCCAAATAATAAAAACATGTCCCCCACATATGTCCCACTAAAATCACATGTCCCAATGATTATCTGCACACATATGTACGTGATCACCTGCACACATATGTACGTGATCATTTGCGTACATATGTCCGTGATCACACAAACCAATTATTATACACTTAACGGAATTTTTTTTTACCAAAGACATGTAGCAGAATACATTTTGGCTTAAATTTATGACAAAATTTGATTTTATTGGATTTCTTTTCAAATAGAAAAAAGAAAATATTGTTTTTTTTCCAAATTTCCGCTTTTTTTGCGCTTATATCGCAAAAAATAAAAAACGGAGTCGTGAATAAATAACACCAAAATAAAGCTCTATTTGTGCGAACAAAATGATAACAATTTCATTTGGGTACAGTGTAGCATGACCGCGCAATTGTCACTGAAAGCGCTAGAGCGCTGAAAGCTGAAAATTGGGCTGGGAAGGAAGGGGGGCGAAAGTGCCCGGTATTGTAGTGGTTAAGAATCACTCATCGCACATGTGCATCTATGGGTGGAAGAGCTTTCCGTTGCAGACAACACACCCCTAGAGCAGTCAAAGACAGCTCTCAGTCTTCACTAATAAGGAGCCGGCTAGACCGACTCCCGATCATGTGACCACTGTGACAGCCAATCGCAGTGATCACATGATCGGCCGGTCCTTCTGTCAGCAGGAAGGGGGTTAAAGTGTAAGTTCACCTACATCCCACATTTTGGGTTGTTCCCAGAACAGGAAAAGAGGGGAAATCTTCCAAATGAGGACGTTAGTTCTGGTGACATCTAGGGCATTTCCTCTCACTTCCTGTTTTGGCCATTGGACACAGGAAGTGAAATAAAATATCTCCAATGGGATCACTTTAAGATGAAAGTATATACCCACCTTTAGAAATATTTTCCAAACTGGAGACTTCACCAAGAAGTCCATTTATCGTTTGTGAAGTCACAGAACCTTCCTCATACATCCAGTAGGCCCCAGCAACCAGTCCTCCACTCCCCAATGACTGTCAAGTCCATGCATGCTCCTGTCAATTATTTAAAGAGTATGTAACCCCAACACTTCCTATTCCTGATATGTAGCTGCTGTACCATGTACTTGTATGAAAAAGTGTCTTGTTCTCTTTGTATTGCTTCCTATGTGTGAAATCCCTGGTGTTCCTGCCAGCCCCTCTGCTTTCCTATTAAAAACTGACCACACTAAGCATGCGAGCGCAGAGTGATCAGTTCTCTAGCTATGCTGGAAACTCAGCCTGCTCTACTCCAGTGATCAGACTTCGCTTCCCCATACAGCCATTCACTGGGAAGCTCAGTGTGTTGCTGCTTCTCCTCCTCCAGCTTGTATGCAGCTGAGAACAGGGGGAATGTGATCACTTATAAAAAATAAAGTGGTAAAAAAAAAGGTATTTATAATGTTTTGGGTTTTTTATATCTATACACAAATGTTTTGCCTTTCATTTCTATTTTAAACTGAATGGGTTGATTTACAAAGTGAGAAGTTTACATATACTTTGAAGTAAAACTAAAGGAAATACTTTGTTTTCCATTCTAGATTGGGTAAGGCTCCGTTCACCTTTTGTACGACTCCAAAGTTGGGTGCAACTCATACGACTTTGGCTTCGACCAGTGATAATGGACAGCTGTTGCAAACAAGTTGCATTGTGTAACATTCGCGTACGACTTTCATGCAACCTCTGAGGTTTAACATTGAAGTCTATGGCCCTCAAGTTGCATGAAAGTCAGACCAAAGTAGTGCAGGAAATACTTTGAAGTGGCTGCAACTTTAAGTTGCGCATCCAGTATATGAATGATTATCACTGAAAAACACGGGGAACGACTTGTCATCCAACTTTGTTGTCCAAAGTTGCATGACAAGTCGCACAAGTGTGAATGGAGCCTAAGGGCGGGTTATCACCCCTGTCAGTCTTATTTGTCAGGAGATTTTCCTTCACTTCCTGTCCCATAGCCAAACAGGAAGTGAGAGGAAATCCCTCCAAAGTGAGGGAATCCCTGCGTGTCCCCATTGAAAGAGTTCCCCTCTATTCCTGTTCTGGTTGACAACCTGAAATTTGACATTTTCTTTAACTCTCAGTGATAATGATAACCAGAACAAATAGAATCTCCCAAATGGGGGCACAGACAGCAATAAAAACCTGACAGGGGTATCAATTCCTCTCCCCTCTATCCAAAACTAAAAAAAGTTTTGCCTTTATACATTAAAGTGGTTGTAAACCCTTACAACCAACTTTGACCTACAGGTAAGCCTAGATTAAGGCTTACCTGTAGGTCCAAGAAATATCTCCTAAATCTATACGGTTTAGGAGATATTTGCCGAAAGACAGGGACCGCTGTCTACGGCCCGCAGGCGCACTGAGTGCGCCGCGGTCAACGGCGTTATGCCATGAGTGGCGGCTCCCGTGCGCATGTGCGGGAGTGACGTCATTGCGGCTTCGTCGAATGACAGCGGCGGAGCAGCGAGACCCACCGAGAAGATGGATGCGGCGGACTACAGGGGACAGCGGTGACTTCGCTGGCTCCTGTGTCAGGTAAGTGACACATAATGGACTACTATGCGATGCGATGCGATGCGATGCATAGTAGTCCATTATGCTTTACCTTTGCAGGGAATCAAAGAGGAAGTAACACCCATCAGGGTTTACTTCCTCTTTAAAGTATTACTAAACCCACATCAGTAAAATCAGTCTGTATATGCAGTAAAGCATGCTTGTTATACTCACTGTGGAACCTAAAGGGGTTAATCCTCTGCATTGTGTAAAAATTGGGTCTCCTGGTTCCCTGTTGTTAGTACAGGACCCGGGTCTCCTGGTTCCCTGTTAGTACAGGACCCGGGTCTCCTGGTTCCCTGTTAGTACAGGACCTGGATCTCCTGGTTCCCTGTTAGTACAGGACCCGGGACTCCTGGCTCCCTGTTAGTAGGGGACCTGGGTCTCCTGGTTCCCTGTTGTTAGTACAAGACCCGGGTCTCCTGGTTCCCTGTTGTTAGTACAAGACCCGGGTCTCCTGGTTCCCTGTTGTTAGTACAGGACCCGGGACTCCTGGCTCCCTGTTGTGAGTACGGGACCTGGGTCTCCTGGCTCCCTGTTGTTAGTACAGGACCCGGGTCTTATGGTTCCCTGTTAGTACAGGACCTGGATCTCCTGGTTCCCTGTTAGTACAGGACCCGGGACTCCTGGTTCCCTGTTGTTAGTACAAGACCCGGGTCTCCAGGTTCCGTGTTGTTAGTACAGGACCCGGGACTCCTGGCTCCCTGTTGTGAGTACGGGACCTGGGTCTCCTGGTTCCCTGTTGTTAGTACAGGACCTGGGTCTCTTGGATGCTTGATGTTAGTACAGGACCCGGGTCTCCTGGCTCGCTGTTGCTGGTATGGGACCTGGGTCTCCTGGTTCCCTGTTGTTAGTACAAGACCCGGGTCTCCTGGTTCCGTGTTGTTAGTACAGGACCCGGGACTCCTGGCTCCCTGTTGTGAGTACGGCACCTGGGTCTCCTGGTTCCCTGTTGTTAGTACAGGACCTGGGTCTCTTGGATGTTTGATGTTAGTACAGGACCCGGGTCTCCTGGCTCGCTGTTGCTGGTATGGGACCTGGGTCTCCTTGTTCCCTGATGTTAGTACAGGACCTGGATCTCCTGGCTCTCTGTTGTTAGTACGGGACCTGGGTCTCCTGGCTCCCTGTTGTTAGTAATGGACCCGGGTCTCCAGGTTCCCTGTTGTTAGTACAGGACCTGGGTCTCCTGGTTCCCTGTTGTTAGTACAGGACCCGGGTCTCCTGGTCCCCTGTTGTTAGTACAGGACCCGGGTCTCCTGGTTCCCTGTTGTTAGTACAGGACCTGGGTCTCCTGGTCCCCTGTTGTTAGTACAGGACCCGGGTCTCCTGGTCCCCTGTTGTTAGTACAGGACCCGGGTCTCCTGGTTCCCTGTTGTTAGTACAGGACCTGGGTCTCCTGGTTCCCAAGGCGCTGTTATTCATTGCCATCAGTCACACCGGAGCTGGGGAATAGCAGGTTTTATTGGTAGTTGTCAGGGCAGCACCTGTCAGATTTTCACGTAACTCTCATCCCTTTGCAAGTCAATAGAAATACATTCCTGAGATGTCACAATACACGGCAACAGGATCATTTTACAGAAAAGCTTTTCGCACCTCTGTGCTCCAGTCAGTGACTTAGGCCTAGGCTAAGATGATGTCATCAGTCTGCTGCAGGCAGGAGGAAGCATTTCCTCAGTCTCCCCTCCCCCAATAATCAGACTGCACATTGTAACTTTGTAGCAATCACAGGATGAGAGTCTGTATCTGTCTGGGACACTTAGCTGGGTTGGGGGTAGTTGTTGGGGGAGGGGATCCCTCTGGTCCTGCTATGACATCATTGCTGTGAGCTGAGTTTTTTTTTGCACTTTTCCTGTAGAGAATCCTTTCTGGCGATGACACCGGCGCTGTGGTTACATAATTACATTTATGTTACAGTCTGAAAATAAGTAACAAAAAATGGTTTACAGCATGAAAAAAAAAAAAAAGTGTTGATATCCCAAACACGCATGAAATCCTCCGCGGCTAATAAACACATGACAACAGCAACGCTCTCATTGGATTACAAAGGGAAGAGATAAGCGTCCTGGAATCTGGGTCACAGGCGCCCCTCGGAAAATGCCAGAGTGAGGATTGGCACACAGAACGCCGTCATGTGATCTCCCTCGGGAATGCGTCACCAGAAAGTTTTGGATGGACATCTGAAAATGTTATTAAATGTTTCCGAATCCTATTAGAAGTATCAGTGGGGGGGGGGGGGAGGGGGGGCTGCCCTCAACACCACGGAAAAGCTTTTCTTCAGATAGAGCCTGCCTCATTTCCTGGCTGGAAGATGTCTAACGTCATCTCGCCCTCCCCAGCTTCACATGTGGGCGTTGCCTAGGGTGGTCTGCATGCAAATACAGCCTGCTTAGGAACACCCACTCCTCCAGAGTGATGTCCAGCTAGCGGAACGTTTTGATATTTGCATAACTCCTCCCACTGCTTGCATCACGCCTGAGGCTCTTGAGGGAGCAGAGGGCTGTGAAGTTTTCAGGAAGCTGTGTACAATACCCTGCCGGCCCCTCCCACCTACCATGATCTGCCCGCATTGCATAGAGAAGCGCAGAGACCCAGTGATCACATCACTGAGTTTGAATTAGGAAACAAGTTGTATTAAAAATGTTCATCAGTTGGTTGATGAGGGGGGAGGGGGAGGAACCGGGGAAGGCAAAATATATGCAGATTAAGCTTCGCGTTTCCTGAATGTGCGCCAAAAGGCACAGAAACACACTTTTTGCCTAGGGTTGCCACCTGTATGGGATTCACACGCACAGTCCGGGATTTGAATCATGTGCCCAGTTTTGAGCCCCCCTGAAAAGCGGACACGTTTTTCAGATAGGATCGTGGCTTATAGCTGGAGAGAGGATTAGGTGTTCTCCTCCCACCAGTCTGCAGGTGGCAATAGAGAGCGACACTGACTGAAAAGTCTCACCAGAACTGCCAAGGAAGAACATGGAGTCATATCTGATGTAAGGGGGGCTCTGGTGTCACATCTGATGTAAGGGGGGCTCTGGTATCACATCTGATGTAAGGGGGGGCTCTGGTATCACATCTGATGTAAGGGGGTCTCTGGTGTCACATCTGATGTAAGGGGGGCTCTGGTATCACATCTGATGTAAGGGGGGGCTCTGGTATCACATCTGATGTAAGGGGGGGCTCTGGTATCACATCTGATGTAAGGGGGGCTCTGGTGTCACATCTGATGTAAGGGGGGCTCTGGTATCACATCTGATGTAAGGGGGGGCTCTGGTATCACATCTGATGTAAGGGGGGCTCTGGTGTCATATCTGATGTAAGGGGGGCTCTTATGTCATATTTGAAGGGGGTCTCTGGTGTATTATCTGATGTAAGGGGGGCTCTGGTGTCATATCTGATATAAGGGGGGGCTCTGGTGTCATATCTGATGTAAGGGGGGGGCTCTGGTATCACATCTGATGTAAGGGGGGCTCTGGTGTAATATCTGATGTAAGGGGGATCTCTGGTGTCATATCTGATGAACGGGGGCTCTGGTGTCATATCTGATGTAAGGGGGCTCTTATGTCCTATCTGATGTAAGGGGGGTTCTGGTGTAACATCTGATGTAAGGGGGGGGGCTCTGGTGTCAAATCTGATGTAAGGGGGCTCTGGTGTCACATCTGATGTAGGGGGGGGCTCTGGTGTCACATCTGATGTGGGGGGGGGGGCTCTGGTGTCATATCTGATGTAAGGGGGGCTCTGGTGTCATATCTGATGTAAGGGGGGCTCTTATGTCATATCTGATGTAAGGGGGGCTCTGGTGTCATATCTGATGTAAGGGTGGCTCTGATGTCATATCTGATGTAAGGGGGGCTCCGGTAACATATCTGATGTAAGGGGGGGGCTATGATGTCATATCTGATGTAAGGGGGGCTCTGATGTCATATCTGATGGAGGAGGGGCTCTGGTGTCATATCTGATGTAAGGGGGGTTCTGGTGTCACATCGGATGTAAGAGGGGCTCTGGTGTCACATCTGATGTAAGGGGGGCTCTGGTGTCATATCTGATGTAAGGGGGGCTCTTATGTCATATCTGATGTAAGGGGGGCTCTGGTGTCATATCTGATGTAAGGGGGGCTCTGGTGTCATATCTGATGTAAGGGGGGCTCTGATGTCATATCTGATGTAAGGGGGGCTCTGGTAACATATCTGATGTAAGGGGGGGCTATGATGTCATATCTGATGTAAGGGTAGCTCTGATGTCATATCTGATGTAAGGGGGGTTCTGGTGTCACATCTGATGTAAGGGGGGCTCTGGTGTCACATTTGATGTAAGGGGGGCTCTGGTGTCACATTTGATGTAAGGGGGGCTCTGGTGTCACATTTGATGTAAGGGGGGCTCTAATGTCGTATCTGATGTAAGGGGGGCTCTGGTGTCATATCTGATGTCAGGGGGGCTCTTATGTCATATCTGATGTAAGGGGGGCTCTGGTGTCATATCTGATGTAAGGGGGGCTCTGGTGTCATATCTGATGTCAGGGGGGCTCTTATGTCATATCTGATGTAAGGGGGGCTCTGGTGTCACATTTGATGTAAGGGGGGCTCTGGTGTCACATTTGATGTAAGGGGGGCTCTAATGTCGTATCTGATGTAAGGGGGGCTCTGGTGTCACATCTGATGTAAGGGGGGCTCTTATGTCATATCTGATGTAAGGGGGGCTCTGGTGTCACATTTGATGTAAGGGGGGCTCTGGTGTCACATCTGATGTAAGGGGGGCTCTGGTGTCATATCTGATGTAAGGGGGGCTCTGGTGTCATATCTGATGTCAGGGGGGCTCTTATGTCATATCTGATGTAAGGGGGGCTCTGGTGTCATATCTGATGTAAGGGGGGCTCTGGTGTCATATCTGATGTAAGGGGTCTGTGGTGCTTTTGTTTATAGTGCAAAAAAAAAACCGCAGTGGTGATCAAATACACCCAAAAGAAAGTTCTATTTGTGGGGGAAAAAAGGAAATCAATTTTGTTTGGGTGCAACGTCGCACGACCGCGCAATTGTCAGTTAAAGCAACGCAGTGCCGGATCACAAAAAATGGCCTGGTCAGGAAGGGGGTAAATTCTTCCAGGGCTGAAGTGGTTAAAGTGTTCGGGTTTGGCTTGATGAAAAGGTGGCAACCCTATTTTTGCCAATGCGTTTCAGGAATGAACTGCAAATGTGGGTTTTACTTGCATTATTTGTTACTGGCACCCCAAATGCAGTTAGCAGTTGTGCAGCAAATCTGTGCGCTAAAATGTGCATTGAAAAAAAAACGCAAAATTAAAGAGACCCCTGCGAAGCTCTTCTTTGCAAAGCGGTTGCAGAATTGCTTCATCTAGCCTTACATCTGTTTACTGCAACTAAATTAACGTACTATTGTATACTTAGCTTTGCAGCACTCAAGAACCGTGTGAATGATATGATGGTAAATGAGAAGCTGACGGCTATACTTTCAGACACTCACGAAAAAATTCTTCAGGTCTGACACATAACCAGTCTCCAGATACGACTCACAGCCACCGGTTACCCCCCCCCCCCCCCCCCCCCGCATGATCAATCAGGAATGCGGCCATCGACTTGCACCACAATCCCACCCCCCCCAGGCGCACAATCCTTTATCTTACCTATTATACTGCAATGCTGCGCTACAGGTGCAAGGAGCAGACCGATGGCAAGCTGGGTCCAGGCTAGGGCTCCAGGAAGAGGCAGTTGCTGACGGTGGCCGTTGCTTCTCCTCCTTGCCAAACAGGAAGTGGGTCCTGAGACCCGTTTGGCCCATTGTCCTAAGACTCCCTGGACAATCGGGTCCCAGGACCCGCTTCCTGATTGGCCGGGAGGAGAAGCAGGAAGACATTAGTGAATATTAATTCGCTAATGTCACACAACTGGGTGGACCCAGGCCGCAGTGCTCTGCGCCCCAAGCCCTCCCTTTTTTTGAAGCCAGTTAGAGCTTCAGGCTCTAATCATATGTTTGAAAAAAAAAAAAACAACCCATTGGCATCCGGCGCCCTGCATGAAGATTAGGGGCTGGGCGCATGGATTAGGGGGACAGCGCCTCTGCGCCCCCAATGAGCGGGCTGCCACTGCTTTACTCATTTATTCTATATGCCTATGTGCTGTCCTGGTTGGGATGGTTTCGGTGATGGCACCTTTTCTCTTTTTTTTATTTATTTATTTATTTTTAATCTATATTGCATTTTTACCTACAAATATATCCACAGACAACATGTTTTTATGTCTATTCAGCTGTATGTTTGGATGCCTTTGTGCGTGTGTTTTTTTTTTCTCTCATGATTTTTATTGTTTTCTGATTAATTTGTACAAACAAGAGGTTATCATACAGAATGTGTCAAATAACACTTACATTGGAAGAATACAGAATGTGAGGTTCATCTGATAATAACATTTTTTAATCTTAACGTAATATTAATTGTTAAAGCGGGAGTCCACCGGGACTCCGCGTTTTTTTTTTTTTTTTTAAAAGCCAGCAGCTACAAATACTGCAGTTGCTGACTTTTAAATAGTGACACTTACCTGTCCAGCGCGCCCGCGATGTCGGCACCCGAAGCCGATCGCTCGCTCGTGCCGCCGCCATCTTGGGTATGGGAATCAGGAAATGGAGCCTTTCGGCTTCATTTCCCGGTTCCCTACTGCGCATGCGCGAGCCGCGCGGCGCAATCCGGACGGTCCCCGCTGCCTCTGGGAGCTGTGTGTTTCCCAGCAGGCAGCGGGGCACTTGCTGAAGGGGGCGGGCGCTTGCGGAAAGGGGCGTAACGTACGCCCCTTTCCGCAGAGAGCTAGCCCGGAAGTGGGTGCAGTTACCTGGATTATCCAGGTAACTGCACCCCCCTCCCCCCTGAAAGGTGCCAATTGTGGCGCCGGAGGGGGGGGGATTCCGATGAGCGGAGGTCCATTTTAGGGTGGACCTCCGCTTTAAGCGTGGATGAACAGTTGGACCATTTTACAGGTTAACATTTTAACAATTCTAGATTCCTTGTCAAAACCCATTCTAACTGAGTAATTTAGAGTATAATAAAGTATAATTAAATACGATCTAAAATATGGAAAAAAATAAAAAAATAAAGAATAAAAAAAAATAAAAAAAGAGAAGGAAAAGTATTGACTGAAACTGTTGTATGATGTTGAACTCTGCACTCTGCACGCAGCTCACTCCTGAACTTTGCACTCTGCATGTAGCGCACTCCCAAACGCTGCACTCTGTACGTATCGCACCCCTGAACCTTGCACTCTGTACAAAAGTGTCATTTCAGTCGATTTGAAAACACTAGATATGTGCAATCCATTTAGTTCCAAATTCGTTTTTTTAACTAATTTTGACAAATTTGTTAATTATAAATTTTTCAATTTCCGAAATTCCGAATTTTCAAAAATTCTAAATTTTGGAAATTTGGAATTTTGGAAATTTGGAAATTCGACATTTCCGACATATTGAATTTCCAAACCTCTGAAATTTCCGAAATTATCTAATAATAATACTATCTAATAATAATAAATAACAATAATAATAAAAAAAACTTTTTATTATTAATTTGTGCTGTTCCATTTGTTTAGATGCGCCATTCGTTATTTCGGATAAGTCGTAAGTTCAAATAAATTTGTATTCGTTACGTTCACAAACAGTCAAATTTGAAAGAAAACTCCAATACCTATAATTTAATAGTTATTATTAGTTAGTTATTATTTAGAATTTTACCAATTTTCTTTCTTTTTTTTCAGATTTTTAAAATTTTTCATTTCTGAATTTCCGAATTCCGAAAATTCAGAAATTTGAAATTCAAAAACTTCAAAATTTCAGAAATTTGAAATTCAAAAACTTCAAAATTTCAGAAATTTGAAATTCAAAAACTTCAAAATTTCAGAAATTTGAAATTCAAAAACTTCAAAATTTCAGAAATTCGGAATTCAGAAATTTGAAAATGAAAAAACTCAAAAATTTTGAAATTTGAAAATCCAAATTTATGGATTTCCGAATTCCGAAAAAGCAAAAAAACGAAAGAAAGAAAATTAACAATTTTTTTTTCAGTGCACATGTCTAGAAACTGCTTCTATACATTGATGCTTTCGTTCTAATTCATTATATGAACTGTAGTAGGAATTTCTATGTTGCCTCAGCTATTGACTTTTGGATCTTTATTGCCATGAGGCGCCGAGCCTTGGATACGCATACTTTCCCGACTTGTCCCGACTTGTTCTTGATCACCATACAATGTAACCATCTGATGACTGATGACTTTATCTGTTGGATTGAATATTAATAAAAATCCTTTGTAAAAAAAAAAAGAAAAAAAAAAAAGTGCAACATTTCACACCTGAAAAGGTTCAGGAGCTTCTTTGATGCGTTTGTCGGGCATAGGGCTGCCCTCGCCGTGAACTGGCTGTCCTATGCAAAAAAAAAAAAAAACACAATCGTGACGTGTGAATGGGGCCCCAAACATCTTGGTGGTTTATAATGATAGCTAAAATAAACCTCTGTAATAAGGAGGTGAGACGATGGCGGTGAGATCCGTCAGCCCTGCATGTCAGGGAGCGCTCAGCGGAATGAGGGCGAGCTATAAAAGACCAGAACGATCGCAAAAAAAAAAAACGCTTCAAAGGTCCTTTGTTCAATAGAGCGAGGCCGGGGATGAGAGGAGACACCGGACGGCGGGCCCCTGGCTGGGATATGTCAGGTGTGGATTAATTTGATGGTCGGTTTTAGACAGCGTTTTATAAGCTACAGTAATGATGGCAGAATTTTATGAGAACGGCCGGAACCAAATGAGAATTTTTAATGGAGAAATTTGACCGGAGGCTTTTACCGTTCAAATTATTTAATTTATAGAATTGATTTGTGTCGGTAGCACAATTGCAGCAAACTCCCAATCTACACATAGTGAGCTAATTAGCAAATTTGAAAAAAAATTTTTTTATACATTTATATGTATATATAGATATATCTCTCTCCCTCTCCCTAATATATATATATATATATATATATATATATATGTATATATATATATATATATATATATATATATATATATATATATATATATATATATATATATATATATGTATGTATATATATATATATATATATATATATATATATATATATACACATATATATATATATATATATATATATATATATATATATGTATGTATATGTATATATATATATATATATATATATATATATGTATATATATATATATATATATATATATATATATATATATATATATATATATATATATGTATATGTGTATATATATATATATACATATATATATATATACACATATATATATATATGTATGTATATGTGTATATATATATATATATATATATATATATATATATATATGTATATGTATATATATATATATATATATATATATATATATATATATATATATATATGTATATGTGTGTGTGTGTGTACAGTGCTTTGAAAAAGTATTCATACCCCTTGAAATTTTCCACATTTTGTCATGTTACAACCAAAAACTTAAATGTATTTTATTGGGATTTTATGTGATAGACCAACACAAAGTGGCAAATAATTGTGAAGGAAAATGATAAACGGTTTTAACATTTTTTTACAAATAAATATGTGAAAAGTGTGGGGGGCATTTGTATGGCGCCCCCCGGAGTCAATACTTTGTAGAACCGCCTTTCACTGCAATTACAGCTGCGAGTCTTTTTGGGGATGTTTCTACCAGCTTTGCACATCTAGAGAGGGACATTTTTGCACATTCTTCTTTGCAAAATAGCTCAAGCTCTGTCGGATTGGGTGGAGAGCGTCTGTGAACAGCGATTTTCAAGTCTTGTCACAGATTCTCAATTGGATTTAGGTCTGGACTGTGACTGGGCCATTCTAAGCCCCTGTACACACGGTCAGAGATTCCGACAACCAAATCCGTCGGATCTTGTCCGAAACTGTTGCATACACACGGTCGGACAAAGTTGTCGGAAAATCTGATCTTTCAGAACGTGATGACGTTATTTCGTTACGATGGGACTACGTTCAGGCTAGGAGCCAATAGCTTTGATGTAGGAATTTGATCTGAGCATGCGTGGCACTTGGTCCGATCGGAATTCTCTACACATGATCGGAGTATGTCGGATCGGAGCATTTTGTCGGAAAATATTTGGAAAATTTGGTCCGACGGATATTCCGACGGAAACAGTCCGATGCAGACCACACACAGTCGGAATATCCGACAAAACGCTCCGATCGGATAAATTCCGTCGGAATCTCCGATCGTGTGTACAAGGGCTAACACATGAATATGCTTTGATCTAAACCATTCCATTGTAGCTCTGGCTGTATGTTTAGGGTTGTTGTCCTGATGGAAGGTGAACCTCCGACCCGGTCTCAAGTGTTTTGTAGACTTCTAACAGGTTTACTTCTAAGATTGCCCTGTATTTGGCTCTATCCATCTTCCCATCAACTCTGACCATCTTCCCTGTCCCTGCTGAAGAAAAGCATCCCCACCACATGATCCTTCTACCACCATGTTTCACGGTGGGGATGGTGTGTTCAGGGTGATGCGCAATGTTAGTTTTCCACCACACATAGCTTTTGCTTTTAGGCCAAAAAGTTCAATTTTGGTCTCATCTGACCAGAGCACCTTCTTCCACATGTCTGCTGTGTCCCCCACATGGCTTATTAAACTGCAAACAGGACTTCTTATGGCTTCCTTCTTGCCATCCTTCCATAAAGGGCAGATTTGCGGAGAGCACGACTAATAGATGTCCTGTGGACAGATTCTGTCACCTGAGCTGTGGATCTCCACAGCTTCTCTGATGAATGCTCTCCTTGCCTGGCCTGTCAGTTTAGGTGGACGGCCAGGTCTTGGTAGGTTTGCAGTTGTGCCATACTCTTTCCATATTCCGATGATGGATTGAACAGAACTCCGTAAGATGTTCAAAGTTTGGGATATTTGTTTTATAACCCAACCCTGCTTTAAACTTCTCCACAACTTTATCCCTGACCTGTCTGGTGTGTTCCTTGGCCTTCATGATGCTGTTTGTTCACTAAGATTCTCTAACAAACCTCTGAGGGCTTCATAGAACAGCTTTATTTATACTGAGATTAAAAAAACACACGGGTGCACTCTATTTACTAATTAGGTGACTTCTGAAGACAATTGGTTCCACTAGATTTTAGTTAGGGGTATCGGAGTAAAGAGGGCTGACCCACATTAACTTTAATAACATCCCAGTCTTAGTCCGGAGGGTTCAATATTGAGTTGGCCCGACCCTTTGCAGCTATAACAGCTTCAACTCTTCTGGGAAGGCCGTCCACAAGTTTTAGGAGTGTGTCTATGGGGATGTTTGCCCATTCTTCCAGAAGGGCATTTGTGAGGTCATGTTGGATGAGAAGGCCTGGCTCGCAGACTCCACTCTAATTCATCCCAAAGGTGTTCTGTCGGGTTGAGGTCAGGAATCTGTGCAGACCAGTCAAGTTCCTCCACCCCAAACTCGCTCATCCATGTCTTTATGGACCTTCTTTCTTGCAGCAAGAAGCTGGTCTTGCCTAGGGTGCAAAATAGTCATGCACTGGCCCTGGATGTAGGACTAAGAGGTAAGCAGCATGCTGGGACTTGTAGTTCATCAAGAACTAGAAGTTGCTTGTTGGGACTTGTAGGTCAGATCCTCAGTTTATTGAAGGGGGGCACATATGACACATAGGACCACAAGGAAAGTGACATGCTGGGACTTGTAGTTCATCAATGATTAGAGGGAGCTTGCGGGGACTTGTACATCAGATCCTCCGTTTATGGAAGGGGGAGATGTTCTATGACACATAGGACCACAAGGAAAGTGGCATGCTGGAACTTGTAGTTCATCAATGATTAGAGGGAACTTTCTGGGACTTGTACATCAGATCCTCTGTTTATGGAAAGGGGAGAGGTTCTTTGACATATGGGACTAAGAGGAAAGCGGCATGCTGGGACTTGTAGTTTATCAGGAAATAGAGGTTGCCCCTTGAGACTTGTAGATCAGATCCTCAGGTTATGGAAGGGGGGTGACATATATATAGGACCACAAGGAAAGCAGTCTGCTGGGACTTGTAGTTCACCAGGGAGTAAAGGTTGCTTGCTGAGACTTGTAGTCCCTGAGCAACTGGAAGCAGGCATTCCAGGAATTGTCATTCAGGAGCCACAGCTTTTCCTGCGCTTTGCTGTAGGATAGTCTGTAGCAGCTGGAAAAAAAATTATTTTGGCCGCCCGTCTCCTACGCGCCTCGCAGAACATGTAAAATTCATGAACACTTCACCCGAGGCCATTGCTAACGCGTACTTAGAGTTCTCGTATTTATTCCAGAGTTGGCTGCACAGCGCGGCAGGGTGAGCGCCGGAGCGGCAGAGCGGGGTGAAAGGACCTGCCGATCATTAACACGGAATTCTCAGGCCAGCGAGGAAAAAATAAAGCTGAGCGAGGCCCTGGGACCCAAGCCATCACTATGGCTCTGACCAATAAACGACTGCAATTATCCTATAAAATAACTGACACCGAGGAAATTGCAAACAATGTGGTTCTTAGAACTCTAACCTTCAGGCCCATGTGCAAGAAATAAAATAATATGGCTATCTGCTCATTTCATAGCTAGGAAGACTTACACCAGGAAAAAGGCTATGTGTTATCCATGCAAATACAGAATGCTCCCCCCAGACTGATATATACCCATAAAGGCATTTTACATTTGCATAACTCCTCCCACTTCTTATATCAGGGCTGATCTTGGGAGGAGTACTGAGGAAGGGTGATGTGATGTTTTCAGGAAGGCCCGCCACGCTTTATTAGGTACACCTGTACAATTGCTCGGTAACTGAAGTTGCTAATCAGCCAATTACATGGCAGCAACTTAATGCATTTGGCCATCTAGAAGTGGTGAAGGCGACTTGCTGGAGTCTAAACCGAGCATCAAAATGGAGAAGAAAGGGGATTGAAGTGACTTTGAACGTGACATGGTTGTTGGTGCCAGACGGGCTGGTCTGAGTATTTCAAAAACTGCTGATCTACTGGGATTTGCACACACAACCATCTCAAGGGGTTTACAGAGAATGGTGGGAAAAAGAGAAAATATCCAGTGAGTGGCATTTGTGTGGAGGAAAATGGCCTGTTGATGTCAGAGCATATGATGAAAAAAAAACAACACAAAATACTAGCGCTTTAAAAGATACTGGTGTGTCCTTTTCAGTTCAGTCTGTATTGTTCATTAAAATAGATTCAAAACAGTTTTTATAAAAGCAAGATGTTTTTAAAAAAGTTATCTGAGAAAACAGTACTTGGAATTTGCTGAAGATCCAGAAAGGTTGCTTGCTGTCCTTAGAGGATAAGGGATGTATGTGCACAATCACCTGCGGCAGCTGCTTCTTTAGAGTGAAGTCATCTCATGAATAGGATACCAATAAAGGAATATATAGAAGAGCGCCAAATCAGTAAAAAGTGCATTTATTTTATACAATTAATAAAAGTCTCACTTACATCCATAATTATTATTGTCCTCCGTTTGATAGTCAAATCACTGTTCCCTTTCGCTGGTGCTGTTACTGGATGAATCCTCCTCCACAGCGCACTAGGGGAAGCTCTGCTGTGTTCTGTGGTGCACAGAGAATCAGACTGGCTTGCGGACAGCGTGTGACATCAGCTGGGGGGGTACCCAAAAGCACAACGCGTTTCTGAGCTTGCGCAAGCCTCGTTCGGGCATGCGCGCTCCTTTCTCAAGTGCAGGTATACCTGCGTTTCTGAGCTTGCGCAAGCCTCGTTCGGGCATGCGCGCTCCTTTCTCAAGTGCAGGTATACCTGCACTTGAGAAAGGAGCGCGCATGCCCGAACGAGGCTTGCGCAAGCTCAGAAACGCGTTGTGCTTTTGGGTACCCCCCCAGCTGATGTCACACGCTGAGGAGTCAAATCTCTGAGGAACGTTTCCAACACCTTGTTGTATCTATGCCACCAAGAATGAAGGCAAAAGTGGGTCCAACCTGATACTAGCAAGGTGTGCCTAATAAATTGGCCAGTGAGTGTATGTGTGTGTGATATATATATATATATATATATATATATATATATATATATATATATAGTCAAGTTCCTCCATCCCAAACTCGCTCCTCCATGTGTTTATGGACCTTGCTTTGTGCATTAGTCCAAACCATTTGGTGGAGGGGGGGATTATGGTGTTGGCTTGTTCTTCAGAGGTTGGGCTTTGCCCCTTAGTTCCAGTGAAAGGAACTCTTAAGGCGTCAGCAAACCAAGACATTTTTGATTTACTTTGTGGGAAGAGTTTGGGGACGGCCCCTTCCTGTTCCAACATGACTGCGCAGCCAGTGCATGAAGCAGGGTCCCAAAGACATGGAAGAGTGAGTTTGGGGTGGAGGAATGTGACTGACCTCAACCCAATAAAACACCTTTGTGATGAAATAGGGTGGAGACTGCAAACCAGGCCTTCTCGTCCAACATCAGTGCCTGGCCTCACAATTGCGCTTCTGGAAGAATTGTCAAACATTCCCATAGACACATCTCCTAAAACTTGTGGACAGCCTTCCCAGAAGAGTTGAAGCCGTTATAGCTGCAAAGGGCGGGGCCAACTCAATATTGAACCCTACGGACTAAGACTGGGATGCCATTAAAGTTCATGTGCATGTAAAGACAGGCGTCCCAATACTTTTGGTATTATAGTGTGTGTATATAGTCCACTTTAAGGGAACGCTGATTGCGTCAGCATCTTTCAAGATGAGATGTGAGTTCCCAGCTCTGCCCACCTGCTGTGGCCACCCCAAGGTGGTCCCACCATCCTGCAACAGAGCCAATATGGCTGCTGCATTACTTCCCATAATTCCTTGATACCAGAAAACACAGAGCTGGTGCTGTCTGGTTCACATGACCAGAGGATAACGCACTCAGCCATCATGGTGGCGCCCTCAGCCTTTTTTCCCACATTCCCCCAGCTGGTCCCATTCTACTATCTCTCCAGGGCCAATAGCAAGGTAAGGGCTTGCTTAGCACCTCTTCTCTGCCGCCACTCTTAAAAGCAAAACCTTGAAATGCTCGGAGCTAATTTATCATACTTATCCGCACTTTCAGTCCATTATAGAACAAATCTACTAGGGAGGCTTTGAAGTCTATAAAAAAAATCGAAATAACATCTTTAAAATGACCACAAATAAGATTCCTTTAGGAGATATACAGAGAGGGTGAAGAATGGTCCATTGTATCACTCAAAGAGGACCTGTCTAGATGGAAAGGGTCGGGTGCAGACAAAGATCTGGTCCATTACCCAAGGCTGCCATAACCACCATTTCTGGGAGAAGCACCTTTGCCAGGAGTTGGGCACCATCTATTGCTGGAAGGGAGCTGGCACCGGTCACATTTGTCCTGGTGGTTTGCCACACCAAAGAGTCAAGAGTTTAAAAACATGATAAGTAAAACGTAGCAATGGCACCCCACCAATAGTGATAGTCCAGAGGGATATTTTATTGAATTCTTGACAATTCAAAAAAAATCTTCAAATATATAGAAAGAGCTGGATGTATAATGTCAGCATCCCTCGAAATTCGAACGCCACGGCAAAAAACAAAACAAAAAAAAAAACAGCCATTTTCAATTATTATTAATTGCGAGAACATTGTAAATGGAAAACAAGCAAAACTTTTATTAACAAATCATAATTGAACACTTGCGCTCTGGAAGATTTTACCCCCTTTTATGATCTGTAGACATGTGCAATTCGTTTAGTTCCGAATTTATTTATTTTTTACGAATTCCAACAAATGAGTTAATTCGGAAATATCCAAATTAACAAAAACCCATTTAACGAATTTTTCTGAATATTTGAAAATTCGTAAATTTGAAAATTCAGAAATCCGTAAATCGGAAGTAATAACTAACTTTTAAATTCTAGGTATTGAAATTTCCTTTCAAATTTGTCTGTTAGTGAACGCAACGAATACAAATTCGAATGAACAAAAACCCGTTTTAACAAATTTTTTCTGAAATTCGGAAAGTAAGACATTAGAAAATTCTAAAATCTGAAAATACGAACATAAAATCTGAAAATTCTAAAGAATGAAAATCCGAAAAGTCTGAAAATCAGAAAACCCGAAAATTTGAAATATTAACTAACTAATAACTATTACTGACTAGTAACTTATAGGTATTGAAATTTCATTTCAAATTTGTCTGTTAGTGAACTTAATGAATACAAATTTGAATTAACAAAAACCTGTTTTAACTAATTTTTCTGAAATTCGGAAAATCCTAAAATCGGAGATTAAGAAATTAAAAAATTAGAAAATCTGGAAATTCGAAAATATAAACAAAAATCCAAAAATTCTAAAGAATGAAAATCCGAAAAAAAAGTCTGAAAATTAGAAAACCCGAAAAATTAGAAAATCTGAAATATTAACGAACTAATAACTACTACTAATTAGTAACTTATAGGTATTGAAATGTCCTTTCAAATTTGGCTAACGTAACGAATACAGATTTATCTGAAGTTACGAACTATCCAAAATAACGAATGTCGTATCTGAATGAATGGAACCTAAGATATTAATAATAATAAATAACAACAATAATAACAATAAAAACGTTTTAATATTTATTATTCATTTGTTCCATTCCATTTGTTTAGATGCGGCATTCGCTACTTTGGATAATTCATGTCTTTGGATAAATTCGTATTGGTTACGTTCACTTAACAGCCAAATTTGAAAGGGAATTTCAATACCTATAATTTAATAGTTAGTTATTGTTCGTTATTATTTAGAATTTTTAGATTTTTGTTCTTTCGAATTTTCTGATTTTCATTCTTCTAATGTTCCCAATAGTATCACAATCGATGGTTCAATATACTCATTGGCATGGAAAAGAAGAGGGGGGGGGCTTCCATAGTGTAGTATTTCAACAATAAATTTATTAAAGAAACGATGACCCCCGGCATCACAGAAGTGATGACCCCCGGCTCTCTCTCTTACGCGTTACGTCACTGTCCACATGACTTTTTCAAAGGCCATGCCTTTTAACTGTAAGTTACTATGTTTCTTTAATAAATTTATTGTTGAAATGCAGCACTATGGAAGCCCCCCTCTGCTTTTCCATGCCAATGAGTACATTGAACCGTTGATTATGATACTATTGGGAACATTCTTGAGGAAACTGATCGCCTAGTGGCTCACTTTAGCGGTATATGTGGTGAGAGGCTGGGGCAAATAGTGTGGAAACATATCAGACAGTGGTACTTGCACTTTAATATGATAAATGTTTTACTGCACGTTTGGATGCATTTTAAAGACATTTGGATCACTGCTGCACTTTATATGGGATTTGTTTCTCTCATATGCACTAACAGGTACAGTGGGGCAAAAAAGTATTTAGTCAGCCACCAATTGTGCAAGTTCTCCCACTTAAAAAGATGAGAGAGGCCTGTAATTGTCATCATAGGTATCACCTCAACTATGAGAGACAAAATGTGGAAACGAATCCAGACAATCACATTGTCTGATTTTTGAAAGAATTTATGTGCAAATTATGTTGGAAAATAAGTATTTGATCAATATCAGAAGTTCATCTCAATACTTTGTTATATATCCTTTGTTGGCAATGACAGGTCAAACGTTTTCTGTAAGTCTTCACAAGTTTGTCACACACTGTTGCTGGTATGTTGGCCTCCATGTCCTCCATGTTGATCTCCTCTAGAGCAGTGATGTTTTGGGGCTGTCGCTGGGCAACACGGACGTTCAACTCCCTCCAAAGGTTTTCTATGGGGTTGAGATCTGGAGACTGGCTAGGCCACTCCAGGACCTTGAAATGCTTCTTTTACGAAGCCACTCTTCCATTGCCCGGGCGGTGTGTTTGGGATCATTGTCATGCTGAAGGACCCAGCCACATTTCATCTTCAATGCCCTTGCTGATGGGAGGAGGTTTGCACTCAAAATCTCACGATACATGGCCCCATTCATTCTTTCATGTACACGGATCAGTCGTCCTGTTCCCTTTGCAGAGAAAAAGCCCCAAGGCATGATGTTGCCACCCCCATGCTTCACAGTAGGTATGGTGTTCTTTGGTTGCAACTCAGTATTCTCTCTCCTCCAAACACGACGAGTTGTGTTTCTACCAAAGAGTTCTACTTTGGCTTCATCTGACCATATGACATTCTCCCAATCCTCTTCTGGATCATCCAAATGCTCTCTAGCAAACCTTAGATGGGCCCGGACTTGTACTGGCTTAAGCAGGGGGACACGTCTGGCACTGCAGGATCTGAGTCCCTGGCGGCATAGTGTGTTACTGATGGTAGCCTTTGTTGCATTGGTCCCAGCTCTCTGCAGGTCATTCACTAGGTCCCCCCCCCCGTGTGGTTCTGGGATTTTTGCTCACCGTTCTTGTGATCATTTTGACCACACGGGGTGAGATCTTGTGTGGAGCCCCAGATCGAGGGAGGTTATCAGTGGTCTTGTATGTCTTCCATTTTCTAATTATTGCTCCCACAGTTGATTTCTTCACACCAAGCTGCTTGCCTATTGCAGATTCAGTCTTCCCAGCCTGGTGCAGGTCTACAATTTTGTTTCTTATGTCCTTCCAGAGCTCTTTGGTCTTCACCATAGTGGAGTTTGGAGTGTGACTGTTTGAGGTTGTGGACGGGTGTCTTTTATACTGATAACAAGTTCAAACAGGTGCCATTAATACAGGCAGCACCCGAGAGACAATCGAGAGATCGGCTTCGGGTGCAGACATCGCGGGCGCGCTGGACAGGTAAGTGTCACTATTTTAAGTCAGCAGCTGCATTATTTGTAGCTGCTGGCTTTTAAAAAAAAAAAAAAACGCGGAGTCCCGGTGGACTCCCGCTTTAAAGAAGAAGATACAGGTCTGTGAGAGCCAGAAATCTCGCTTGTTTGTAGGTGACGAAAAATTCTTTCAAAAATGTGATTGTCTGGATTTGTTTCCACATTTTGTCTCTCGTAGTTGAGTTATACCTATGATGACAATTACAGGCCTCATCTTTTCAAGTGTGAGAACTTGCACAATTGGTGGCTGACTAAATACTTTTTTGCCCTATTGTACTTAATATTTGTTTTTTTGTCACAATTATTTATTTATTTTTTTTGCACATGTCCATTTGGATTTTTTTTAGGATGAATTACGTCATGTATTGATTGTTTTTATATAATATATGCAATTTTATATGCTGATTTATCATAGCTATTGAACACTATTGAACACCGGATATTATTCCATTTGTTGGACGCTCTATTATTTGCATATTTATGTTTACCGATGCTAGTGGGCTATTTACCTAGCTTTTATTAAGTGGAGGGCCACCCTAAAAAAAATAGCATTAATATTCTTAAAAAAAAAATGTAAAAAAGAAAAAAAATGTAACCCCCCCCCCCCTGTTGCTAGGCAGATCTTCCTATTCTGCCTCTTCCTACTCCCCGGTGATCTTCAGTCTTCTCCTCCTCGCGTTGTCTTCTGGGGAAGGTGGCGCGATGTGTTCCGGAAACTGTGTGTGTCCCAGAACACAGCGCTCCCCATTCAAAAAGCTCCACGCGACTCGTGCATGCGCAGTAGCAAACTGGCAGTGAAGCCGCAAGGCTCCACTGCCTGTTTCCCTTAGTGAGGATGGCGGCGCCAGGACCCGATCCGATGGACGTATCGGCTTGGGGGGAGGGGGCGACGTCGCGGGCACCCTGGAGAGGTAAGTGTCCTTATTAGTCAGCAGCTACAGTGTTTGTAGCTGCTGACTTAAAAAAAAAAAAAAAATTCCGCTGGAACACTGCTTTAATTGCTCATATTGATGTTAACTGATCAGTCAGTCATCACCTCTGTTAGATATTTGTGTGGATTTTAGTTTAGTAAGTGCCACATTACCTGCTATTTATTATATATGTTTTAGTGTGAGTACTAATTTATGTTGGCAGCTACTTTTATTAGGTTTAGATTATATTCTCCTCATTAGTACTCCCCCTCTTTTTTATACCAGTTAGAACGATTCCATTACACTAAATAGGGTGCGAGTTTTGATGCGACAAGTGTTTTCAAAATCACAGCACTTGTTGAATAGGTAAGAACCAGGCCTTAGTGTCGGTTCACACTACAGCGAATTGGGATCTGACTTGTCAACCCTCAAGTCGCCCCAAGTCGCTTGACATTAGGAATTACATTATAGTTAATCAGAGCCATCTTAACCACTTCAATACCGGGCACTTAAACACCTTCCTGCCCAGACCAATTTTGAGCTTTCAGCACTGTCGCGCTTTGAATGACAATTGCGCGGTCGTGCTACACTGTACCCAAATGAAATTTTTATCATTTTTTTCCCACAAATAGAGCTTTCTTTTGGTGGTATTTGATCACCTCTACGGTTTTTATTTTTTGCTAAACAAATAAAAAAATACCGAAAATTTTGAAAAAAAAAATGTTTTTTTTTGTTTCAGTTTTAAAACTTTGCAAAAAAGTAAGTTTTCTGATGGGGTTACACTGATGGGCAATGATAAGGCGGCACTGATGGGCACCGATGAGGTGGCACCAATGAAGTGGCACTGATGAGGTGGCATTGATGGACACCGATATGTGGCACTGATAGGCGGCACTGATGGGTGGCACTGATGGGCGACACGGATGGGCACTGATAGGTGCCACAAATTGGCACTGATAGCTGGCACAGATTGGCATGGATGGGCATGGGTTAGTCGGCACAGGTGGGCATGGGTTAGTCGGCATAGGTGGGCATGGGTTAGTCGGCACAGGTGGGCATGGGTAGGCGGCACAGGTGGGCATGGGTAGGCACTGATAGGCGGCACAGATGGGAACTGATAGACGGCATTGTATTATAATATATTGTACTAATGAATGCCAATCAGTGCCAATCAATAATGCATGCCAATCAGTGATGCCCATTGTGGGCACTGATTGGCATCCATTATGGGCACTGATTGGCATCCATTGTGGCACTGACTGGAATCCCTGGTGGTCTAGGGTGGCATACCTTGTCCTTGGCATCCCTGGTGGTCTGGTGGCGTCCCTGGTGGTCCAGTGTGGGCATCCTCGGGGGGGCTGCGCTGATAATCGATCAGCACAGACCCCCCCCCTGTCAGAGGAGCAGCCGATCGGCTCTCCTCTACTCACGTCTGACAGACGAAAGTGAGGAAAAGCCGATCACCGGCTTTTCCTATTTACACTGTGATCAGCCGTGATTGGACACGGCTGATCACGTGGTAAAGAGTCTCCGTCGGAGACTCTTTACCGAGATCGTAGTTGCCGGGTGTCAGACTGACACCCCGCAACAACGATCGCCGCGATGCGCGCCCCCGGGGGCGCGCAGCGGCTCATAATCCTGATCACGTCATATGACGTCCGGTCAGGATTATGCAACCACTTTGCCGCCGTCAATTTGCTATAGGGCGGGCGGCAAGTGGTTAATGTACACTACTGAAGTCGCCCCGACTTCAGAAAAGGTTCCTGTACTACTTCAAGGCGACTTGTACCCATAGATTTCAATGGAAGTCGCCTTTAAGTTGGATCCGCATCTATATTGAAGCGACTTTACAGGAAAAAGAAAAGAATTTACCCACGAAGAGAACAGGAACAACAATTATGTCACAAGAGCTGACTGGCCACAAGCAAAGTCGTCTGTCCTGGGGGGCGACTTGAAGTCGTGTTGTAAGTCGCTCAAAGTCTAATTGAAGTCGCCTTGTAAAGTCGCGCTGTAAGTCGGGTTGCCCCTGTGTGAGCCGACGCTAAAGCGGTTGTATAGTCTATTTTTTTACTTTTACCTACAGGTAAGCCTATAATGAGGCTTACCTGTAGGTAATAAAATTATCTCCTAAACCTGTACGGTTTAGGAGATATCCCCCTGGCAATGAGCCGCTGACTGCAGCGGCGCATGCGCACAGGGGTTTCTCGGTTGGAAGCCCGGCAGACGCCGGACCCGGCCGGGATGAAATCTCCCGCGCGCTTGTGCGGGAGTGACGATATCGCTGCTCCGGCCACTCACAGCGCCGGAGCCGCGATATCCGGAAGACACGCAGAGGGAACATGTCAGCTCCCTCAGCGTGTATCGGGCGAGATGTCGGGGCCTCGTTCTAAGGTAAGTATTTCATAATGAGCTAGTATGCGGTGCATACTAGCTCATTATGCCTTTTCCCTTACAGGTATGAAAGAAAAAAAAATCTCAGCGGGTTTACTACCGCTTAAGTGTATATTGTTGGTTTGTGTGAAAGTTATAGTTTCTACAAACTATGGGATATGTACTGGAATTTTTATTTATTTAATACTAGTAATGGCGGTGATCAGCGGCCGTGGTCAATCTGACACTAGGTGGGAAATGACTAACTGACACTGACAGCACCAGTGACACTAATGCTGTGATCAGTGATAATACTGTACACTGTCACTGTGCTAATGACACTGGCTGGGAAGGGGTTAACAGCTTAGGGTAATGTAGGGGTTAGGTGTGTGCCTGGCCGCTTAGCTGTCGGCTAATTGCCAGCTCCCATCTCTTTCCACAGTGACTCACCTGTTGATGATATCCTGCTCGTCAGTCCTGCCTACTTAAGCCGTCCAGTCCAGAGGATATCTGCCTTCGCCTTGGTCAACATCACAGAGACTATCTCCTGCGTTCCTGTTTTAAAGACTTGCTTTGCTGACATCCCTTCTGGCTCCAGATCCTGCTTGCTGTTCCACTACATTGATCCCTGACATCTGGCTTGGCTGACTATTCATTCTGGTTACTGAACTTTGGCTATGTTTTGACTACGTTTGTTCTTTTACTTTTATTATTAAACAATTGTGATTTACTATACTTCTGTCTCAGCCTGATTTCATGGTTTCTGACACTAACAAGTGTTAATGTATTATGTGCTGGTTTTTTCTAAAAATCTTTGTATCTTAGCCCTGTTTTAAAAAACAAAAAAACAAACTTGTCATAATTGCCTCCTCTGTGCAAGGGTTTTGCACAGAGCAGCCCCGATCCTCCTCTTCTGGGGTCCCCTGACGGCGCTCCTGGCTCCTCATCGAGTGCCCCCAGAGAGTGGCCTTCTATGGGGGCACTCGTGCGGCCGCACTCCCGAGTCCTGCTGCTGCATCCATTGACACAGACAGCAGGACTCAGCCCCGCCCCTGACTCCCTTGTCACTGGATTTGATTGACAGCAGCGGGAGCCAATGGCTCCCGCTGCTATCAATCTATCTAATGAGGACCCAAGACAGCGACTGGAGCTGCTGGGCTCGTCCTCAATGCTGAAATGAACAGGTTCAGGTAAGTAAAAGGGGGGCTCTGGGGGGCTGCTGCAGCACAGGATGTGTTTCACCTTAATGCACACAATGCATTAAAGTGGAGTTTCGCCTGGGAAAAAAAAACACATTTTATAAGTCAGCAGCTACAGATACTGCAGCTGCTGACTTTTAATATAAGGACACTTACCTGTCCAGGGAGGCCGCGATGTCGCCACCCAAAGCCGATCTTCAGATCGACTCACGTGTCCTGCCGCCGCCATCCCCAGTGAGGGAACCAGGAAGTGAAGACTTTTGGCTTCACTCCTGGTTCCCTACTGAGCATGTGCGAGTTGCGCTGCGCGTTCTGAATGGTCCCTGCTGTCTTTTGGGACCTGTGTGCCTCCCACGTGGACATGGCATAGTTCGCCACAGAAAGTGCGGCAATCTATACCCAGAAGTGGTAGCAAATACCTGGATTTGACAGGTATCTGCCCCCCCCCCCTCCTGAAAGGTGCCAAATGTGACACCGGATGGGGGGGATCCGATATGGGGAAGTTCCTTTTCTGGGTGGAACTCTGCTTCAAGACGAAAAACCTCCAGACTTTACAACCCCTCCCCTTTCTTCCCTATACTGATGCTCGACTTGAACTTCAGCAAGTAGTCTTCACTGAGTCTAAATGCCTAAATGCACTGAGTTGCTCCCATGTGATTGGCTGATTAGTAATTTGTGTTACCAAACAATTGAACAGGTGTACCTAATAAAGTGGCCAGTGAGTGTATTTCATCTATATACTGTATAAATGTCCTATAGTTGATGCACGTAGTTTGTTTTCCATTTTTATTTTTTTATTTTATTTTATTTTTTGCTATATGGTTTCTAGGGATCATTTAGCCTTTTTACTATAATAATTAGAAAAAAAAACATTATGGCAGGCTAGGGTGTTTTCTCATTAGCTCTGTGCACATATCCAGTATATTAGGCATTTATAAATAACAATCTGAACTTTCCAGTTGTATACAGTGCGTATACCCCATAGGCGATGTTTATTTGATTACATCTGACCCAGGTCCAATATGATATATTTCTTTAATAAATGCATAAAGTGGCCTAATAGTTATAAATAAATGAGATGGAAGATTTATATAATTCTTTATAAAAAAAAATTCTGCTTTTCCCTTTATATGTAATGGAACATTCTTTAGAATGTTATGGGAATGGCTATATATTCAAATGTACAGGACGTATAACGACGGCGGGTGGTCTGCAAGTAGTTAATAGAGTTAATAAAAAATACGCGCTGTGTAAAATCTATATAAAAAATTAAAAATAAAATGTAAAATAAAATATTAAAAAAACAAAATAAAAAATAGAGCGCTGTGTAAAATCTATATAAAAAAAAAATATTAAATATAAAATAAAATATTAGAAAAACAAAATAAAAAATAGAGCGCTGTGTAAAATCTATATAAAAAAAAATATTAAATATAAAACAAAATATTAGAAAAACAAAATAAAAAATAGAGCGCTGTGTAAAATCTATATAAAAAAAAAGTTAAATAAATATTAAATATAAAATAAAATATTAAGATTTGCAAACCCATATTTTATGTACAATATAATATAGAAAACATATCAAATGTATAAATTGAGCAAATGTATCGTTTTAGGGTCTATGTAGATTTTACACAATGCTCTATTTTTATTAACTCTTTTAACTACTTGCGGACCACCCGCCATCATTGTACGTCGGTACATTGACATAGAATACCAGGGTTATGGCAGCAAAGCTGCCAATCAGTGCCCATAACTGCCTCATCATAAGTGTCACTTATCATTGCTGCCTATCAGTGCCCATCAGTGCCACCCATCAGTGAAGCCCCATCAGTGCCTCCTGATCAATGGCACCTATCAGTGCCCATCAGTGCCTCCTGATCAATGGCACCTATCATTGCCCATCAGTGAAGGAGAAAAATTACCGTTTTGCAAACTTTTATAACAAAATATGAAAAACATTTTGTTTTGTTTTTCAAAATTTTCTGCCTTTTTTTGTTTAGAAAAAAAATAAAAAACCCAGCAGTTATTAAGGCTCGGTTCACACAGGACGCGGCACGACTTGCCGCGCCGCGACCTGCCGCAACCTCAGCGGCGACTTGCAAACGACTTCTGTATAGAAGTCAATGCAAGTCGCCCCGAGGTCGCCCAAAAGTAGTACAGGAACCTTTTTTCTAAGTCGGAGCGACTCGAGTCGCTCCTCTTAGAACGGTTCCGTAGTACAGAACGGGGGTGACTTGTCAGGTCGCGGCGCGGCAAGTCGTGCCGCGTCCTGTGTGAACCGAGCCTAAATATCACCAAAAGAAAGCTCTATTTGTGTGAAGAAAATATTTGAAAATAACATTTGGGTAGAGTGTTGGATGACCGCGCAATTATCAAAGTGTGACAGCGCTAAAAGCTGAAAATTGGCCTGGGCAAGAATGGGGTGAAAGTGCCCAGCAAGCAAGTGGTTAATGCCCATGTGTCTTATATAAGCCCCACAGTGTTGCTCTGGGGGGGGGGGGGGTTCTCAACAGGTGCACCCAGAACCCCAAAAAGAGTTTAGGACAGTTCATGATTTTTACAGCAACATTTTTCAGCTCTATAATATCAGGCGGATGAGTTATCGGCAGAAGGATTTTGAGTTACCCTAGGTTCACACTGATGCGTTTTTTTATGCGTTTTTCAGTTTGCAGAAACGCACTACAGTCCATTTAACATGGTTTCCTATGGTACACGTTCACATCTATGCATTTTTCAGCCACAACCAGGGTTGTGGGGAAGAGGCCCTTGTCCCCATGTTGTGGTGAAGAGGCCCTTGTCCCCATGTTGTGGTGAAGAGGCCCTTGTCCCCATGTTGTGGTGAAGAGGCCCTTGTCCCCATGTTGTGGGGAAGAGGCCCTTGTCCCCATGTTGTGGGGAAGAGGCCCTTGTCCCCATGTTGTGGGGAAGAGGCCCTCGTCCCCATGTTGTGGGGAAGAGGCCCTCGTCCCCATGTTGTGGTGAAGAGGCCCTCGTCCCCATGTTGTGGGGAAGAGGCCCTCGTCCCCATGTTGTGGGGAAGAGGCCCTCGTCCCCATGTTGTGGTGAAGAGGCCCTCGTCCCCATGTTGTGCGGAAGAGGCCCTCGTCCCCATGTTGTGGGGAAGAGGCCCTCGTCCCCATGTTGTGGGGAAGAGGCCCTCGTCCCCATGTTGTGGTGAAGAGGCCCTCGTCCCCATGTTGTGGGGAAGAGGCCCTCGTCCCCATGTTGTGGGGAAGAGGCCCTCGTCCCCATGTTGTGGTGAAGAGGCCCTCGTCCCCATGTTGTGGGGAAGAGGCCCTTGTCCCCATGTTGTGCGGAAGAGGCCCTCGTCCCCATGTTGTGCGGAAGAGGCCCTCGTCCCCATGTTGTGCGGAAGAGGCCCTTGTCCCCATGTTGTGGGGAAGAGGCACTTGTCCCCATGTTGTGGGGAAGAGGCCCTTGTCCCCATGTTGTGCGGAAGAGGCCCTCGTCCCCATGTTGTGCGGAAGAGGCCCTTGTCCCCATGTTGTGGGGAAGAGGCCCTTGTCCCCATGTTGTGGGGAAGAGGCCCTTGTCCCCATGTTGTGGGGAAGAGGCCCTTGTCCCCATGTTGTGGGGAAGAGGCCCTTGTCCCCATGTTGTGGGGAAGAGGCCCTTGTCCCCATGTTGTGGGGAAGAGGCCCTTGTCCCCATGTTGTGGGGAAGAGGCCCTTGTCCCCATGTTGTGGGGAAGAGGCCCTTGTCCCCATGTTGAAGGGATGTGGCCTGGGATGGTTCAGGGAGCTCATCCCCTCCCTTTCCTGACCTGCCAGGCTACATGCTCAGATACGGGCCTGGCATGGATTTTGGGGGGGGGGTCCCACAGCATTTTTGTTTTTGCCATGGGGTTCCTTTTTAAAATCCATACCAGACCAGGCTCTGCTGCCCCCACCCCAAAGCATCTTGCCCCCACAATCGTGGGCGGTGTTTGTGGGTGTCTGCGGGCAGGAGGCTTATTTGAATCAAGAAGCCCCCCCTCAGATCCCGGCCCCCCCATGTGAATGAGTTTGGGGTACGCCCCCCCACTGTTGAGGGCATGTGGCCTGGTATGGTTCAGGAGGGGGGGTGCTGCTGCTTGCTCGACCCCCCCCCCCCCTCCGCTTTCCTGGCATGCCAGATGGCATGCTCGGATAAGGGCCTGGTATGGATTTTTGGGGGGGGGAACCTCACAGCATTTATTTATTTTTATTTTTTTGGCATTGGGTCCCTTTTCAAAATCCATACCAGACCAGGCTCTGCCACACCCACCCCAAAGCACCTTGCCCCCACAACCCTGGGCGGTGTTTGTGGGGGTCTGCGGGCAGGAGGCTTATTTGAATCAAGAAGCCCCCCAGATCCCGGCCCCCCATGTGAATGAGTTTGGGGTACACCCCCCCATTGTTGAGGGTATGTGGCCTGATATGGTTCAGGAAGGGGGGTGCTACTGCTCGCTGGACTCCCCCTCTTTCCTAGCCTGCCAGGTTGCATGCTCGGATAAGTATCTATTGTGGATTTTGGGGGGGACCCCATGCCATTTTTTTTTATTTGGCGTGGGGGATCCCCTCAAAATCTATACCAGACCCAAGGGCCTGGTATAGATTTTGGAGGGACCCCCACATCGTTTTTTTTTCTCAAATTTTTCTATTGCCAGCTATTTTTTTTGGGGGGGGGGGGGGGGAGCCTACTGACAGCTGCTGACTCATCCATTGCTAAGGACGCTTTCCGGCCCACTCCTTAACAACTGGCGGCTATTCACTGTGCACTCAGCGAGCGAACATCCGAATAGGTACTGTTCAGGGACCAAACGGATGCTAGGCCCAAACAGTTCGCCCATCTCTCCTGCTTAGTGTGGTCAGTTTGTAATAGGAAATCAGAAGGACTGGCAGGAACACCATGGATTTCACACAAAGGAAGCAACGCAAAGAGAACAGGAGACTTTATCATAAAAGTGCATGGTACATCAGCCACTTATCAGGAATAGGAAATGTGGGGTTAACACATTCTTTAACCCAGGGGTGTCCAAACCACGGCCCTCCAGCTGTTGCAGAACTACACATCCCATGAGGCATTGTAAAACTCTGACATTCAAAGACATGACTAGGCATGATGGGGATTGTAGTTCCTGAACAACTGGAGGGCCGTAGTTTGGACACCCCTGCTAACTGCTTGAATACTGTATACTGGACATATATGGCGGCTCTCTTGTGCAGAGACACGTACCTAGTACATGATCCTGCACTTCCAGGTCTGGGGCGCTCCACCGGTCCCGCTGTATCCAATCTCAGCAGGAGTGGGTCACCGGAGTCGGTGTCCGTCGGGACCCGCCGATCGCTCGGGACACAAGCAGAACGGTCTGTCTATGTAAACAAGGCAGACTGCTGTTCTGTTAATAGGGAAGGTAGTGATCCTGTGTTTCTGCAAAGCAGGAACACAAATCTCTGCCTTCCCATAGTACAAGCACAGACCAACCAAGCACATTTTAGGGACACATTTAACCCTTTAATCACCCCTGATGTTAACCCCTTCGCAGACAGTGTCATTAGTACAGTGACAGTGCACATTTCTTAGCACTGATCACTGTATTAGTGTCACTGGTTCCCAAAAAAGTGTCAGTCTCCGATTTTATTTGCTGCAATGCCACACTGATCACCGCCATTACTTGTAAAATAAATAAATAAAAATCCAATAAATATATCCCATCATGTATGTATGTGTATATATATATATATTATTGTTATTTATTTTAATTAATTTTTTTCAAAATTGTCACTCTTTTTGTTTATGCGCAACAAATAAAAAGTGCAGAAGTGATCGAATACCACCAACAGAAAGCTCAATTTGTGGAGAAAAGGACAACGTTTCTTTTTTGTACAGCGTCGCACGACAGCGCAATTGTCAGTTAAAGCGACGCAGTGCCGAATCGCAAAAAATGGCCTGGTCATAAAGGGGCGAGGGGGGGGGGGGAGGGAGGTAGGTAAATCTTCTGGAGCTGAAGTGGTTAACATGGTGTCCCTCTTTTTAATATGACATTGTCTCAGCTAGACAGAGAAGACACGCAATGGTCCAAAAAGTGGGGATAACAAGAAAAAATGTGTCCCTCCTTGTCATTTCCTGCTGAAATATGACACCGCTGGAGCTACAGAAATGAGACCAGGTTCAGAAGAGTGGGGATGACAAGGCTAAAATGAGATCCTCCTATCGCCTCGTGATTCAATAAGACATTGTACCAGCTACAGAAAGAAGACTCGGTCCAAAAAGTGAAGATAATAAGATTTAAAAAAAGTGTCTCGTCCTCATTTCCAGATAAAATATGACACTGCTTCAGCTACAGTGCCTTGAAAAAGTATTCATATCCCTTGAAATCTTCCACATTGTATCATGTTACAAGCAAAAACGTAAATGTATTTTATTGGGATTTTATGTGATACATCAACACAAAGTGTCACATAATTGTGAAGTGGAAGGAAAATGATAAATGGTTTTCAATTTTTTTTTTACAAATAAATATGTGAAAAGTGGGGGGGGGGGGGCATTTATATTCAGCCCCCTTTACTCTGATACCCCTAACTAAAATCTAGTATAACCAATTGCCTTCAGAAGTCACCTAAATAGTAAATAGAGTCCACCCGTGTGTAATTTAATCTCAGTATAAATACAGCTGTTCTGTGAAGCCCTCAGAGGTTTGCTAGAGAACCTTAGTGAACAAACAGCATCATGAAGGCCAAGGAACACACCAGACAGGTCAGGGATAAAGTTGTGGAGAAGTATAAAGCAGGATTAGGTTATAAAAAAAAAAATTCAAGCTTTGAACATCTCACGGAGCTCTGTTCATCCAAAAATGGAAAGAGTATGGCACAACTACAAACCTACCATAACATGGCCGTCCACCTAAACTGACCGGGCTGGGCAAGGAGACCATTCATCAGAGAAGAGCCAAGAGGTCCATGGTAACTCTGGAGGAGCTGCAGAGATCCACAGCTCAGGGGGGAGAATCTGTCCACAGGACAACTATTAGTCGTCTCTCCACAAATCTGCCCTTTATGGAAGAGTGACAAGAAGAAAGACATTGGTGGAAGAAAACCATAAGAAGTCCTGTTTGCAGTTTGCGAGAAGCCATGTGGGGGACACAGCAAACATGTGGAAGAAGGTGCTCTGGTCAGATGAGACCAAAATTGAACTTTTTGGCCTAAAAACAAAACAACTATGTGTGGTGGAAAACTAACACTGCACATCACCCTGAACACACCATGCCCACTGTGAAACATGGTGGTGGCAGCATCATGTTGTGGGGATGCTTTTCTTCAACAGGGACAGGGAAGCTGGTCAGAGTTGATGGGAAGATGGATGGAGTCAAATACAGGACAATCTTAGAAGAAAACCTGTTATGCCGCGTACACACGGTCTGACTTTCTGGCAGAAAAGGTCTGATGTAATAATTCCATCGGATATTCCGGTCGTGTGTGGGCTTCAGTGAAAATTCTGACAGATCTAGAAATAGAACGTGTTTTAAATCTTTCTGACGGAATCAATTCCTATCAGGAAAACAGTTTGCCTAGTATGCTATTCCAAAAGACCAAAAAAACGACGCAAGGGCAGCTATTGGCTACTGACTATTTAACGTCCTATTTCTAGTCCCATCGTACATGTTGTACATCACCGCGTTCTAAACTATCAGACTTTGGTGTGATCATGTGTAGTCAAGTCCATTTCAGCGGAACTCCGTCGAAACTCCATCAGAGTTTATTCTGATGGAAAAAACGGTCGTGTGTACGCGGCATTAGAGTCTGCAAAACACTTGAGACCGGGGCGGAGATTCACCTTCCAGCAGGACAACGACCCGAAACATCCAGCCAGAGCTACAATGGAATGGTTTAGATCAAAGCATATTCATGTGTTAGAATGGCCCAGTCACAGTCCAGACCTAAATCCAATTGAGAATCTGTGGCAAAACTTGAAAATTGCTTTTCACAGACGCTCTCCATCCAATCTGACAGAGCTTGAGATATTTTGCATAGAAGAATGGGCTAAAATGTCCCTCTCTATATGTGCAAAGCTGGTAGAGACATCCCCAAAAAGACTTGCAGCTGTAATTGCAGAGAAGGGGGGTTCTACAAAGTATTGACTCCGGGGGGCGCCATACAAATGCCCCTCACACTTTTCACATATTTTTTTGTAAAAAATTTTGAAAACCATTTATCATTTTCCCTCCACTTCACAATTATGGACCACTTTGTGTTGGTCTATCACAGGGGTCTCCAAACTTTTCAAACAAAGGGCCAGTTTAATGTCCTTCAGACTCTAGGTGGACCAGATTGTAGCCAGCGGGGGCAGAAAATGTCCCGGCACCAGTGAGAATAAATATGACCTCAGGGATGGTGATCAATAGGAGGAGGAGTGCCCCTATTAGCAGGAGGAAAAGTATCCCGTCATTGGTATAAGTAGAAGAAATAGTGCCCTGTTGTTGGTGTCAGTAGGAGGAAAAGTGCCCCATCATTGGTATCAGTAGAAGAAATAGTGCCCTGTTGTTGGTGTCAGTAGGAGGAAAAGTGCCCCATCATTGGTATTAATGGGAGGAATAGTGCTCCATCATTGGGATCAGTGGGAGGAATAGTGCCCCATCATTGGTATCAGTTGTAGGTATAGTGCCCCATCATTGGTATCAGTGGGAGGAATAGTGCCCCATCATTCGTATCAGTGGGAGGAATAGTGCCCCAACATTGGGATCAGTGGGAGGAATAGTGCCCCATCATTGGGATCAGTGGGAGGAATAGTGCCCCATCATTGGGATCAGTGGGAGGAATAGTGCCCCATCATTGGGATTAGTGGGAGGAATAGTGCCCCATCATTGGTATCAGTGGGAGGAATAGTGCCCCATCATTGGTATCAGTGGGAGGAATAGTGCCCCATTGTTGGTATCAGTGGGAGGAATAGTGCCCCATCATTGGTATCAGTGGGAGGAATAGTGCCCCATCATTGGGATCAGTGGGAGGAATAGTGCCCCATCATTGGTATCAGTGGGAGGAATAGTGCCCCATCATTGGTATCAGTGGGAGGAATAGTGCCCCATCATTGGTATCAGTGGGAGGAATAGTGCCCCATCATTGGGATCAGTGGGAGGAATAGTGCCCCATCATTGGTATCAGTGGGAGGAATAGTGCCCCATCATTGGGATCAGTGGGAGGAATAGTGTCCCATCATTGGTATCAGTGGGAGGAATAGTGCCCCATCAGTGGTATCAGTGGGAGGAATAGTGCCCCAACGTTGGGATCAGTGGGAGGAATAGTGCCCCAATGTTGGGATCAGTGGGAGGAATAGTGCCCCATCATTGGGATCAGTGGGAGGAATAGTCCCCCATCATTGGGATCAGTGGGAGGAATAGGGCCCCAATGGCCAGATAAAGGCTAGCAAAGGGCCACAGTTTGGGGCCCCCAGGTCTATCACAAAAAATACATTTAAGTTTTTGGTTGTAACATGAAAAAAATTTGGAAAATTACAAGGGGTATGAATACTTTTTCAAGGCACTGTAGGAGAGAGGCTACAGGCCATATTTGTGTCACTCTTCCCCAATCATTTCAGATGCCACTCCTGTTTTCGGTTTGCTTTGGAATTTCAGCTGGTGTGCCGGGAATGATAAGAAATTAATGATAAAGTCAAGTTTTTTTTTTTTTCTGTTGGCCCGGAGCTCTTGTTTAACATTCTCCGTAATGGGTTTATCAGCACTCAATGCGGTTTAATGGTGTTAAAAAATGTAATTTGTTAATGAGACTAATTGTCCCCCTGTGAGGGAAGCTTAATGATCCAAGCGTAGCATGCCGGGCGATCTCAGGAGTGCGCCAGAGCGAATGGCGCCGTAACGCGGCGACAGATCTGCAGCGCCGTAGGCGTGGTGTCCCGCAGCCTTTTGCTAACAGCTTGTACCGGAGGAAATGTTCTTGTGAGATGAAAGGCGATCCAGACAGAGCCTGCTGGAACCATCCGACCGTCCCCGCAGCCAAATCCGCCCATCTGAGCAAAGGCAGAAACGAAAACCAGCTCCCCGGGGAAGAAGAGAACTGCGAGACTTATCACAGGGTGTCTATCTGCATGCCATATGCGTCTCCGCAGCCAATCGTCATTTGTATCCTTAAAGCAGCATTAAACCCAGAAGCAAACATTTATTATACTGTATATTGCAGCTTACCAATTCTTAGATGTGACGGCTGCATTCATTTTCTTTATTAGGCTTTCTTTCCTTTTATTTTCATCTGGTAATCCAGCCTGCAAGTCTGTTGTTTTTCAAAAGAACATACTGTCCTACAGATGTATCGGTTTACAGGGATGAGACAAACCATTTACCACCGACAGGTTACAACGATCAGCTTTTTATTTATTTATGTAAAAAACCTTTATCTCACATTAAAAAAAAACTTGTGTAACTGGAGTGTGAGCTTTAACCTGCTAGTGTATCTAAATCAGCTAGAACATCTAACCCTGCCCTCCCCCCAGACTGACAACGTTATCGTCCAAAAGGTTCCCCCTGTGCTACTTCATCCAGAGTGGGGGTACTCGAATTCAGGAGGCGTGTTACCGGCCAGATCACCAGGTGAAAACAGAGAGGGAAACAAAAAGGCTAAAAAAGAAAACTAAAGAACACACATACAGTGCCTTGCGAAAGTATTCGGCCCCCTTGAACTTTTCAACCTTTTGCCACATTTCAGGCTTCAAACATAAAGATATAAAATTTTAATTTTTTGTAAAGAATCACCAACAAGTGGGACACAATTGTGAAGTGGAACGAAATCTATTGGATATTTTAAACTTTTTTAGCAAATAAAAAACTGAAAAGTGGTGCGTGCAAAATTATTCGGCCCCTTTACTTTCAGTGCAGCAAACTCACTCCAGAAGTTCAGCGAGGATCTCTGAATGATCCAATGTTGTCCTAAATGACTGATGGTGATAAATAGAATCCACCTGTGTGTAATCAAGTCTCTGTATAAATGCACCTGCTCTGTGATAGTCTCAGGGTTCTGTTGAAAGCGCAGAGAGCATCATGAAGACCAAGGAACACACCAGGCAGGTCCGTAATTATGTTGTGGAGAAGTTTAAAGCCGGATTTGGATACAAAAAGATTTCCCAAGCTTTAAACATCCCAAGGAGCACTGTGCAAGCGATCATTTTGAAATGGAAGGAGTATCAGACCACTGCAAATCTACCAAGACCTGGCCGTCCCTCTAAACTTTCAGCTCAGACAAGGAGAAGACTGATCAGAGATGCAGCCAAGAGGCCCATGATCACTCTGGATGAACTGCAGAGAACTACAGCTGAGGTGGGAGAGTCTGTCCATAGGACAACAATCAGTCGTACACTGCACAAATCTGCCCTTTATGGAAGAGTGGCAAGAAGAAAGACATTTCTCAAAGATATCCATAAAAAGTCTCGTCTAAAGTTTGCCACAAGCCACCTGGGAGACACACCAAACATGTGGAAGAAGGTGCTCTGGTCAGATGAAACCAAAATCCAACTTTTTGCCCACAATGCAAAACGATATGTTTGACGTAAAAGCAACACAGCTCATCACCCTCAACACACCATCCCCACTGTCACACATGGTGGTGGCAGCATCATGGTTTGGGCCTGCTTTTCTTCAGCAGGGACAGGGAAGATGGTTAAAATTGAGGGGAAGATGGATGCAGCCAAATACAGGACCATTCTGGATGAAAACCTGTTGGAGTCTGCAAAAGACCTGAAACTGGGACGGAGATTTATCTTCCAACAAGACAATGATCCCAAACATACAGCAAAATCTACAAAGGAATGGTTCACAAATAAACGTATCCAGGTGTTAGAATGGCCAAGTCAAAGTCCAGACCTGAATCCAATCGAGAAGCTGTGGAAAGAGCTGAAAACTGCTGTTCACAAACGCTCTCCATCCAACCTCACTGAGCTCCAGCTGTTTTGCAAGGAAGAATGGGCAAGAATTTCAGTCTCTCGATGTGCAAAACTGATAGAGACACCCCAAGCGACTTGCAGCTGTAATCGCAGCAAAAGGTGGCTCTGCAAAGTATTAACGCAAGGGGGCCGAATAATTTTGCACGCCCCACTTTTCATTTTTTTATTAGTTAAAAAAGTTTCAAAAATCCAATAGATTTCGTTCCACTTCACAATTGTGTCCCACTTGTTGGTGATTCTTCACAAAAAATAAAAATTTTATATCTTTATGTTTGAAGCCTGAAATGTGGCAAAAGGTTGAAAAGTTCAAGGGGGCCGAATACTTTCGCAAGGCACTGTAGTTAAGCAGCAACTCACTAAATCAAAGTATACCTAAACCCAATCAATAAACATGTCATTTTAAAAGTCATTTTTAATATTTTAAAATTTGCAGCATTCTTGAAAATATTCCCTGGTGATCCTGGGTGACAACGCTCTGTCCCTGCCTCCGAAATGAGCTCTTGCATTGTCACCCGGTTGCATGTGCTTCCACTGTGGGACGTTGGGGGGTGGGGGGCACTGTGGAAGTAGAGGGCTCTCAGAAGGCCTAGGGGCACTGTTGGAGTTTGGGAGCACAATAAAGGGCTGGAGGTTGTGCAGAAAGCTGGGAGGCACTGTGGGAGGCTAGGGAGTACTGTGAGCGGTTGGGAGGGGGGGGGGCATTGTGGAAATAGAAGACGTTGCTGAAGACGTCAATGACGAAACACGCACGATGGAGCCACGCAAACTACTTCACTTCCGGGAGACTCGATCGCGTGGAGCGCAGTTGGAACGCACGCCGCGCGTCCACCGACCGGGTCCCCATATAGACAAAACGCTAAAGGTGATTATAAGCTGCAAAGAACTCTTTTGGAAAAACCTTGGTCCCTTGGCCCCTCTTAGAAGGGATATATGAACTTTTCAGACTAAAACATATTGGAATAGCCTTATTATAATTGCATTGCATTCCTGTATTAAGTCGGATAGATAATCTGATAAAATGTATTTTCCTTTTTTTTATTTATTTGTTTGGACTTTTGTACTTGTTTTTACTTTATAAAAAAAATAATGTAATAAAATGGAAACTGTTTTTTCAAATACTACACTATGGAGGCCACTCTTTGTTTTCTATGAGGACTAAAATTAGAGATAATTGGTCTTGCTACTACCCTGTTTCCCCTAAAATAAGACCTAGCGTGATTGTCGACAATGGCTGCAATATAAGCCCTACCCCCCAAATAAGCCCTAGTTAAAGTCCTTCTATGTCTTATTCTCAGGGTAGGGCTTATTTTTGGGGAAAGAGGGTGGGGTTTATTTGGGGGGTAGGGCTTATATTGCAGCCATCACCGATACACTCATGCTAGGTCTTATTTTAGGGGAAACAGGGTAACAAGAAGGATATATTTTTTGAATCTGACCCATGGAATTGTATGTATGGTGCCTGAAGCTGAGAGAGCTGAGCCGGTACATCTATAAGGGAGCTGATCTACATGCATATTACCCCTGCAGGGGGTGTAAATATTTGGTGAGTGGGGACCCATGTGGGGGAGCACTCGAGTCAACTGAAGATTAAATGAGCACGAAAGTCACTTTATGAATTTTTTGCTGGACTTTTTGCACATTTAAGAACTACGGTTGTGGACACTAATTGGTTTTCTTTTTTCATTTTGCACATAGACTGTTGCACACATATATAACCATATATATTTTTTGTGTTTGGGTCCTACCTGATTATTAGTTTTTAGCTTTTTGGTCTTTTGTTTTTTTAGGTAACCTCTGGACTTTCTGCGATAAAGATAGGCTGTATAACTGCATATGAATGATAGTTATTGCTAATTGCACTGTTTAGCACGTATATGGTACACATTTCTTTTTAGATTGAGCACTTCTGGCACTTTATAATTGCAAACAAGCAAGCATATGTAAGTGGTACTACACTATACACTATTGGAGTAAGTACATGTAAGTGGTACTACACTATACACTATTGGAATAAGTACATGTAAGTGGTACTACACTATACACTATTGGAGTAAGTACATGTAAGTGGTACTACACTATACACTATTAGAGTAAGTACATGTAAGTGGTACTACACTATACACTATTGGAGTAAGTACATGTAAGTGGTACTACACTATACACTATTAGAGTAAGTACATGTAAGTGGTACTACACTATACACTATTGGAGTAAGTACATGTAAGTGGTACTACACTATACACTATTAGAGTAAGTACATGTAAGTGGTACTACACTATACACTATTGGAGTAAGTACATGTAAGTGGTACTACACTATACACTATTGGAGTAAGTACATGTAAGTGGTACTACACTATACACTATTAGAGTAAGTACATGTAAGTGGTACTACACTATACACTATTGGAGTAAGTACATGTAAGTGGTACTACACTATACACTATTGGAGTAAGTACATGTAAGTGGTACTACACTATACACTATTGGAATAAGTACATGTAAGTAGTACTACACTCAGGGCCGTCTTTAAGGCAGGGCAAAATGGGCAGCTGCCCTGGGCCCTGTCATTGTTGTGGGGCCCACAGCAGCTGGCTTATACTTGCCAACTATCCTAGTTTAAATTCCCTTGTCCCTTGAAGTTTTAGTCCCTTGCTGTGTCCTGCAGATCCTGTGTTTACATGTAAATAACCGGCATTGATATGTAAATAGCAGCAGCATTCATATGTAAATATCTGCATCTGGCAGCATAGCTATGTAAGTAAAGGCGCCATTCATATGTATATGATGCCCCCTGCAGTGAGGAGATGATGTGCTGCAACCTCTAGCAACCAATCAGTGAGCAGTATTACTGCACAGTAATCTCTAGCAACCAATCAACAAGCAGAAATCATGTGCTGTAACCTCTAGCAACTAATCAGTGAGCCGTAATGTGTGGTGTAACCTCTAGCAACCAGTTGGTAAGCAGTAATGATACACTGTAACCTCTGGCAACCAATCGCAATCGCTGTCTGATCTCATACAGTAAACAGATTTTAAGTCTAGCTGCTATTTATTGTATATCTCAGAGCAGGTGGAGAGTGAAATTGTATGGGGGGGTGGCCAAGAAAACGTTTGCCCAGGGTCCAATCAATATTAAAGACGGCCTTGACTACACTATACACTATTGGAGTAAATACATGTAAATGGTACTACACTATACACTATTGGAGATATAGAGATTAATAGTGTATAGCTTAGTATGCGCAGTTCCCTGCTAAGCTGGTAAATATGATGCCCTAAAAATTCACAGAGGGTTCATTTGTAATTCTCTGTGAATTAAGCTCATGTTATTGAAAATTTGATACTAAATTAGAAATACATAATTAAGTCTTTTTTAGAGAAAGTATATATATGTTGTATAATAGGTTCTTGGATCCTTACATTGTTTGTTGAATATCTTTTATAAATCCTTAGCCCCGTTGCTCTTTATCGGAAATATCTGGGGTATAATAGTAAGATATAGGCCCATATACCAGGTAGCGCCAACAACCCCATTCTAGTATATAAACAATTGTGGAAATAGAGGTCTCTCTAAAGTTCTAGGGGCACCGTCAGACACTGTTGGAGGTTGGGGGCACAATGGGAGTTGATAAGCACTGTGGGAAGTTGGCAGGCACTTTGGGACATTTTTGGAGGTTGTGGGGCACTTTGAGAGCTGGAAGGTTGGGGAGCTCTGTGGGAGGGGGGTGGGCACTAAGACACTGTTGGAGGTTGGAGGCTGGTTGGAGGTTGGAGGCTTGAGGCTCTGTAGAAGGCTGGGAGGAGCTGTGGGTGGTTGAGGGGGGCACTGTAAGCACAGCTTTCAAGAGACCCAGGGGCACTGTTGAAGGTTGGCAGCACTACAAAGGGCTAGTTGCAGTGCAGAAAGCTGGGGGGGGGGGGGGGCACTGTGGGAGGCTAGGCAGCACTATAGGAGGTTTGGTGGGGGGGGAATTGTGAAAAAGGTTTAGGGGCACTGTGGGACACTGTTGGAGGTTGGGGCACTAAGGGAGCTGGGAGGTTGGAGGGCACTGTTGGAGGTTGGAGGCACTATGGCAGGCTAGAGGCTCTATAGAAGGCAGGGAGGCATTGTGGGAGGTTGGGGGGGGGCACTGTGGAGATGTATAGCTTTCAGAAGGCCTAGGGGCACTGTGGGCAGCTGTTGGAGGTTGGGAGCACTATAAGGGGCTGGAGGCTGTGCAGAAAGCTGTGAGGCACTGTCGGAGGCTAGGCAGTACAGTGGAAGGTTGGGAGCCATTGTGGAAATAGAGGTCTTTCAGAAGGCTTTAGAGAACTGTGGGACACTGTTGGAGGTTGAGGGCAACTAACTATGGGAGCTGGAAGATTGGGGGGCACTGTGGAAGAATAGGGGGACACTGTTGGAGGTTGGGGACACTATGGATTTAGACAGCTTTCAGAAGACCTAGGGGCACTGTGGGACAGTATGGGAAGTTTGAGGGGCACCTTCTGAGGTTAGGCGATCTGCAGCTGGATGTGGACCTGGATGGAAAGAGGACTAGAACAGGGTGACCAGACGTCCCTGGACTGAGAACACTGTCCCGGAGTCAGTCTGTCCCTGGTTTGTCCTCGGATTGCAGGGGCGGCCCTAGGAAATGGACTGATCCTTGCAGGGTGCTAAGGCAGAGGGGGGCGCTGAAGCCGGTGGCATACCAATGGGGGTCGGTCCGCCCTGATACCACACACTGTGGGGTGTCAGGCCAGCGTCGCCTACTGTGACCACTTTAATTTGAGTTGCCGGGTGCCCGCTGTCACACAAGTCCTGCCTCCTGGTTTGGCTCCTTTGGTAGACAGCACACTTGCACAATTCATATTAAAGCTGTCACAGCGGACAACGCCGGCCAGACACCCCCTAGTGTGTGGCACCAGGGTGGAGCACCCCCCATTGCTATGCCACTGTAGTGCGCTCTTGAGCCCCGCATTGTTTATGTAGCACTCTCCTGAGCCCTGCATTCTTTATGTAGTGTGCTCTTGAAACCTGCATTTTTTATGTAGCGCGCTCCTGAGCACTGCATTCCTTATGTAGTGCACTCTTGAGCCCTGCATTCTTTATGTAGTGTGCTCCTGAGCCCTGCATTCCTTATGTAGTGCACTCTTGAGCCCTGCATTCTTTATGTAGCATGCTCCTGAGCCCTGCATTTTTTATGTAGTGTGCTTTTGAGCCCTGCATTCCTTATGTAGTATGCTCTTGAGCCCTGCATTCTTTATGTAGCGTGCTCCTAAACCCTGCATTCTTTATGTAGCGTGCTCCTGAGCCCTGCACTCCTTATATAGTGCGCTCTTGAGCCTTGCATTCTTTATGTAGCGTGCTCCTGAGCCCTGCATTCTTTATGTAGCGTGTTCCTGAGCCCTGCATTCTTTATGTAGCGTGCTCCTGAGCCCTGCATTCTTTATGTAGTGCGCTCTTGAGCCCTGCATTCTTTATGTAGTGTGCTCCTATGCCCTGCATTCTTTATGTAGCATACTCCTGAGCCCTGCATTCTTTATGTAGTGCGCTCTTGAGCCTTGCATTCTTTATGTAGCGCGCTCTTGAGCCCTGCATTCTTTATGTAGCGTGTTCCTGAGCCCTGCATTCTTTATATAGCGTGCTCCTGAGCCCTGCATTCTTTATGTAGCGTGCTCCTGAGCCCTGCATTCTTTATGTAGTGCGCTCTTGAGCCCTGCATTCTTTATGTAGTGTGCTCCTATGCCCTGCATTCTTTATGTAGCACACTCCTGAGCCCTGCATTCTTTGTGTAGCATGCTCCTATGCCCTGCATTCTTTATGTAGCACGCTCCAGAGCCCTGCATTCTTTATGTAGCATGCTCCTGAGCCCTGCATTCCTTATGTAGTGTACTCTTGAGCCCTGCATTTTTTTTGTAGCACGCTCCTGAGCCCTGCATTCTTTATGTAGCACGCTCCTGAGCCCTGCATTCTTTATGTAGTGTGCTTTTGAGCCCTGCATTCTTTATGTAGTGCGCTCTTGAGCTCTGCATTCTTTATGTAGCGTGCTCCTAAACCCTGCATTCTTTATGTAGCGTGCGCCTGAGCCCTGCATTCTTTATGTAGCGTTCTCCTGAGCCCTGCATTCTTTATGTAGTGCGCTCTTGAGCCCTGCATTCTTTATGTAGCCCGCTCCTGAGCCCTGCATTCTTTATGTAGTGGGCTCCTATGCCCTGCATTCTTTATGTAGTGTGTTCCTATGCCCTGCATTCTTTATGTAGCCCGCTCCTGAGCCCTGCATTCTTTATGTAGCGCGCTCCTGAGCCCTGCATTCCTTATGTAGTGCGCTGTTGAGCCCTGCATTCTTTCTGTAGCACGCTCCTGAGCCCTGCACTCTGTTTTTTCTCTGTCTTATCTTCATAACATTTGGTAGTCATATCTCATATTCTAAGTAGTATCTTTTTTTTTTAAATGTGAGAAATAAGGTAAATATAATACAATCATTACATAAAATACATACCACATACACTGCATATATAATTTCAGGAAAATATAGTTTACCATTTGTCATTAAAAGAAAATATGTCCCCAGATTTCATTTTAAACATCTGGTCACCTTAACTTTTATCCGTGGTATGGGCCCCCTACCTGCCTTCCTTTGATATATTGAATTACTTTAAATCAGCATGGAGGATTCTGCTGGGAATTTAAAGGACAGAACATCTAAAGGCAATAAAGCCATAGATATAGTTTAGCTTGCATTGCCGGCCATGTGCCCGTGGGCTAATTTCTTCTTTTATGCCCTTCACTGGATGAACCGTAGGACATCTGAGAAGCAGAAATGTCAGATAATAGAGAAGAATAGTTCAGGGTCAGACATACGGAGAACATCTCAAGACCTTCTGAAATATGTAAAATGTTACAAGACCCTCTTTCATTCCAGGTCAGTCTATATTCTCCCTTTAAATGTTTTCCTTTATAAATACAGTGGCGGGATTCTTGAGCACAATGGAGTCTTGTTAATGCTGAAGAATGTGGCCCCCGGGGGCCAGTCATAAACGTACCTGTGACCCAACGAAAGCAGCACATGGGTGCTGTGATCAGTCCACAGGGTAAGGTCGAACATTTACACCCAGTTCTTTCATTATAAAACACGCAGATAGGATCAGGCCTGTACTGGCCATCGGGACTACTGGGAGATTCCTGGTGGGCCGATTGGCTCAGTGGGCCGCTGGGCCGGTTTTCAGTTTGAGTTATATTGTGTTTTTTATTTTTAACGCCGGTGGCGGCCGGGGCTGCGGCTCCGCTACAGCACCTGGGCCGGCACGCAAGTACCACCCCCTGATGACGCTGCCACTCACTCCCCTAACCTTACTGGCAGCCTCCTTGTCCCAGTGCCGTGACGTCACACACGGACGGAGGGCGGAGGCGGCCCGGGGATATGGGAGGAGCCCGCGCTTAGCTGCTTGGCCTGGAAGTGAAGAGAAAGCGCCGCTGAGGAGGAACGAGAACATTGCTCCAGACAGCTCCAGAACTCCACTCCAGACAGCAGCACAGACAGGGTCAGTGTCCAGGGACAAAGAAATCCATCACCTCACCAGTGTCATCAAGTAAGCACTAAATAAGATAATCAACTGCAGGCTGCATGTCTATGATATCTGTAATGTGCAGCATGGCGGGGGGAGGGGGTAGGGGTAAATGTACTGCCAATTTCCACGGTAATTGATTAATAATTTAATATCACTGTCCACGGTAATTGATTAATAATTTAATGTCACTGGTCATGGTAATTGATTAATAATTTATTGTCACTGTCCATGGTAATTGATTAATAATTTATTGTCACTGGTCATGATAATTGATAATTTATTGTCACTGGTCACAATAATTGATTAATAATTTAATATCACTGTCCACGGTAATTGATTAATAATTTAATGTCACTGGTCATGGTAATTGATTAATAATTTATTGTCACTGTCCATGGTAATTGATTAATAATTTATTGTCACTGGTCATGATAATTGATAATTTATTGTCACTGGTCACAATAATTGATTAATAATTTATTGTCACTGTCCACGGTAATTGATTAATAATTGAATATCCTTGTTCATGGTAATTGATTAATAATTTAATATCACTGTCCACGGTAATTGATTAATAATTTATTGTCACTGTCCACAGTAATTGATTAATAATTTAATGTCACTGGTCATGGTAATTGATTAATAATTTATTGTCACTGTCCACGGTAATTGATTAATAATTTAATGTCACTGGTCATGGTAATTGATTAATAATTTATTGTCACTGTCCACGGTAATTGATTAATAATTTAATGTCACTGGTCATGGTAATTGATTAATAATTTATTGTCACTGTCCATGGTAATTGATTAATAATTTATTGTCACTGGTCATGATAATTGATAATTTATTGTCACTGGTCACAATAATTGATTAATAATTTATTGTCACTGTCCACGGTAATTGATTAATAATTGAATATCCTTGTTCATGGTAATTGATTAATAATTTAATATCACTGTCCACGGTAATTGATTAATAATTTATTGTCACTGTCCACAGTAATTGATTAATAATTTAATGTCACTGGTCATGGTAATTGATTAATAATTTATTGTCACTGTCCACGGTAATTGATTAATAATTTAATGTCACTGGTCATGGTAATTGATTAATAATTTATTGTCACTGTCCACGGTAATTGATTAATAATTTAATGTCACTGGTCATGGTAATTGATTAATAATTTATTGTCACTGTCCACGGTAATTGATTAATAATTTATTGTGACTGGTCACGATAATTGATAATTTATTGTCACTGGTCACAATAATTGATTAATAATTTATTGTCACTGGTCACGGTAATTGATAATTTATTGTCACTGGTCATGGTAATTGATAATTTATTGTCACTGGTCATGGTAATTGATAATTTATTGTCACTGTCCACGGTAATTGATTAATAATTTATTGTCACTGGTCACGGTAATTGATTAATAATTTATTGTCACTGGTCATAGTTATTGATTAATAATACATTCTTTTGCGCAATTGCGTATAGTTTTATATACTGTTTTTGTGTGTGTTTGCAAAATTAAAGTGGGCCGGTCTGGATGAAGTCCAGGGCCAAATTTTTGTCCCAGTCCAGCCCTGGATAGGATTAATGTCCTATATTATAAGCATCTAGATCCCGGGTGCCATTCTTGCCACGCAGCACACCTATTGTGTGGAACTTCAATGCCCCTGCTGAGAGGGGTCTGTGTTTTCCTGCTGTCTTTTACCATCTCCCGTAGCATGTCTGCAGTCTATGACCATCTCCTGGAATATATCTGCAGTCTCTAAATATCCCCTGTAGTATGTCTGCAGTCTCTGACCATCTTCTGTAGTGTGTCTGCAGTCTCTGATCATCTCATGTAGTATGTCTGCAGTCTCTGATCATCTCCTGTAGTGTGTCTGTAGTCTCTGAATATTCCCTGTAGTGTGTCTGCAGTCTCTGACCATCTCATGTAGTATGTCTGCAGTCTCTGATCATCTCCTGTAGTGTGTCTGTAGTCTCTGAATATTCCCTGTAGTATGTCTGCAGTCTCTGACCATCTCCTGTAGTATGTCTGCAGTCTCTGACCATCTCCTGTAGTATGTCTGTAGTCTCTGACCATCTCCTGTAGCGTGTCTGCAGTCTCTGATCATCTCCTGTAGTACATCTGCAGTCTCTGATCATCTCCTGTAGTACATCTGCAGTCTCTGATCATCTCCTGTAGCGTGTCTGCAGTCTCTGACCATCTCCTGTAGCGTGTCTGCAGTCTCTGACCATCTCCTGTAGCGTGTCTGCAGTCTCTGACCATCTCCTGTGTTATGTCTGCAGTCTCTGACCATCTCCTGTAGTATGTCTGCAGTCTCTGACCATCTCCTGTATTGTATGTCTGCAGTCTCTGACCATCTCCTGTAGTATGTCTGCAGTCTCTGGCCATCTCCTGTAGTATGTCTGCAGTCTCTGACCATCTCCTGTAGTATGTCTGCAGTCTATGACCATCTCCTGTAGTATATCTGCAGTCTCTGAATATGCCCTGTAGTATGTCTGCAGTCTCTGACCATCTTCTGTAGTATGTCTGCAGTCTATGACCATCTCCTGTAGTATGTCTGCAGTCTATGACCATCTCCTGTAGTATGTCTGCAGTCTCTGACCATCTTCCTGTAGTATGTCTGCAGTCTCTGACCATCTCCTGTAGTGTGTCTGCAGTCTCTGACCATCTCCTGTAGTATATCTGCAGTCTCTGAATATGCCCTGTAGTATGTCTGCAGTCTCTGACCATCTTCTGTAGTATGTCTGCAGTCTATGACCATCTCCTGTAGTATGTCTGCAGTCTATGACCATCTCCTGTAGTATGTCTGCAGTCTCTGACCATCTTCCTGTAGTATGTCTGCAGTCTCTGACCATCTCCTGTAGTGTGTCTGCAGTCTCTGACCATCTCCTGTAGTGTGTCTGCAGTCTCTGACCATCTCCTGTAGTGTGTCTGCAGTCTCTGACCATCCTATTTGTGTTGATAGAGGACTTGTGCAAATTTCTTTCCTGCAACCCATGGTTACAGGAAAGAAATTTTCTCTGCGTATGACCGGCCTTACTGTATCTTCCACTCCAGACAAAAACACTCGCTGTCCACTTTGTTGGGTACACCTGTTCATTTGCTTGGTAACACAAATTGCTAATCAGCCAATCACATGGGAGCAACTCAATGCATTTAGGCATCTACATGAGGCGAAGACGACTTGCTGAAGTTCAACCTGAGCATCAGAATGGGGGAAGAAAGGGGATTGAAGTGACTTTGAACGTGGCGTGGTTGTTGGTGCCAGACAGGCTGGTCTGAGTATTTCAAAAACTGCTAAATCTACTGGGATTTTCACACACACACACACACACACATCTCTCTGGTTTACAGAGAATGGTGAGTAAAAAGAGAAAATATCCAGTGAGCAGCAGTTGTGTGCAGGAAAATACCTTGTTGATGTCAGAGGTCAGAGGAGAATGGGCAGAGGTCACTGTCCTCCAATGGCCTCCACACTCACCACATCTCATCCAATAGATCACCTTTGGGATGTGGTGGAATGGGAGATTGACATGATGGATGTGCAGCCGACAAATCTCCAGCAACTGTGTGATGTTATCATGTCACTATGGAGCAAAATCTCTGTTTCCAACACCTTGTTGTATCTATGCCACCAACAATGAAGGCAAAAGGGGGTCCAATCCAGGACTAGCAAGGTGTACCTAATAAAGTGGCCGGTGAGTACAGTATATTGAGCAAGCCATCTATTCACCAAGAAGCGATATATACAATGTATCTTTTTACTGTGAAAAGTCCCCCCAAGGCTGTTAGAACCCCAGAAGAATCACAATTCTTATCAAACAACAATCTAGGGGGAAATCATGTACAGAATAAGACAGCCCAGGGATATCCTGCCAGAGCCTGCAGTCCGACCCATTCTGTCACTGTGGGTTTAGGTTCTCAGAGGATGACGGGTGCTGGGCTGAGCTCCTCAGTTTGAACCCAGGCATCAGGGGGTGGGTGAGCAAGAATCGCAGCAGGTGGACAGGGCACAGGGGGCAGCATTTATTGGGCTCTGTTGGAACTCCTCCATAGGAACACCCACTAATTGGGCTTCATACAGGGGTGGAGCTCACAGCCCAACATACAAGACATGAAGGTGTACTTTTTCCAAATGGTTCTTTTTTGTTTCTAAAGCACAGATGAACAATTAAACCGAACATTTCCTCAGTCTTCTCTCCCCTGGCCCTAATTAGCACCTCTGACCTCCCTGGCTACATGCTTGCAATAATAAAGCTAGACACAGCCAGGCAACAAAGCATTTTTAGCAGACAGCCAACCCATGCACCCATGAGTAGACATTTGTTGTAAAGAGATGACCATGTAAAGTTTGTCTGATACTATGATCCTTTTTTTATGTACTTTCTTTCTTGTATTATACCAGGGGGTCTCCAAAATTCCTAAACTAAGGTCCTTCAGACTTTAGAGGCCAAACTGCGGTCAGTGGGTGTAATCAAAATTACATAGCAACTGTGGTCAGTGGAGGTGGAATGGTGCCCCATCATTGGTGTCCGTGAGAGGAATAGTGCCCCATCATTGGTGTCAGTTGGAAAATAGTGCCCCATCATTGGTGTCATTGGGGAGAACCGTGCCCCATTATTGGTGTCATTGGGCAGAATAGTGCCCCATCTTTGATACTGGGGAAAAGAAAAGGGGTTTGGGACTTTATAAATGAATGTGCCTCCATCCACGATAATGGAAATATATGGAAGCAGGGTTTGGGACTTTCCATGCCCAGAGCCCTCAGCTTTCCATGCCTATGCCCAGACTCATAGCTGGTCTGTAAGTATGAGTGGGGGACCTACCTCTTGAACTTGTTTTTCTTTCCCCTTTTTTTATATTTTTATATACTTACCCAATTTATATTTACTTTCAAAATTTTTATAGACACCAATCCTGCATCTGTTCCTGAAGAGCGGCACTTTAGTCACGAAACGCGTCAAGATATTAGATGCTCCTCCTTATACATCTTAAGATCAGTGGCGTAACTAGAACCTTTAGGGCCCCGATGCAAGAAACCATGAAGGGCCCCCCTGAACCCCAGCCAGGGCCCTTCTCTCCGAGTCTGGCGGTGGAACTCCAGGGCGTGGTCACAGGTATGACCTTTGTGAGCCCTGTAGTTCCATCACTGGTATCAGTAGTTTTTATTTATTTATTTTTTTACATTTTTAGGTGCCCCATTGGGGGACTGTCCCTAGGCAGGATGGGGTCCCCGTCCCCAGAAGAGATGAGGTCCTTTTTCTCCAGGGCAGATGAAGTTACTGCCCCCAGGTGAGAAGGGGTCCCTGTCCCCAGGGGAGGTGGGGGTCCCTGTCCCCAGGGGAGGTGGGGGTCCCTGTCCCCAGGGGGATATGGAAGGGGTATGTAATAGTGTGTGCTAGCTGCCTATGCTGCTGCCGGCCATATGTGGAGGGGGCTGCATGGGCCCCCTGCATCACAGGGCCCAGTTGCGGTCACGACTGCTGCACCCCCTATAGTTACGCCCCTGCTTAAGATTATTAACAACATCATGTTTCTTTGGATCATACCAATTTCAATTATGTTATTTACTGTGGAGACATGTTATAATGAGGCTGGCATTTTTTCATGATGCTATTACTGTGAACCATTACGCTGTTACGCCATTATGCCATCATATTATTATGTTATAGAATATAAGTTTTCTTATGCTACTATTTTATATGTATCATGTTAATATATTATGAACGATATGTGGTCGTATTTATGATATATCCACCAGACACATCTGTCTCCCTGGCTGCATGTTTCGTATGAAGTCCCAAACCCTGCTCCCGTATATTTCCATTTCTGATATTAGTCGAAAGAAAAGTGCTCCATTGTTAGTGTCAGTGGGGAAACTAGTGCCCCATCATTGGTGCCATTGGGGAGAATAGTACCTCATCATTGGTGCCATTGGGGGTAATATTGCCCCATCATTGGTGTCATTAGGGAGAATAGTGCCCCATCACTGGTGCCATTGGGCAGAATTGTGCCTCTCTCACTGTACACAATCCAGGGAACAGCCGCTCGCAACTGGACTCTTTAACTGTTGGATAAATCCTTAAATTTGGGTTTAGCAGCCAACAGGTAATTCTAGAATTCAAAGTCTCTCACACAGACTTGGTTGGAAACTTGGTTACAACTGGAAGGGTAGAAGTAGGAACTTTTCTTACTGCACCAGAATCTTTCACCCGGTCCGGCGATACCGTAAGAATTGTGGATTCAACCAATGTCCATGGCAGCTCAGCTTCCAGGTTCTTACCGAGCAGCCAGCCTTGTGCGTGGCTCTCTCACTGAAGAGTCCTCTCCTGGTCACGTGTAGAGTTGCTGGACCTCTCCAAACCCGAGACGGCACCGGAACCCCTTAGAATCCTCCTTCCAGTTACTGTGCCTCGAACTAGCCAGTTCTGAGGCTCGGAAACGGATGGATCCGCACCCCAGGCCATGAGGGCCCCCGGGGGCTGGTCAGGAGGACCAGGACCACGGGAGTCAGCAACAACTTCTAGACCAGAACCACGTGACTTCAGCACCTTAACTACCCCTTCCCGGATTACGCAGTGAGACAAACGCGCCCACTGATTGGTTCTGAGAAAGAGATTGGTAACCAATGCGTCCAACCAGACTGCGTTCTATACCCTCCCACAGGTGTACAACCCCCACCTATGATCAGGCAGAGCTTCTATACAGCCCAGCCAAACTGATGCCAAAGTACAATTTAGCACAATTAGTCCCAAAACTCATTATAGTTTTGAGCAAAAACTAAATTTAAACATATAGCGTGTACTCGTTAGAAGTACCGGCGCTACAAGTAGAAAGAAAAGTGCCCCACTGTTGGTGTCAGAGGGAGGAATAGTGCCCCATCACTGGTGTTAGTGTGAGGAATAGTTCCCCATCATTAGTATCAGTGGGAGGAATAGTGCCCCATCATTGGTGTCAGTGAATGGAATAGTGCCCTATCATTGGCATCAGTAGGAGGAATAGTGCCCCATCATTGGTGTCAGCGGGAGAAATAGTGTCCTGTCATTGGTATCAGTGTGTGGAATAGTGCCCCATCATTGGTGTCGATGGAAGGAATAGTGTTCTGTCATTGGTGTCAGTGTGAGGAACAGTAATCCATCATTGGTATCAGTGGGAGGAATAGTGCCCCATCATTGGTGTCAGTGAATGGAATAGTGCCCCATCATTGGCACCAGTAGGAGGAATAGTGCCCCATCATTGGTGTCAGCGGGAGAAATAGTGTCCTGTCATTGGTATCAGTGTGTGGAATAGTGCCCCATCATTGGTGTCGATGGAAGGAATAGTGTCCTGTCATTGGTGTCAGTGTGAGGAATAGTAATCCATCATTGGTATCAGTGGGAAGAATAGTGCCCCATCATTGGTGTTAGTGGGAGGAATAGTGCCCCATCATTGGTGTCAGTGTGAAGAATAGTAATCCATAATTGGTGTCAGTGGGAGGAATAGTGCCCCATCATTGGTGTCAGTGGGAGGAATAGTGCCCCATCATTGGTGTCAGTGGGAGGAATTGTGCCCCAAGGGTCAGCTAAAGGCAAGCACAGGGCCATAGTTCTGAGAACACTGTATTATGTAGAAGACATAATTTGGATTCAGGTTTTTGCATTGTCCATCAGTCCCTGGTCCCCCCTGTTGTGCTGCAGAAGATGAGGAGGTGAGTGTGTTACCCCAATCAGCAAAGGACCCCCAAGATCTGGCTGCAGCCAGCTGGGTTGAATCTCAGTCCATCCAGCCCGGCCGGCTCCCCTCTTCTGCTGGGAATACAAAGTATCGGAGAGGGTGAAGGTAATCAGACGGGAGCAGAGAAGGCAGTAATGATTTACCGCGCAATGAGCCAGGGAATATTTTTCCCCATTCACACGTGTTAATGAGATCTTTTATAGGCAGATATTCCTCCTGACTTCACAAATCAATTACCAACCACACACAGCACCCCATACAATTCCTATAATCTACTCCGTCCATGGCGGCTCGGTTATCACCAGGCGGGGGCTTAAATCTGACCTCCTTCCTTCCTTTCAGTCTTGCACAGTTGCACCGGATCTTCTCCTGGACTGAAATGGCTTCCTCTGATTTCACTGCACATTGTGAGCTTCTCACCATGTGCGTTAGATGCTGCAGCAAGTCAGATGGAGCCCACCTCATTTCCTGGCTGGGGGGCATCCAGCATTATGTAGCACAGGTGTCTCCAAATTTTATAAGAAAGGGCCAGTTTACTGCCCCCCCCCCCCCCAACTCTATGGAGTCTAGATTGTGGAAGAAGAAAATGTCCTGGCGACAGTGGGAGCAATAGTGCCCCATCATTGGTATTAGTAGAAGTAATAGTGCCCCATCATTGGTATTAGGGAAAGGAATAGTGCCTCATGATTGGTATTTGGGGAAGTAATAGTGTCCCATCATTGGTTTTAGTGGGAGGAATAGTGCCCCATTGTTGGTGTCAGTGGGAGGAATAGTGTCCCATCATTGGTTTCAGTGGGAGGAATAGTACCCCATTGTGGGTGTCAGTGGGAGGAATAGTACCCCATTATTAGTATTAGGGGAAGGAATAGTGCCTCATCATTGGTATTAGAAGTAATAGTGTCCCATCATTTGTGTCAGTGGGAGGAATAACGCACCATCATCTTTAGTCAGTGGGAAGAATACAGCCCCATCATTGGTGTCAGTGGGAGGAATAGTACCCCTTCATTGGTGTCAGTGGGAGGAATAGTGCCCCATCGTTAGCATCAATGGGTGCAATAGTGTCCTATCATTAGTGTCAGTGTGAGGACTAGTGCCCCATCGTTCGTGTCAATGGGAGGAATAGTGCCCGATCATTGGTGTCAGTGGGAGGAATAGTGCCCCATCATTGGTGTCAGTGGGAGGAATAGTACCCCTTCATTGGTGTCAGTGGGAGGAATAGTGCCCCTTCTTTGGTGTCAGTGGGAGGAATAGTGCCCCATCGTTAGCATCAATGGGTGCAATAGTGTTCCATCATTAGTGTCAGTGTGAGGACTAGTGCCCCATCATTGGTGTCAGTGTGAGGACTAGTGCCCCACCATTGGTGTCAGTGTGAGGAATAGTGCCCCATTGTTGGTGTCAGTGGGAGGAATAGTGCCCCTTCTTTGGTGTCAGTGGGAGGAATAGTGCCCCATCGTTAGCATCAATGGGTGGAATAGTGTCCCATCATTAGTGTCAGTGTGAGGACTAATGCCCCATCGTTCGTGTCAATGGGAGGAATAGTGCCCGATCATTGGTGTCAATGGGAGGAATAGTGCCCCATTGTTGGTGTCAGTGGGAGGAATAGTGCCCCATTGTTGGTGTCAGTGGGAGGAATAGTGTCCCATCATTGGTGTCAGTGGGAGGAATAGTGCCCCATTGTTGGTGTCAGTGGGAGGAATAGTGCCCCATTGTTGGTGTCAGTGGGAGGAATAGTGCCCCATCATTGGTGTCAGTGGGAGGAATAGTGTCCCATCATTGGTGTCAGTGGGAGGAATAGTGCCCCATCATTGGTGTCAGTGGGAGGAATAGTGCCCCATCATTGGTGTCAGTGGGAGGAATAGTGTCCCATCATTGGTGTCAGTGGGAGGAATAGTGTCCCATCATTGGTGTCAGTGGGAGGAATAGTGTCCCATCATTGGTGTCAGTGGGAGGAATAGTGCCCCATCATTGGTGTCAGTGGGAGGAATAGTGCCCCATCATTGGTGTCAGTGGGAGGAATAGTGCCCCATACCACAATCATTTCCCGAGTTTGTTAATTTATAGGGGGTTTCCTACCAAAGTATAAATATCTCCCAACAGAAGGAATAAGTAAATAATTTGACTTTATTCATTGAGTATAATTATACAATGTCATACAGAACTAGATTTGCTGGTGATTGATATTTTACACATACATTATCAAAACATCAACACAACAATGAAACGATATCTGAATATATAATTACGGTACTCAGGGGAGTCCAAATTGTTCTGTTGGAAAAATATGTGCGGTACGTTACGCTTTATATTCAACGCAATATCCCTTGTCGCTTGGGGAAACAGTCCTCTGAATTTCTCCAGTCGTTAGGAATCCAAAGTATGCCTCACAAAGTCAACAGAACAATCTTGCCAATTTCAAATAAGTATTAAACCAACAGAGCTACTAAAATTAAAACGGAGCAAAAAAAACTCTCGCTGGGATCACAGAATTTTAAATTGATGTAAATATGGTTGAATTCCCTTAAACACGGTTATAATAATGCACAGCCTAGACAGTCAATAAATGTCAATACATATCCTATAAAATATAATCCCTACAATTTTGAGAAAGAAAATGAAATAGAATTTGTATGATCAGTATCTTACCAATCAGCTTAAAGAGGAAGTAAACCCTGATGAGTTTACTTCCTCTTTCATTCCCTGCAAAGGCAAAGCATAATGGATTACTATGCATCGCACCGCATCGCATAGTAGTCCATTATGTGTCACTTACCTGACACAGGAGCCAGCGAAGTCGCCGCTGTCCCCTGTAGTCCGCCGCATCCATCTTCTTGGTGGGGTCTCGCAGCTCCGCCGCTGTCATTCGGCGAAGCCGCGATGACGTCACTCCCGCGCATGCGCACGGGAGCCGACACGCGAGGCAGCTCCGTCGTTGAGAATGCCACGCTCAGTGCGCCTGCGCGCCGCTGTCTACGGTGCATGCGCCGTAGACAGCGGTGCCTGTTTTCGGGCAAATATCTCCTAAACCATATAGGTTTAGGAGATATTTCTTGGACCTACAGGTAAGCCTTAATCTAGGCCTACCTGTAGGTCAAAGTGGTTTGTAAGGGTTTACAACCACTTTAAAGCAATGTTCCAGCCTAAATTTTGTTTTTTTAAAGTCAGCAGCTACAAACACTGTACCTGTAGACTTTTAATAAGGATACTTAATTGTCCAGGAAGCCCGCGATGTTGCCCCCCCCCCCCCCGGCCAATCCGTCCATTGGAACGGGTGCCGGCGCCGCCATTCAAACGAAGGGAAACGGGCACTGGAGCCTTCACCACCCGTTTCCTACTGCGCATGCACGAGCCTGCGCGGCACTTTGTGAATGGCCGGCAGACACACACAGGTCCCAGAAGACAGTGCGCCTCCATTTCCCAGAAGGCAACGCGAGGAGACAGAGAATGAAGAGCGCCATGGTGTAGGAAGTGGCAGATTAGGACGATTGCCTAGCAACAGGCATTTCTGGTAAGTTAAAAAAAAAATTGTATTTTGAAATGTTTTTTAATGTATTTTTAGGAGCCTGTTAATGTCATTTTATTTTTTTCAGGGTGGACCTCCACTTTAAAAGGGGAAGATGTCCGCCAATATCTAAGCACATCAAGTGGTTCCAGTCACAAGGTCCAGAAAAATGGGGACTGGTCAAATATCAGCAGACTTCTTGATATCTAGGGGTGCATCTGGTGTATGGGTCTGTGATCCCCTCCTTAGGGCCCTCACATCCTTGATACCATTTTGGGACAATAAGCTCATAAAATGATCATAATCTCAGCCCAGAAGGTTTGGCTCACTCTCCATTGGTTGGGGAACTCTAATGATTTTCCTGGGTACAATTAGGTAATATTATCTTCAGCCACCGGGTGTGTCTGAGGACAAAAATGTGTTTGACTTATTTGTTAAAGCGGGAGTTCCGCCGCTTTTTTTTTTTTTTTAAGTCAGCATCTACAAATACTGCAGCTGCTGACTTTTAAAATAAGGACACTTACCCGCCCAGCGCGCCTGCGATGTCGGCACCCGAAGCCGATCTCTCGATCGTCTCTCGGGTGCTGCCACCGCCATCTTGGGTATGGGAATCAGAAAGTGGAGCCTTGCGGCTTCATTTCCCGGTTCCCTACTGCGCATGCACGAGTCGCGCTGCGCAATAAGGACGGTCCCCACTGTCTCTGGGATCCGTGTGTTTCCCAGCGGACAGCGGGGGACCCGCAGGAAGTGGCATTAATATACGCAGATTCTGTGGATATCTATGCCGGAAGTGGGTGCAGATACCTGTACTGTACAGGTATCTGCACTCCCCTCCCCTCTGAAAGGTGCCAATTGTGGCGCCGGAGGGGAGGGGGAGGGTTCCAATGAGCGGAAGGTCCACTTTAGGGTGGAGCTCCGCTTTAAAAGAAAAATATGTTTTCTTTCATACAGGGAATTATCTATATATGGGGCTATGAATATATGTATAAATTGTTTATGAAACCCCAGCAATTAGTATAAAATATAATCAATTAGTAAGTATTTGATTAATATACACACAATGGATAGTTATATGGACAAATGCATGACTTATGCCAATCCTATGAATACCTATATGTAAATTTATGTAGATGCCATTATGGTTTCTATGTCTTTACAACCATGCTGTTATCTAAAACACAGCTCTTCCTTCATCCTATATTAAAGTGGTTGTAAACCCTTACAACACACTTTGACCTACAGGTAAGCCTAGATTAATGCCCCGTACACACGAGAGGACTTATGTCCGACAGACTTCCGCCGGAGTTCCGCCGGAGTTCCGACGGAGTTCTGACAGACTTTTCGGCCGAACGGACTTGGCCACATACGATCACACTAAACTCCGACGGATTCGAACGTGATGACGTACGACCTGACTCGAATAAGGAAGTTCATAGCCAGTAGCCAATAGCTGCCCTAGCGTCGGTTTTAGTCCGTCGGAGTAGCATACACAGGAGCGGAGTTTTCGAAGGGGACCGGGTCCGGCGGAGTTCCTTCGGGAAAATTTGAAGCATGCTTCATTTCTAAAGTCCGTCAGACTTTGGCGAATCAAAAGTCCGTTGCAGCCCACACACGATCGGATAGTCTGACGGACTCGGTCCTTCGGACTTTGGATGTTGAAAAGTCCGCTCGTGTGTACGGGGCATAAGGCTTACCTGTAGGTCCAAGCAATATCTCCTAAACCTACACGGTTTAGGAGATATTTGCCCGAAGACGGGCACCGCTATCTACGGCGCATGCGCCGTAGACAGCGGCGCGCAGGCGCACTGAGTGGGGCATTGTCGATGACGGCAATGCCGCGAGTCTCGGCTCCCATGCGCATGCGCGGGAGTGACGTCATCGCTGCTCCGGGGAATCACAGCGGCGGAGCAGCAAAACCCACCAAGAAGATGGACGCTCGGAACTACAGGAGACAGCGGTGACTTCGCTGGCTCCTGTGTCAGGTAAGTGACACATAATGGACTACTATGCGATGCGATGCGATGCATAGTAGTCCATTATGCTTTACCTTTACAGGGAATGAAAGAGGAAGTAAACTCATCAGGGTTTACTTCCTCTTTAACATTGCCTCTCAGCCATTGCCTGGGGAAGAAGCCTGAGTCAACATCGGGGTTTGACTAGGAAGGCAATATCATCTTCTGAAACAATAGGACATATTTACCCAAGCCTTCCTTAAATTAAAAGTTTCCTAACTTCGGTCTGACCATCCATTCCGACTATTTGTCACTTGATTTCTGTTTATACGCCATCAACATGAGTCCTGTTTCTTGCCTCCTAGATTCACAATGGGTCGTATAACTTAGTCACTTAATTCTGTTGGGAGGGGAAGTGTTCTTTTGGGAGCGCTGACTCAGATTTTCACAGTTTAAATTAAAATTTGATATCTTCAAGTGTATCCGCCATGACAGGAGTGCCCCATCATTGGTGTCAGTGGGAGGAATAGTGCCCCATCATTGGTGTCAGTGGGAGAAATAGTGCCCCATCATTGGTGTCAGTGGGAGGAATAGTACCCCATCATTGGTGTCAGTGAATGGAATAGTGCCCCATCATTGGCATCAGTAGGAGGAATAGTTCCCCAATCATTGGTTTTCAGTGAATGGAATAGTGCCCCATCATTGGCACCAGCAGGAGGAATAGTGCCCCATCATTGGTGTCAGTGGGAGAAATAGTGTCCTGTCATTGGTATCAGTGTGTGGAATAGTGCCCCATCATTGGTGTCGATGGAAGGAATAGTGTCCTGTCATTGGTGTCAGTGTGAGGAACAGTAATCCATCATTGGTATCAGTGGGAGGAATAGTGTCCCATCATTGGTGTCAGTGGGAGGAATAGTGCCCCATCATTGGTGTCAGTGGGAGGAATAGTGCCCCATCATTGGTGTCAGTGTGAAGAATAGTAATCCATAATTGGGGTCAGTGGAAGGAATAGTGCCCCATCATTGGTGTCAGTGAGAGGATTAGTGTCTCATTGTCGGTGTCAGTGGCAGGAACTATGCCCCACTGTTAATGATGGGGTGGGGGGGGAGATAGGGACCAGATAAAAGCAAGTAAAGACCCTAATCCTGCCCCTGGGCTGTAGTTTGGAGACCACCCCCCCCCCCCTTCTTCCTGGCAAACTCTCACCAGAGTGAGAGAAAGAGAGCTGTGCATGATATCATAAGCCACTAGGCTAATGACCAGACAAGAAACAGGAAGTGGGCTGTATAAGGTATTTACTGGCATGGCAAAAAAAAAATGTTTTACTATCCAAAGATAAAAAAACAACAAGGACAGAAGATTTAATAGATGGAAAGATGAAAAAATGACTGAAGTTCCACCTTAAGTGACTTTGAACGTGCCATGGTTGTTTGTGCCAGACGGGCTGGTCTGGGTATTTTAAAAAAACGTTCTAAACAATCTGCTAGGATTTTCACACACAACCATCTCTCCAGTTTGCAGAGAAAATATCCAGTGAGTGGCAGTTGTGTGGAGGAAAATACCTTGGTGATGTCAGAGGACAGAGGAGAATGGGCAGACTGGTTGGAGATGACAGAAAGGCAACAATTACTCAAATAACCACTTGTTACACCCAAGGTATGCAGAATACCATCTCTGAACGCACAAACACATCCAACCTTGAAGCAGATGGGCTACAGCAGCAGAAGACCACACCGGGTGACACTGCTGTCAGCTAAATACAGGAAACTGAGGCTACAATTGGCACAGGATCACCAAAATTGGACAATAGAAGATTGGAAAAACGTTGCCTGGTCTGATGAGTCTGGATTTCAGCTGTGACATTCAGATGGGGTCAGAATTTGTCACGTGGATCCATCCTGCCTTGTGTCACCGGCTCAGGCTGGTGGTGGGGGTGTAATTGTGTGGGGGATATTTTATTGGCACACTTTGGGCCTCTTAGTACCAACTGATCATGGTTTAAACACCACGGCCTACCTGAGTATTGTTGCTGACATGTCCATCCCTTTATAACTCCCCATCTTCTGATGGCTCCTTCCAGCAGGATAATGCACCAAGTCACAAAGCTCCAATTATCTCCCCACTGGACAATGGGGTCCCTGTCCTCCAATGGCCTCCACACTCACCAGATTTCACCACTGGACAATGGGGTCCCTGTCCTCCAATGGCCTCCACACTCACCAGATTTCACCACTGGACAATGAGGTCCCTGTACTCCAATGGCCTCCACACTCACCAGATTTCACCACTGGACAATGAGGTCCCTGTACTCCAATGGCCTCCACACTCACCAAATCACCAGCTCCGGAGTGAGCCTGCTTGGGTGCTCACAGAGCAAGATTGCAAGCAATTTGCTTGCTATGGGGGCCACTCGGCAGGAGGGAGGGACGAGGAGTGGCAAAGGGGGACCCAAGGAGAGGAGGATCTGGGCTGCTTTGTGCAAAAGCATTACACAGAGTAGGTAAGTATGACCTGTTTTTTTTTTAATAAAACAAGATTTTAATATCACTTTAAGCGGGAGCAGTTGGGAAGCGGTAACAAATGTGTCCCAGCTACATGTTTTTACCGCAATGGAGTGCTGTGGTGTCATTCATTATTAATGTCACAGTAATGCACTTTGCCAACAGACGTGCGTTGCAGAGCACCACAATGTATGGTAGCGCATTGCCATGCGTTGTAGTGCTCTATATATTAAGAATGAAATGAAATTTTTTTGGTGCACTAGACATCCCATTCGAATGGGCTACCCTAACACAACAAAGCACATTAATATGCTCAATAAAGCACGCCAACGCACTTGTGTTAACATATCGCAACAGTGCGAGCCTAGAAAAAAAAATTTAAATCAGAGGAACGAACCAGCGAACGCCTCCAACTGAAAACAAAGGATTTTCCTTCACACTAGGAAAGTGCGGCAAAAAGGTACATTCAGTGTGAGCGAGCTCTAACAAGGATCTCCATTAAGCACTAACTGCATTACGGGGGCAGCAGAGCTCCTGGCAGGGCTGTCCTCGGCAGAGCACATGCAGTGGCATGCGCGCCGTAAGCTGGAAGCGGTGCACGGTGTAACTCTGGCTAATCTTATAATTGGACGCGGCTTTATCCATGTCACACGAGCCCAGCTAAGCTAAAGGATTCCTGCTTGACATTTTATCTTTGGAGAGGCTGCAACAGTTCTTCTCCTTATGAAAGCGCCAAAACTATTATTCCATGGCTTTGTGACTTTAACTGGCAATGCAGCTATACACCCCAACACCTGACATTGGAAGATGGAGGCGATGTACCAGAAAAGTGTCTTTGAGCCCAAATACTTTTCCATTATTTCAAGAGTATGTGCCTGGGAGCACTGTGGGGGGTGGAGGGGTATGATGGACCACCATGGTTGGTTAGGTGGTACTATGGGAATAGGGGGCACTGTGGGAGGTGAGGGGCATGGTGGACCACTGTGGTTGGTTGGGTGGTACTATGGGAAGTGAGAGGCGTGGTGGACTACTGTTTTTGGTTGGGTGGCACAATGAGAGCTGGGGGCACTGTGGTAGGTTGTGAGGCTCAGTGGACCACTTTGGTTGGTTGGGTGGTGCTATAGGAGCTGGGGGCACTGTGGTAGATTGAGGGGTTTAGTGGACCACTGTGGTTGGTTGGGTGGTACTATGGGAGCTGGGAGCACTGTGGAAGGTTGAAAGACTTGGCGAACTACTGTGGTTGGTTGGACGGTACTATGGGAGCTGAGGTCACTGTGGGAAGTTGAGTGGCTCAATGGACTACTAAGGTTGGTTGGGTGGCACTAGGAGAGCTAGGGGCACTATGGAAGGTTAAGAGGCACGGTGGACACTATGGTTGGTTGAGCGGCACTAGGAGAGTTAGGGGCACTATGGGAGGTTGATGGGCACGGTGGAAAACTCTGGTTGTTTGTTTGATACTATGGAAGCTGGGGGCACTGTGAGGGGTTGAGGGCCACAGTGGACCGCTATGGTTGGTTGAGTGCCACTACAGGAGCTGAGAAGTACTGTGGGAGTTTAGGGGATCTGCTGGTAGCTGGAGGCCCAGGAGGTGATATAGCCTGGCAGTGAACCACAGTCTGGTAATTGAGAACCACTGGCCCAAAGAGCATAAAATCCTCTGATGGACTGGAACACGATGGATTTTTTTGCTGACTTCTTCTCATGTGCAATAAGGACTAATGCCGCGTACACACGACCGGACTTTCCGGCAGAATAGGTCCGACGGAATCATTCCGTCGGATCGTGTGTGGGATAGTCCGATCGTTTTTTTCTTTAAAAAATTCAGACGGACCTAGAAATAGAACATGTTTCAAATCTATACAAAATAAAATGGTGCAGCGCAAATAGAGTCCAATCATTTTCAAATCTGTCCGACGGACTCAATACCTATCGGGAAAACCGTTCATCTGTATGCTGGTCAGAGGGACCAAATACAATGCAAGGGCAGCTATTGGCTACTGGCTATTGAACTTCCTTTTCTAGTCCCGTTGTACGTCATCACGTTCAAAACGAATGGACTTTAGTCCGTTCGTGTGTGTGCAAGTCTGTTCGTTCAGAAGTCCGTTGAAAGTCTGTCGGACCTTTTCTGCCGGAAAGTCCGGTCGCGTGTATGCGGCATTAGTGGACTTTCACTCTTCTGACCAGTGTTTCTTACTTCCGGTAACCTGTAGATCCCCTACCCTCCCATAGTGCTTCCCAGCTCCCGCAGTGCCACCAAACTTCCTATAGTGGTCCACCATGCCCCTCAACCCCCCAAAGATCCTTCAGGCCTTCTAATCCCCTGTACACACGGTCGGAGATTTCCACAACCAAATCCGTTGGATCTTGCCCGAAACTGTTGCATACACACGGCCAGACTAAGCTGGCGAAAAATCCGATCTTTCAGAACGTGATGACGTAATTTCGTTACGATGGGACTACATTCAGGCTAGTAGCCAATAGCTTTGATGTAGGAATTTGATCTGCGCATGCGTGGCACTTGGTCCGATCAAAATTCTCTACACATGATCGGAGTATGTCCGATCGGCCCAGTTGGTCGGGAAATATTTCCAACATGTTGGAAAATTGGGTCCGACGGATATTCAGACGGAATCAGTCCGATGCATACCACACACAGTCGGATTATCCGACAACATGGTCCGATAGGACACATTCCGACGGATTCTCCGACCGTGTGTACAAGGGCTAAGAGCCCTCAGCTCCCACAGTGCCCCCAAATCTCCCACAGGGCCCTCCAGCCCCCTAGCTTGCTGCAGAACCTCCAGCCCTCTATAGTGTCCCCAACCCCTAGCAGTGTCCCACAGAGCCCCCCAGTTCAAGTCTACCACAGTGCCCTTGAATGGCCCCCAGCCTCCTGGAGAAACCCACAGCCCCCTGCAGAAACCCGCACCCCCCACAATTGATCCAGCTCACTTGTAAATCCCCTACATGGCCACTTAATCTTCTGCAGAGTCCCCAAACCCCCTTCAGAACTCCCATCTGCATGGAGTTCAGATTTCATAAAACTCCATCGATACAACATTTCTGTGAATTTACAGGGTTGGCTTTAGGTAGAGTTGTCACCTTTCTAGTTGAGAACCACAGAGTCTGTTTTTTTTTTATAAGCAATGACCAGTTCTGCAATTGCAGAATGTCTAGTTTTGGCTCCCAGCATAACCATACATATTTTTATTTATTTACTTTATATTATTGCCAGGGCAGGACTTACCATTGGGCTTGACTGGGCCCCACCAAATAGGGGCCCCCGCCGAGATACATAGCCGAGTGTACTTGGCTCGGCTCCGCTCACAGTCACGCCCAGTCCCACCCTATGATGGACATAACACAGGGACTGGGCGTAAACGTGAGCCAAGCCGAGTACACTTGGATACTCTCTGCTCCATTCGGGGACTGCAACAGGACCCGAGAGCCACCGAGATGCACCATTTTTAAACTTCAAGACTGCAATGACAAGGCTGCAAATGACACTGGGGCAAGGCTGCAAATGACAAGGCTACACTGACAAGGCTGCAATTACACTGGACAAGGCTGCAGATGCATGGGCAATGCTGCCAATGGACACTGATAAGGGTGCATTTATGGGCATTTAAATGTAATTTTTTTTCCTTAAAATCCCATCCTAATCTTCGGGTGTGTGTTATACGCCGATAAATCAGATAATGTATAGAAGGTAGGGCCCGAAAGTGACTCAAGCCCAGGGGCCCTCACCACCCTAAGTCCTGCCCTGATTATTGCCCATTGTACCAATTCTTACCCTGGTGTCACAGGGACAAGTAGTGGGGTTGAATATCTCTAG